>NW_028291133.1:50000-650000 GCF_041222555.1 Hakea prostrata
CTATGCCCTAGTGGATGATGCTTCGCTTCATCTGAAGGCAAGGGTAAAGTGGAGAAAAGAGTCGATGAAGTCAGGGTTGTCTGTGACTTTGTTGATGTCTTCCCTGATGATCTATCGGGAGTGCCTCCAGACAGGGATGTCGAGTTTTCTATTGATCTCGTCCCTGGTGCCGCTCCGGTATCTAAAGCTCCGTATAGGATGGCTCCTACTAAGTTGAAAGAGTTGCAAAATCAGTTGAATGAACTCATTGATAGAGGTTTCGTACAACCTAGTGTATCACCTTGGGGAGCTCCGGTCTTGTTTGTCAAGAAGAAAGACGGTAGTATGCGCCTGTGCATCGACTACCGTGAGTTGAATAAGCTGACTATCAAGAATAGATACCCGCTGCCCAGAATAGATGATCTCTTCGATCAGTTAAAGGGTGCAGTTGTGTTCTCAAAGATTGACTTAAGATCCAGATATCACCAATTGAAAGTGAAGTCTAGTGATATCTTCAAGATAGCTTTCTGAACACGGTATGGTCACTACGTGTTTAGGGTCATGCCCTTCGGATTGACCAATGCTCCTGCGGTGTTCATGGACCTGATGAACCAAGCATTTCACGATGTGCTTGATAAGTTTGTGATTGTTTTCATCGACGACATCTTGATCTATTCGAAGAGCGAAGAAGAGCATGCGAGCCATCTAAGTTTCACTTTGCAAAGGTTGCGAGAAAAGAAGTTGTACGCCAAGTTTAGCAAGTGTGATTTCTGGCTTAAGAGAGTAGTATTCCTTGGCCATGTGGTTTCAGCCGAAGGTATTCGTGTCGATCCTGAAAAAGTTCAAGCTGTGGGTGATTGGGAAAGACCGAAGTCGGTAACGGAAATAAGAAGTTTTCTTGGATTGGCGGGTTACTACAGAAGGTTTATTGAGAACTTTTCTCGGTTGGCTGCTCCTATGACTAAGTTGACCAGGAAAGAAGAAAAGTTTGTTTGGTCCGACCGCCTGTGAGAAGAATTTCCAAGAGTTGAAAGATAGATTGACAAGTGCCCCGGTTTTGACTATACCTGATAGTTCCGGTGGTATGACAGTTTATACCGATGCGTCAAAGATTGGATTGGGTTGTGTACTGATGCAACATGGCAAGGTTGTAGCCTATGCTTCTCGGCAATTGAAAGATTATGAGCGGAATTACCCCACTCACGATCTAGAACTTGCCGCCGTTGTCTTTGCTTTGAAGATTTGGAGACATTACCTCTACGGTGAGAAGATTGCCATTTTCACGGATCATAAGAGTTTGAAATACTTCTTTACCCAAAAGGAGTTGAACATGAGATAAAGGAGATGGTTGGAACTAGTCTCGATTATGATTGTGATATTCAAGTATCACCCCGGGAAGGCAAACGTTGTTGCTTGATGCTCTTAGTAGGAAGAACCGGAAGAAGACTTTGGATTTGAATGCTTTGAGTTTACCATTGTGGTCTTCTATTGAGAGTTTTGATTTGGAAATTGTCCTTGAGAATTCTGATTTTATTCTTTCTGCCATGATGGCAAGATCTGGCCTTAGAGATAAAATTGTTGCTCTGCAGAGTTCTGACCAAGAACTTTTGATCAGAGTTGAGAAGATTTTTTCGAATCCTGAGTCGGACCCCGACTTTGATATATCCATGGATGGTGCTTTATTGTTTAGAGGAAGACGTGCGTGCACTGCAAACGAAGAAATTAAGAAGGAAATATTGAAGGAAGCACACCAGTCGGTCTTTACTATACACCCGGGAAGCACCAAGATGTACAAGGACTTGAAGGAACATTTTTGGTGGATAGGTTTGAAGGCTGATGTTGATGATTTTGTTGCCAAGTGTGAGACTTGCCAACGTGTGAAAGCCGTTCGACAACCCCCATCTGGATTACTTCAACCTCTTCCCATTCCTAGTTGGAAGTGGGAGGATATCTCTATGGACTTTGTGACTAGCTTGCCTCGGACAAGTAAAGGCAATGACACTGTGTGGGTGATTGTTGATAGGTTGACCAAATCAGCCCACTTCATTTCTATGAAGATCACTCATACTCTGGATAAGCTAGCAAGGCTTTACGTGGATAATGTGGTTCGCCCGCATGGTGTGCCATTGAGTATTGTTTCGATCGTGATCCTAGGTTCACCTCAAGGTTTTGGAATAGTTTGCGGAAGGCCTTGGGAACCCAATTGAACTTGAGTACAGCTCATCATCCACGGTCCGATGGACAATCCGAGCGGACAATTCAGACATTGGAAGACATGCTCGGATCTTGTGTGGTGGATATGGGTGGTAATTGGGATGAACACCTAGCTTTGGTTGAGTTTGCCTATAACAACAGCTTATCAAGCAACAATAGGCATGGCTCCATTCAAGGCTTTGTATGGCAGTACTTGTAGGACACCTTTGTACTGGATTGAGACAGGTGAAAGAAAAGTCTTAGGTCCTGAGATGATTGAAGCTACGAGTGCTATGGTAGATATGATAAGAGAAAGGATTAAGTCCGCCGATCAAGACAGTAAATCTTATGCTGATAAGAGAAGGACCGATTTGGAATTTCAAGTTGGAGAGAAAGTTTTTCTGAAGGTTTCACCAATGAAGGGTGTGATGAGATTTAATGTTAAGGGAAAGCTTAGCCCTCGTTTTATTGGACCTTTCGAGATTTTGGAAAAGGTTGGACCTGTTGCGTATCGATTAGCATTACCTCCGCCTCTTGCTGGTGTTCACAATGTGTTTCATATTTCGATGCTCCGGAAATACATAGAGAATCCGGAACACATTTTGCAGCAAGCACCTGTAGGACTTAGTGCTGATTTGACCTACGATGAAGAGCCGGCCAAAATCTTGGATAAGAAGGACAAGCAGCTGCGGAATCGCACCATTCCTTTGGTGAAGAATCGGTGGAAGAACCATACCCCTGAAGAAGCTTCTTGGGAGAAAGAAGAAGATATGAAGGAGAAGTTTCCTTACCTATTTGGAAGCACAGGTACGCTTTCAATTTCGAGGACGAAATTTCTTTAAGGGGGGGAGAATGTAAAACCCAGCCCTAACCTTGACCCGGAAACCTTGTTATTTGTAGGTCCAGTGACCCGAAGTAAAGTTAGAAGTCAGCTTTGGGCCATCCCAGTGGAAGACTTGGTGTCTGGCTTTGAATCCATGAGAGTTGATGATGAGGTTCTATTTATGGAAACTGAATCTTGATGAAGATCGGATTAGTTGATGGACTTGGAGTGCTCTCTATCATGGTTTGAAGGCATTTCTACCTATTAGGTAAGTCACTTGATATGTGTGCAAAACCCCTTTAGGATTGGATTTGATCTAGGTCTTCAATTCCCTGTTTAGGAGTTGCTTAACTGATTGGTCGACTGGACCAGTCGACTGGACCAGTCGACCAATCCACTCGACCCAATGGGTGCTGTCTTTGGCAATTAGGTCTTGCTTGCTCTATTTAAGTCCAATCTCGAGTCTACTTCGTATTTTCTGCCTCCAAACTCTTTGGAACGAACCAAAGACCTCTACAAGTCATCTCCCTTGCATCCTTGGTGTTTTTCTTGACGGATCTTCGTCAAAACTCTTCCTTTTGCATCAAAGGTATGTCTACACTCTCTTCTTCTCCTCCATCTCTGTTTTTCTTTCCTTTTTGAGTTGAGACAGTAGAGGAGATGCTGCATTCTCTGTTGCAAACATCTCTAGACTTGTCTCTCATGATCTTCCTAAGGATTAATGGCTAATGCAATGATCTTAACCATGATCATTGCAAGCTTTTGAAGGAATCATGATCAAATCATGATCTTGTCTTTGTTTATCTTTTGATTTGAATTCTGATCTCCTTAGATCTACTATATTGATCATGTTAGTAGTCAATTGCTGTGTTTTCTTTTCATGATCCATGATCTATCAATCTCTAGTTGTTTCTCTTCTACCATACCATGTTTTCTTCATGAATCATGATAGTTACATATATGGTAGATTTTGTTTCCTTATTTAGATTTATGCTCTTAGGTCTATTTTCTTGAAGATCTAAGTATGCCTTTCATGATACCTTTACCTGAATCAATGATTCATTCTCCTATTGTTCTTGTCTTTGATTTCTATCTTGAATTCTTCAAGAACCATGATTGATCTAATTATGGTAACTTTTTGTTTCCTAATTTGTATCTTGATGACTTGATTTGATTAGTGTTTTGAGATCCCCTATATGTTAGGATACTACTAATGTAGTTTACCCCTTGATTAGTACCCTTTTGAACCACCAAATTCGGATTTTATATCTTAAAACTTTGATTTTATAGGCTACTGTCTGCATTGGTCGACTGATTGGTCGACTGGGGCAGTAGACCAATCCAATCGACCAATGAGTACAGCAACTCTCGAATTGGTCTGTTTTGGATGTTTTGGTATCTTTTCTGTTAGGGATCTTTCCTAATATGTTGTATACACTTGTTTAGGACCTTCTTCTCAAGTTTGTCAAGACCTTACTTGATTTCTTAGGATTCTTTTGCAAGTTATAAAAGGTAAGGATGGTTACTTCTTTAACAACATAAATTGCATATCTTAGTTTCTATATATGAATCTTGTTAATTTATTTCTTTAAATAGATTCTTATAATGTTATACTACTGTGGTACTTGTCTTGATATCGTAGCATTACTTATTTATATTGAATTGACTCATGTATGATTTACTTACCAGCTTATATACAAGTTAATTGTAATTATTGATTTCTTTCCATATATGAAGTTACCATATATGTGATGTTATGAATTGATGCTTGTGTATGCTTAATTATGGTTTGGAAAGGAGAGGTGTCCTTTTGACACTTCTGTCCTTGGACAACTACGGGAATATTATGGGATGTTTCCGGAGATGCCCTCTGGACACCTTCCTAAACTGTTGGATGACATATTTAGGACTGTCTAGTAGTGTTTGGCTAGGATGTCCCGTTATGTCAGACCCTAATCGGAGGGGTATTGAGACCGAACGACCCGTGGTAGCAATGGGGATTCATGGACGCTCAAGACCGGTAACCAACCCGTGAGAGGACAGGAATCACATTGTGGGGCCCATTTATTGGTAGGGTTGCATATGGATAGACTTGGGCTCACGGGCACTCAAGACCGGTAACCAACCCGTGAGGGGACGTGAGAGCTTCCCGTTTACCATATGTGGATGACCAATAGGGTTGATGAGTCCGTAGTCAGGGACTATGAGGACTCTAGTGTGAAGGATACCGGAAAGGATCGTTAGGGACGAGGAATGGACGTATCTGGATCTAACTTGATGTAACTAAGTAGAAGACTTGCATTTGGCTAGGTTGTACCCTGACATGCACCGGTACTTAGACCAATGGTGATGTGAGAGAATGGTGACCTATACCCCCAGCCATGGAATGTCCCGAGGGATGCCGGACCCATTACCAACTGATGATGAGTGATTGAGACCTTCCTAAAGAAGAGTACGGTGCTATGACTTAAAGCATGTCTGCCAATAGAGACCAGCATATGTAGAGTTAGATTCATACATTCATTGTTTGTTTCATACCATATTGCATTTATGTTTGTTCTGAAATCCTGCCATTTATGTTATTATGGATTTAACTGCCTTACTGAGTTTCTTTGAAACTCATTCCTTTATTGTACAATGTTTGTTAGACTATTCTACAGGTTCTGAATATCATGACGACCCGTATGAAGAAGCGCAAGGAGAAGAGGCATATCTCCAGGAAGGTGATTGCGGTTACGACAATTACACTGAAGATCCCGCGGGTGGTTATGCTCCGTACGATGCTTAGTCCGACCATAGAGTGGAAGCACCCTTGTGCCGTTTATGAGATTTATACTTATAGGGATATTGTCTATAAGATTGAGAACAATTTAGTTACCTATTGTACCTGCTATTGGGATTAGATTCTATCTTGCTTATTCTCTTTTTGAACTACTTTTCCGCTGGTTGTAGAGTGGGATTTTTCCTCACTTTACTTATCTGATTTAGACACTCTGATTATATTTAGTACTCTGATTTATATATGATTCATTCTTTTCTTATTTGGATCTATGGTTTATCTTCCGCACTTTTATTATTATTGTTCATGATTATGTTATTGTTTATGTGGGAGGTTGATTACTCGATACCTGATCTTCGGGCTGTGGATCACACTCTCGGGTATGCCAGATAGGGTACCGGCTGGGAGGATGTGACAAATGCACCCATTGCTGATAGATCTGATTGTGATATTCTATTTAGGGTTTTGATGCTCGGACTTCGTGGTTTTCAGCCACTTTTGTTTCTAAAACTTCTAGAGAACGTGGGAAGCCGCTCTCAAGCCCTCTCTTTCGTGTTGTGGAAGATCTATTGCAAATTCTCAAGTTCTTCATCAATTGTTCCTCATTCAGGTATTGTAATCTCTCATTCTATTCATTGATTTACTCTTCTATGGATTGTTTCTCATCTCTGTGATTATGAAGATGGTTTTGCATCCTTGCAAACACCACTTCTTCAATCTCTGATGTTGTGAGTGAATTTCCATTCAACTCCAATAATTCTATGATCAACACAATTGATTTTAAGAAGAGATCATGTGATATCTTCATGAATGTATGATCATTCCTTTATTTTGATTTCTAAAGCATGTTAGATCTATTCACATGTTAGTTTTCATCTCTGATCTACTATTATTCTGGAGTGAATTCTCATAATCTCGAGCCTCTCCGTTGAATCCACAGATTGTTTTCTATGAAAACCCTATTTTTAATTGATTTAGAATTCTATTCTTATTATCATTGTTGATGTCTAAGCTATGCTAGTTAATCTTAAATCACTGTTAAGAGTTTCCCTTGAATTTTCAGAGTGTTTTGAATCCCGGAAGATGAGTTTCAGATCAAGATTCAGATTTCTATTACGTACAGTTCATTGGGTCAACTGCTTGGGTCGATTAGACCAATCGACCCAGCCAGGCTGCCCAAGCTGACAATAGTTGATTTCTTCATCTGTTTTGCTCTGTTTGACTTCTAATCTTCTAGGGATTGTTCCTAATGACTAAATTATGCTTGTTTAGGGTTTGTTTGCTAACCTTGGACCTATTCTCTTTTGTTCCTCCAGATTTCTTCAAAGCTATTTAAGGTAAGGATGGTTGATTCTATAATAACCTAGATTGCATGCTCTATAGTTTCTAATTCTGAATTTCATGAGTTTACTGCTATTCTTATTACTTTTATTACTGCTGTAAGTGATGTAAGTATAGTAGGACTTAGTCATGTATTTCTTTTATTTAATTGATCATGTGTGAAGGATTATCTTTTTATGTATTGGAATATCAGTTGTGTATGTGAATGATTGAATTGGGAATGTGAATGCTTAGGTATAATTTGGGAATGGGGAATGTCCTTTTAACATTTTTGTCTTTGAACATCAGTGGAAGTGGTATGGGACATTTCCTATGGTGCCCCTTGACTCTTTTCTAGATTATTGGTTGACATACCTAGGGCTTGTCTAGCAGTGTTTGGCTAGGATGTCCCAGTTATATCAAACCCGAATCAGAAGGATATTGAGATCGAGTAACCCGTGGCAGCAATGGGGGTTTGTGTGTGCTCAAGACATGTAACCAATCTGTGAGAGGACATGAATCACATTGTGAGGGGCCATTTATTGGTAGGGTTGTAGTAGTAGACTTGGGCTCATGGGCGCTCAAGATCGGTATCCAACCCGTGAGAGGACATGAGAGCTTCCCATTTACTATTTGTGGATGATCAATAGGGTTGATGAGTCTGTAGTCTAAGTTGGTTATAGCCATAGGATACACTGACTTTAGTGAGAAGGATATCGGATAGGATCGCGAGAGGCGAGGAATGGAAGTATTTGACTCTGACTTGATATAACTAAGTAGAAGACTTGCATTGGGCTAAGTTTAACCTTGACATATGCCAATACTCAAACCAATGGTGATGGGAGAGAGCAGTGACCTAAACCCCAGCCAAGGAATGTTCGAGAGATGCAGGACCCAATTACCACCGGAGAACACAAGATACCAAGATGGTTGAGGGAGAGTGATTTGAGACCTACCTAGAGGAATATGGTGCTATGACTTAAAGCATGTCTGCCAATAGAGACCAGCATACATAGAGTTAGAATCATACATGCATTGTCCGTTTCATATCATCTTGCATTTTTGTTCTCCTATCATGCTTTATTATGTTGTTATGGAATAAACTGCCTTGCTAAGTTCTTTTGAACTCACTCCTTTTTGCAAACATCTTTGTTAGACTTACCTACAGCTACTGATGAACATGAAAGCCAGTACTATAAAGCACAAATGGATGACCCACAGTATGCCCAAGGTGTTGGCTACGATGATTACGAAGGTGAAGAATATTTCGGTGACGGAGTATCGTACCAAGATTAGTCGCACCCATGTGCTAGTGCAGCGTTATCTGGATACTGAGACTTTTACTTTTAAAAGTGTTCTCTATAGGTTTGAAGGAGACACTAGTTTAGTTTTGATTATTTCTTTTCTGTTCCTTTTATTTTGAAGAACTAGTTGTAATCTTTCTTTTACTTTCAATCTACTTTCCACTATGATTGTAGAGTAATTTTTCGCTACACTCAACTTTGATTATTCTATTGGTATCATTCTTTTTTTGCCCTCTGATTATAATGTATTCTTTTGAATCTTATCTTGATTTCTCAGTTTATATAGTTTAACATTGATGTAGTCTTGTTCTTGATTATGTTATTGTAAATATGGGAGGTTGGTTTCCTCGATACTGATCTTTGGGACTGTGGATCACACACTCGGGTATGCTAGATAGGGTACTGGCTGGGTGGATGTAACAGAGTGGTATTAGAGCCCACGGTTCAAGGAAATCCTAACCACAGGAAACAATAATGGAACATCTTTGAGTCATAGATCAAGAAGTGACTCAAGTATTCGTACAAGTGAATAATAGAGAACTTGTACTAGAAACATAAATGATGAAGCATAATATGTTTGTTGAATAATGCACAATAATTATGATTTAACAAACATCACTTAATGCAATAAAAGAAAATGCATAATACACAATAAGAAAGTGAAACCAGATGAAACTCCATTAATTTTCTGAAGTTTTTACAAGAGTTACATTAGTGAAAGCATAAAAGGACTAGTACAATCTATCTAGGAGACTGTCTCTGGTCTCTAAGTACTCTAACATCCTCTATGACCTGTGTAAGCTAAGCCTCCATCCTCTCCTATTTGACCTCCATTCTCTCCGAATGGAAGTCATAGCTAGCATCCTGAGCATACGTGTCACATCCACCCACTGGTACCCTATCCGGCATACCCGAGTGTGTGATCCACAGCCCCAAAGATCAGCATCAAGAAAATCAACCTCCCACATTTACAATAACATAATCAAGAACGAGACTAAATCAATGTTATACTATATTAACAGAAAGACCAAGATAAGATTAAGAGAATAAACAATATAATCAAAGTGCGGAAAATGATACCAATAGATAAATCAAATGTAGAGTGTCTTGGAAAAATCACTCCACAATCACAATGGAAAAGTAGATCGAAAGTATAACGAAAGATTACAACCGGTTCCCAAAATAAGGAATAGAAAAGAAGTAATCAAAACTAAATTAAGGTCTCTTCAATATTATAAATACAACTTCTAAAAGTAAACGTCTCAGAATCTAGATAACGCGTAACTAGCACATGGGTGTGGCTAATCCTGGTACGATACACCATCACCGTGGAATTCTTCAACGTTGTAGTCACCGTAGCCACCACCTTGAGTGTAGTATGCATCATCCGCTTGGACTTTATAGAACTGGCTTTCATAGTCATCAGCTCTTGCAGATAAGTCTAACAAAGATATTTGCAAAAAGGAGTGAGTTCAAAGAACTCAGCAAGACAGTTTATCCCATAGCAACATAATGAAGCATTATAACAAAACATAATAGATGCAAGATGATATTAAACAGATAATGCATGTATGATTCTAACCCTATGTATGCTGGTCTCTATTGGTAGACATGCTTTAAGTCATAGCCCCATACTTCTCTAGGTATGTCTCCAATCACTCTCCCTCAACCATCTCGGTATCTTGGATTGTCCGATGGTAAATGGGTCATGCATCCCTCTCGGACATTCCTTGGCTGGGGTTTATGTCACCGCTCTCTCACATCACCATTGGTCTAAGTATTGGCGCGTCAAGGTTAAACCTAGCCCAACGCAAGTCTACTACTTAGTTATATCAAGTCATAATCAAATACTTCCATTCCTCGCCTCTCGCGATCCTTTTCAGTATCCTTCTCACTAGAGTCAGTGTATCCTATGGCTACAAACAACTCAGACTACGGACCCATCAACCATATTGGTCATCCACAAATAGTAAATGGGAAGCTCTCATGTCCTCTCACAGGTTGGATATCGGTCTTGAGCGCCCATGAGCCCAAGTCTAGTACTGCAACCCTACCTGTAACATCCAGCCCAAACCTAGCCCGGACACCCTTTTTATTTTGGGATAAAAAAAGACTTGTTCAATGTTAGACCTTAAAAGTTGGACTTTAGTTTCAATATTATTATCTTTGAAAACCTTAGGAAGCCATGTCAGACCTTTCCCTTAGGGTAGATTTGTAATGTCTGGCCTTATCCTAACCTTGGCCCGGCCCGGGACCTATTATGTTTGTAGGTCCGAATACCCAAATTGGGGGAAAATATACTTGTGGACCCTTTTTGTTGTTGATTTGGTGTCGGAACCCAAGCCCGTGGACATTGACGATGATGCCCCTCACTTGAGGGCATTGTCAGTGTTAGTTTTGAATATGCGCAACGAAGAGGGGTGAATTAGTTGAAATACCAAATGAACTCCTGTGCTCAATCCCAATATATTTCCTAAAACTAGACTTCTTGATGGACTTTTAGGAGAAAACCCCACTCAATTTGACCCCATATAGCCCTCCAAATCCCTATCCGAAGTTGTTGAACTATGTCTGGCAAATCCTGATTGCGCATCGAAGAAGGTGAGCTTAGTTGGTGGACCTAATGACCTCCCATGCTTGATCCAAAGGTATTTCTGGAAACTAGACTTCTTGATTGAATTGTGGAAGAAAACCTCACTCAATTTGACCTTGTATAGCCTTTCAAATCCCTACTTGAAGTTGCTGTTCTAAACCTGAGTTTTCTACTGAAATCATTTTGGTCGATCATTTTGGTCGATACCATCGACCAAAAGCATCGACCAAAATGTCCCAGTCTGCCAAGTTAATGATTCCATGGAATATTCCTTTTCTATTTAATATGACCTCGAGCCTTGAGCCTTTTGCAATCATTTTTCTCACCTGGGAACGTGGGGAGAGCTTCCCAAAGCAGCTCCTTGGTTAGTGTGAAGGGTATCTCATCAAAGACACTTAGTTTATCATTGATTCTTGCCTTCATATTCTATACTAAGGTAAGACTCTTCATTCCACTCTCTACCCTACCATTTTCTACTCCTTTCTATTGTCATCTTGCTGATGGGACATTTGGAATGGTGCTGCAACCTTGCAACCACCACTCCAAGTGCCTACTCATGCTCAATCCATCATTCCCTTAGCCATTCATTGATGCTAATGCTTATATCTCATGCCTAGCATATGTATTCCATGCTTTACCTATTAACATCATACCATTTGATATCAAACTGAGCTATAAAGTGTATTATGTTCATGTTTAACATTGCCATATGATTCCAATCGAATTCCTATTAGTTCCTCTAGCTATTGCATGCTATTCCTCATCAATGCAATCAATTCCAACTCATGCCATGATGTTTATCACTTGAACTTGATAGCTCAAATTGGGGCTTTTTAATTAGACCATTGGATTGGGTTAATTCCTTGATTTATAGTGTCCTACTACTGTTGTTAAGTATGCCTCCAAGTTCCAGATTGATCCAAACACCAGAAGACTCATTTCAAACCAAAATCCCCAAAATCCACTATTCTGCCCGAGGACTATTTTGGTCGATACCATCGACCAAGACCATCGACCAAAGTTGTTGCTGACAACAACCTTGGCCAGTTTTGATCCAATTGACATCCAATCTTCCCGATTCCTTCTCTAACTTATTATTGATGTTTGTTTAGGGCCTTAACAATTATTTTGGACTATTTCTTGGTACTCTCAATTCATCATCAACTCAACCTAAGGTAAGGATGGTTATCTCCATAAACATATAGATCATCAACTTATGATTTATGTTCTTATTTATGAATAGAATCTCTTGATTTCTTTTAATCGTTATAAGACTGTGATATATGTGTTAGAATAGTAGTATTGAAATCTTTATACTCTTGTCATGTTACATTACTATTCTTGTTTACTTATGTCTATGATGATTCATTTCAATATCATGATTTAACTTGTATTATGAAGATATATTGGATGCATGAGAAGTGATGAACTTGAATATGTGATTGTCTAGGTATAACTTGGGATTGGGGAGTGTCCTATTGACACTTCTGTCCTTGGACACCGGACGGAATAGTATGGGATGTTCTCCGATGGTGCCTATCGACTCTTTCCGGGTTATTGGATGACATACATAGGATTGTCTAGTTGTTTGGCTAGGATGTCCCCTGTCAGATCGGACCCGAATCGGAAGGGCATTGAGACCGAACGATCTGTGGTAGCAATGGGGATTTGTGGGCACTCAAGACCGGTAACCAATCCGTGAGAGGTCATAAATCTCATTGTGGGGGCCATTTATTGGTAGGGTTGCATATGGATAGACTTGGGCTCACGGGCGCTCAAGACCGGTAACCAACCCGTGAGAGGACGTGAGAGCTTCCCGTTTACTATATGTGGATGACCAATAGGGTTGATGAGTCCGTAATCCGGGATTACGCTGACTCTAGTGTGAAGGATACCGGAAAGGATCACCGGGGGCGAGGAATGGACGTATCTGGAACTGAGATGATATGACTGAGTAGATGACTTGCATTGGGCTAGGCTTTACTTGTGACATGCGCCAAGATCTTGACCAAATGGTGATGTGAGAGAGCGGTGACCGATCCCCTTACCACGGTTTTTTTGATGACTTTACCGATCTTCCCCGGGCATTCCCAAGATATGGAAATGGGAGAGTGACTGACGACCCAGAGAAGTACGGTGCTATGACTTAAAGCATGTCTACCCTAGATGACCAGCATACTTAGAGTTAGATTCATATTTGCATCATATGTCTCATATCATATTGCATCATGCTATGCGCATCATATGATTTATGTTATTATGGAATAACTTTCCTTGTTGAGTTCTTTCGAACTCACTCCTTTTTGCAACATACTTTGTTAGACTTTCCTGCAAGTACTACCACTTGTTGACTGTGGCAGTCAACCCTCTGGAGGCTGAGTTGAAGACTTGTATCATACTGGTGGCGATGAACCAATTGATAAAGACGAGTAGACCGAGATCGGGACTTGTTTGTAGCAGTTCAGTTTTATATTTGTGTGTTAGGGATGGGATGTCGCCTCATTCCCTTTTTAACCTTTTATTTGAATTGTCGGGACTATAGTTTAGTTGTTTCACTTGTTATTTGGTGAACCGGTTGTAATCTTTAAATTTTAGTCGAACCATCTTCCGCTAATATTATAGGACGGGTTTCCTCCCTCCATTTTACACTTGATTGTTTATACTAATGAAATCCTTTCCGCACTCTGATGTTATTTGTGAATCCTTCTGAGGTACTTTCTCGACTTTTATTATTGAATTATTTGGAAATAAGGAATTGTTCTTGCTTTTGATTATATTATTGTGCTAAGTGACTATGATCGTTCCTAAACTTGATCGGCGGGACAATAATTCACTCCCCGGGTAATCCAGATAGGGTATCCCCTTGGTGGATTTAGGGCGGGATGTGACACTACCAATAAATGGTCCCTCACAATGTGATCCATGTCCTCTCACGGGTTGGTTACCGGTCTTGAGCGCCCACAAACCCACATTGCTGCCATGGGTTACTCAGTCTCAATACCCTTCCAAATCGGGTATGATATAACAGGGACATTCTAGCCAAACACTGCTAGACAAGCCCTAGGTATGACAACCAATAATCCGGAAAAGAGTCCAAGGGCACCATAGGAAATGTCCTATACCACTTCCACTAATGTCCAAGGACAGAAATGTCAAAAGGACATTCCCCATTCCCAAATCATACCTAAACAATCACATTCCCAATTCAGTCACAACATACACAACTGATATTCCAATTTATAGAAAGAAAATCGTATATACATGATCAATTAGATAAGAGAATCACATGAATAAGACTTACTGTACTTGCATCACTTTCAGCAGTAATATCATCATAAGAAAATGTATTAACAACAGTAAAATCATGAAATTCCCAAATTAGAAACTAAGATCTTGCAATCTATATTATTATGGAAACAACCGTTCTTACCTTAAATAACTTCGAAGAAATTTCGGAGGAACAAGAGGATAAGTCCAAGATTAGCAAACAAACCCTAAACAAGCATAAATACAACATTAGGAAAGAACCCTAGAAGAATAGAGGTCAAACGGATCAAGACAGACAGGAAAAGCCATTGCTATAAGCTTGGGTAGCTTGCTGGGTCGATTGGCTCAGTCGACCGGACAGATCAACCCAATGAACAGTACGCAGTAGAAATCAAAATTTTGATCCGAAACTCATCTTCTTGGATTCAAAACACTCCGAAAATTCAAGGGAAACTCTAGAACAGTAATCTAAGATTAACTAGCATAGATTAGACACCAACAATGATCATAAACATTACTTTCGAAATTGATAAAAAAACAAGGTTTTGAATGAAAACAATCCATTGATTCAATGGAGAAGATAGAGAGAATAAGGATTCACTCTAGAGGAATAACAATAGTAGATCATATACGAAAACTAACATGATAACAGATCTAACATGCTAGAGAAATCAAATTAATGGAATGATCATAGCTTCGTGAAGATATCATATGATACAACAACAACAACAACAACAACAATAGCCTTGTCCCAACTAAATGGGGTCGGCTACATGGATTCTTGCCTTCCAATTAGTACTGTTCGAGCCCATGCTAGACACTAGGCCTAAGCTATGCATATCATTTCTCACCACTTCTCTTAAGGTTATCTTAGGCCTACCCCTAGCTCTTCTAGTTCCTTCAATCTAGATTATATCACTTCTCCGTACAGGGGCATTTATAGGTCTTTGTTGAATGTGGCCGTGCCACCTCAAACGACTTTCTCGAAGCTTATCACTTATGGGAGCAACTTACCGGTCTTGAGCGCCCATGAACCCAAGTCTACTATTTGCAACCCTACCAATAAATGGCCCCCACAATGTGATTCATGTCCTCTCATGGGTTGGTTACCGGTCTTGAGCGCCCATGAATCCCCATTGCTGCCGTCTTTTACCTGTAAAATTCCTTAGAATTTTTTCTAGGCTTTCGAAGGTCTCATTCGGTGTTACCCGAAAAACCTATAAAATTCCTTAGAATTTTTTCTAGGATTTCGAAGGTCCCATTTGGTGTTTTACCCGAAGCCTTTTACTTGTAAAATTCCTTAGAATTTTTTCTAGACTTTCAAAGGTCCCATTCGGTGTTACCCGAAGCCTTTACCTGTAAAATTCCTTAGAATTTTTTCTAGGCTTTCGAAGGTCTCATTCGGTGTTACCCGAAGCCTATTACATGTAAAATTCCTTAGAATTTTTTCTAGGCTTTCGAAGGTCCCATTCAATGTTACCCGAAGCCTTTACCTGTAAAATTCCTTAGAATTTTTTATAGGCTTTCGAAGGTCTCATTCGGTGTTACCCGAAGCCTTTTGATTCTAAACATCATTCCTCATATGCTTATATGTTGCCCCCAATCAAAAGATTTGATACTCATAAGTTAGAATTTGCATTAAATAACTGTAGATCTTCTACATCAAAATTGAGTAAAATTGGATCACTAAGAATAATAGTTCTTCAAATGTCTTGCGTTCCATAATCGATCAATTTCATGCCCAGTTGCCAAGTGTTTTATCTTGTAAGCTCCCGAGCCTATCTGCTTGACAATCATGTATGGTCCTTCCCATGCTGGGTCCAGCTTCTTTTGATGACACGGGTCTGATGCTGTAGTGTTTCTTAGAACCAAATCTCCTGCTCGAAATTGTCGATGCTTTACTTGGGCATTATAATAAGACACTATCTTTCGATGGTATTGCTTGAGTTCGAGCAATCGCCTTTGCGCGGACTTCATCCAATAACTCTAAGCTATCTAGCAAACCTTGTTTGTTTTCCTTTTCTTTGAATTCTCTCTCCCATAGGGTTCCTGCAATTTCCTCGACTGGTGCTAGCGCCTCAGAACCATATGTTAATTTGAATGGAGTCTCTCCAGTGGGTGTTCAAACAGTGGTTTGGTAGGCCCAAAGGACATTCGGTAATTCTTCTACCCATAAAGCTTTATTGGCCTCGAGCCTTTTCTTCATTCCATCTAGCAATGTTCGGTTTGTTACTTCCACTTGGCCATTACTCTGAGGATATGCCACTGATGAAATGCGGTGCTCGATCATGTAAGTTTGCAGAAGAGCTCAAATTGGGGATTATCGAATTGTGTTCCATGATTGGTTACAAGAATTTTTGGAATCCCGAACCGCTAGATGATTGACTCCAGCACGAATTCTTCTATCTTTTTCTCTATGATTGAAGCTAAAGAAGCTGCTTCGACCCATTTGGTGAAATAATCGATCGCTACAATTAGGTACTCTCTTCCTCCTGATGCCTTCAGAAACTTTTCCACTAAGTCAATTTCCCACATTGCAAACGGAATCGGGTTAAGAATAGACTTTAGGGTCGTAAGGTGCAGTTTTGGTATGTTCGAATGAACTTGACATTGATTGCAAAACCGAATGTACCTCATGGTATCATCTTGTATCTTGGGCCAATATAACCCGTGTCAAAGGATCTTATGTGCTAACGCTCAGTCGCCCATATATGTGCTAACGCT
This sequence comes from Hakea prostrata, assembly GCF_041222555.1. Taxonomy (NCBI): domain Eukaryota; kingdom Viridiplantae; phylum Streptophyta; class Magnoliopsida; order Proteales; family Proteaceae; genus Hakea; species Hakea prostrata. Next base: position 66,983 of record NW_028291133.1, read on the forward strand.
CAGTCACCCATATATGTGCTCCGCACATTCCTTCGTGAACTTTTGCTAAAGCAATCTTTGACCCATCTGGTCCTATGCATCTGAGTAATGGCCCAGCAAAAGACCTTTGGTAAAGCCTTCCATTTTGGATTGTAAATCTAATTGCCCGATGATATGGAGAGTTTATGATCTGACCGGGTTCATACCTGGTCCGACCCTCGACCCCGGTCGAGACGGAGAAAACCGAATCGCTCCCGAGCGAACCGGAGCCGGAAGATGGCTTGCTGAAGAAGAAAGATTATTCTACTGCAAGCGTGCCCTAATCTTACTTATGGATTAGGGTAATCACCCTGATGACAGCAGACTCAAACTGACGGCTGCGGATAATCATCATCAAAGGGATAACTATCGCATAACCTAACGGTTATCTCAGGAGTCCTCTACTAGCCCAAACTAGTAGAAGTCTATCGCTCAACGGATCTTATTGATAAGATCCAACGACTACCCGAAGAAGGCTCGAGTGCATCCAACGAAGGAGATTCGAAGGTACACTCTATATAAACCTCACTACCATACAAGGTGAGAGACGGATCAATTGATCAAAAAGAATACTATCTGAGACTCAGGTTCAGATACATACCGATAGATCCAAACTATCAGCGTCCTACTATCTAGATCACCTTTCCCATTTCTTCATTCATTAGCTCGTGCTTCTAGCAGAGCCGTTTGTGATTAAGTTCATCAACTGACTTAGCCTTCGGAGGTGGACTCCCGACTCCAGCGGTCGGGCCACATCTGACGCTTTCGTTTTGCAGGACATCACGTGGAGATCCAAGGGCTGAGCAGATTTTGGACGCATCATTTGGCGCCGTCTGTGGGAAGGACTTGAAAAAGCCATGGTGACTAGATCGGCAGCCGCAGCAGCTGCTGCACAACGCAATTCCGGTGTTCGGATACCCGGGGTGAATAATCCGAGATATTCCCCAGGAAAGCCAAAATCCTATCGAGGTGGATAATGGCCGGGGAGGACGTAATCTTCCTCCCGATACAATCCAAGATCAATTGGATCAGGTAAAGATTCAACTCTTGGAGGTGAGCCAAGCACTCCGCGTGCTCACCAGACGAGTGGTTTTACCACAAGAACCTGATCAACACGATTCAGGGAGACGTGCATTGCCACGTGATCACATACCACGTGACCAAAGAATGGCTTAAGACCGGAATGTTGATCAGAATTTCCGTGAAGGAGACCGAGGACTTCGGAGGATTGATGATCAACCAAGGCGGGGCGATCGGTTCGACAGACCGCAAGAGAGTACAACCGATTCAAATACAAGGTTGGATAGGGGGTAAGAACTCACTCACCCACCGTCGAAGAACCGTTCGTGATGATCGAGCAGTTCGTGACGAGAGAAACGTTCGTGAAGGACGGGCTGTTCGTGATGATCGAGTAGCACGTGATGATCGTGTTAATCGAGGTCGTGATCGTATTGCGAAGATCACCCGACCCGGATTGGTCAAGAATTGGCCAACATCAATGAGAAGTTAGGGCAATTGGCTACGGGAAGAATAACTGAGGATATTTACTCAGTCATTCGGAAGACTCCTTTTGCTGAGCCAATTGCGGGATATCGGTTTCCCCATAACTTCCGTTTGCCTACCTTCTCAACATTCGATGGCTCCAGAGATCCAACAGCTCACATCGGCTATTACCAACAGACCATGGCAGTTTGAGTGTAATTCGATGAAATTTTATGCAAGGTTTTCGGTTCATCTCTAACTGGAGCGGCACAAAAGTGGTTTTCTAACCTCCCCTCGGGAAGGATCGTAAACTTTGACGAATTGGCGCGCCAATTCATAGGGCGATTCCAGAGTGGGATACAGGTCAAGAAAACGGAAGAAACCTTGTTTACTGTCAAACAAGGAAAGAACGAATCGATCAGAGAGTTTCTGAAAAGATTCAACAAAGTATTATTTCATTATTTCAACCGAAGCATTATGCGCAAAAATGTTGTCGACAACTATATCTTTTCGGTTCCATCTTTTTCCTGTAATGACATAACTAATTGAGATCTCTTCATTATTTTCAGGTACCTGAACCTCTTCTAAGGTTTTATGGAAAGTTATGCCTTCAAGATTTTCATGATCAATTGTTTCCATATCATGATCAATTGTTTCCATATTTTGATCATCTTGATCATTTACTCCCTTTCTTTTTCTAGGATTTTTATCCTTGGAACCGATTGGTCTTCCACGTTTTAAACGTGGTTTAGTCTCATTTGCACTAATAGATTGTCCTGCAGAGACATCAATTCGAATTGGAGCATTCATAGCTGGAATATGAGATTTAGTAATTCTTGGCAAGTCAGTAAAAGCATCTGGCAGCTGATTTGCAATATTTTGTAAATGAATTATCTTTTGAAATTCAAGTTCACATTGCTTAGTACGAGGATCTAAATGAGATAAAGATAATGCATTTCAATCAATCTCTTTTTCCAACTGTTTATTCTCTACCCCTAATGTTGGAAAAATTGATTCATCAAGATGACAATCAGCAAATCTTGCTTTAAATGAATCTCCAGTCATTGGTTCTAGATATTGAATTATAGAGGGAGATTCATATCCAACATATATTCCCAACTTTCTTTGGGGACCCATCTTTGTGCGTTGTGGTGGAGCAATTAGAACATAAACAGCACAACCAAATATTCTAAGATGGGATATATTTGGCTCCTGACCATAAGCCAATTGTAAAGGAGAGAATTTCTGATAACTTGTTGGCCTGATGCGTACAAGTGATGCTGCATGTAAAATAGCATATCCCCATGCCGACATAGGGAGTTTTGTTCTCATAAGCAATGGTCTAGCTATTAATTGGAGACGTTTAATAAATGATTCTGCCAGACCATTTTGGGTATGAACATGAGCAACAGGCTGTTCAACTGCGAATCCAGTTGACATACAATAATCATTAAAAGCCTGAGATGTAAACTCACCAGCATTATCAAGAAGAATTGTCTTTATTGTATAATCTGGAAATTGTGCTCGTAATCGAATTATTTGAGCAAGCAATCTTGCAAATGCCAAATTGCGACTTGATAATAAGCATACACGTGACCATCTTGTAGATGCATCTAATAAAACCATATAATATCTAAATGGTCCACATGATGGTTGGATGGGTCCACATATATCACCCTGTATACATTCCAAAAATGCAGGGGATTCAAATCCAACTTTAGCTGGTGATGGTCTAGTAATAAGTTTCCCTTGAAAACAAGCAACACAAGAAAATTCATTGAATTGAAGAATCTTATGATTCTTCAATGGATGTCCATGTGAATTTTCAATAATTTTTCGCATCATATTCGACCCGGGATGGCCCAACCGGTCATGCCAAATAATAAAACTATTGGAATCAAAATTCTTTTGATTCACCAAAGCATGTATTTCAACCATGCGAATATTTGTGTAGTACAAACCGAAAGAAAAAGCAGGTAATTTTTCCAAAATATATTTTCTACCTATCACTTTTGTAGTAATACAAAGATAATCGGTTTTACCATCATATGCAGTCTCAATATGATAGCCATTTTGACGAATGTCTTTGAAACTTAATAAGTTTCTTTGAGACTTACTACAAAATAATGCATCATTGATTACCAACTTGGTTCCTTTAGGTAATAATAAATTAGCTCTTCCAAAGTCTTCAATTAATTTTGTACTACCACTTATTGTATGAACTTTGGCTTCCTCAATCTTCAAATAAGAGAAATATTTTCTCTCTCTTAGTATAGTATGTGTCGTAGCACTATCTGCGAGGCATATATCGTCTTCACTAATCTTGGATCCAATTGAAAATTGAGGGACATCCATATTCTTCACTAAAATGAAAAAGGAATATATCAAAAAAAAAAATGTAGAAAATCATAAAGAAAGTAATAAAATAAACTGATTGAAAACATATCATAAATCTTATTCGAACTCAAATAACAACAAAAAAAAACCAAATCATCAAATATTATCTTCAAAGAAGTCCGCATCATCTAGATGTGTAATGTCTGTGAGACCACCAAAATCTTCTTTATAAGCAAAATTTGCTTCCATATCATTATTTTGGAAAGTCAAATTCGTCTCCACATTATTTTCCTTCTGTTTGATTGAAGCTTGATAAAGCTTGACAAAATATTTTGGAGTATGACAGACACGCATCCAATGGCCTTTCATTCCACATCGGTGACAAACATTATCTTTACTCTTTGAAAAGCTACTTTGAGAATCCTTGCGTTTCTCTTGCTTATTTCCATCATAAGGACTATAATTATTCTGTCTTTTTCCTCGTCTATGTCCACGTCCACGACCACGACCATGGCCACGATTATAATTTTGTCTTCTTTCATGCTTATCATGAATTGCTGCATTCATTTCAGGGAATGGAGCAGAACCAGTAGGACGAGCTTCATGATTTTTCATTAATAATTCATTATTCTGCTCAGCCACAAGGAGGCATGAGATCAATTCAGAATACTTCTTAAAACCCTTTTCACGATATTGCTGTTGTAACAGCACATTTGAAGGATGAAAAATTGAAAAGGTTTTTTCTAATAAGTCCTCATCATTAATAATTTCTCCACATAATTTCAACTGAGAACTAATTTTAAAAACTGCAGAATTGTACTCGCTTACAGTTTTTAAATCTTGCAACCTCAAGTGCATCCATTCATAGCGAGCTTTAGGTAGGATTACCGTTTTTTGGTAATCGTACCTCTCTTTTAAATTGATCCACAATTCAAGTGGATCTTTCACGATCGAGATTTCGCTTTCAATCCTTCATGGAGATGATGGCGAAGAAAAATCATGGCCTTCGCCTTATCTTGATTGGATGCAGCATTGTTTTTCATAATTGCATTTCCAAGACCTTTGGCGTCAAGGTGGATCTTAGCATCAAGGACCCATGACAAGTAATTCTTGCCCGTTATATCGAGGGCCACAAACTCCAATTTTGTAAGGTTTGACATCATGTAAGCTAATATAAAAGATGAATAAAATATCAAATTAGATTTTATGTAAACATTAAATAATAAGTGCATCTTCTAATATTTGAAGTAATGAAGATTAAAGAGAATATTTGAACATAAAACCAATATAAAATTTACCTCAAAACACAATTAATTTGAGCGGAATCGTACACAATTGCTACGACAGATTTGTGCTCAAAACACGATTACTTCGAGCAAAGTCGTACACAATTACTACGACAAATTTGTGCTCAAAATCCGACTACTTCGAGCGGAATCATGCTGATAACGTGTTATAAAATAAAGAGAATAAATCAGAGACAAAGAATAAAAACTAAAATAAGATCAATCAGAAGTATTTCATTCAATTAAGTGCATTACATATTTATAGTAAAAGGAGCATCTACTCTAATATGGAAATACAATATATGATTCTTGCACACAATAAGATATTCTTGATATGGAAAGATAGATTACCGCCAAAGATAGAAGGTGTATAGAATGGAAATATTAACTGCTACCATTGCATGCTGAGATCACTGTAATCTTCAATAAAGATGAGAATGTGAATCACCAAGATTATATGCTGAGGTGGTTGAAATCTTCAATTGGAAGTATTGTCTATTAAGGGGTGATGAATATCCGCAATCAATATTATTTATAACAGTCAGGACATTAATGCCTATATTTTAAGGCATTGCTGCAATTTACCTTTTTTATTCAAATCTTTTTCTTTTTCCTATCTTTCATAAAAATCTGCTAAATTAATTACATCAATTATTTTTTAATTCACCCTATTTTATGGGAATCTATCAAATATCATCAGACGTATTATGGATATAGATCCTAAAAACCCAGCCTTAGAATTTTTCAGTACAACGCCTATGTGTCTGATTGGTCATGCTTCAATTGTTAACGTCGTAATTTTTAAGGTAAAAAAAAGATCACCGAGAATACAAGCTTATAGCTCATAGCTCATAAACAGTGACTCCTGTATTATATAATTGTAGAAATCAAGGATTGAACAAAAGCCACTTCGTCGAAAACTCAACCGACAAGGTTATCCTACAATTATAAATGTTACAGAAGTTTGATCGCGATCGACATCACAGCTAATCAATAAGCTAAAATCCACTATACTGTTTTTATATCGGCCGATCGACACAGCTTATAACAAACGAAGTAAATCTTTTACCTCTACCAAAAAAAAAAGTAAATCTTTTCCCAGAAGCACACAAAAAAATAAAATAAAAGCCCCGAAGTAAATCATCTTCATCAAATGATGATTACTCACTTAAACAAGCACGAAAAAGAATGCTATCTGCATCGAATCACTCCGGAACACAAAGAAGATGCATGAAATGACCACCACACCGAGGAACCTAAACCTGACAAGTATAACATGGTTCTGGATGGTTTGACAAACTGCATATCTTCCAGGTACAATCCGAAATTAACAAAGGCTTCATTTGTTTACACGGTAAAAAAGGCTTCAATTGTTTTCAAGGTAAAAAAAAAGGTGAGAAAAACAAACAAACAGGACTCGATATTATTAGTAAGGTGAGAGAATAAAAGAGAAAAGTAAATTTTGTGAAAAACTCAAAAATGTAGATCCTGCCCTAATTATTTCAGCCCTTTCCCACAAAATCTCAATAAAATGTAAGACTATTCAAATAGAGTGGAAAAATAGAATGCCACATCAGCAGACAAAAGGAAACTTGTCCACTCATTTTTCCACTCCATTGAACCAAACAATCCAAACTTCCAAAATTGGTGAATTTACTTTTCCCACCCAACTACAAATTCTTCAAACAAACCATACCAAAGACAAAGAACTGTTAAACCCCAGGGCATGCTCTATCAACAAGACCAAACCCTCATAAGAGATTACAAGTTCAAATCTCTTAGTACCGAGAGCCTCTCAAGTATATATAAAAACTTAAGGGCTCAATCTCACACGAGTGAATTCCTTACAAACCAACCTGATCGCTTGTCTTCTAAGCTCTTCATGCTATGCAAGCCACATACCTAATGCTGCTCATTAGGCAGCGGAATGGCCCTCGCTTTGAAAGAACCTTTTCTTAAATACCATGACCACACAAGACCAAAGGTTCAAGAATAGGATCTGAAATTGATAAATTGCCTTACAGGCAGGATCTTTAACTGCTTTTCTTCCTACACCAGGAGACTCTGGAGTGAGAACAACTGACTCACTTTGCTTACTTGAGGGGAAGAACTAAGCCATCCAAAGTATTGAACTACAATGAAGCAATAAAAGTCTACAGTAGAAATGTCCATCAACTACTCCATTGGCCTAGCAAGAAAAGATGCATCTAAGATCAACTAGCTCATCTGTGGTTGGCTGCAAATCCTAGGACTCCTCTTCCACGGCACTGTAGCTTGTAACCTATGGAGTTGCTTGATCCTTTTGGTACACAAGGAGTTCATATGAGACATCTTCCTCCAAGAGAACATTATGTCTTAATAAATGCTCAATTTCAAACATCAGAGAATTCATCCATACAAAAACAAGAGCACCCACACAACTCCTTCCCCCTTCCACCCCTTTCATTGGGGGTGCAGACACTCATTTCAGGTGCCATGGTATGTGCTGATGTGCCCAGTTAGTGATTTTCCTTCCTGATCATAAATTGCAACCTAATACAAGAGTTAACTTCTAACTCAAAACTAGCTAAGTTCCTAAAACCAAATATAAATATGGCCTAAATCCTTGTGTAAACAACAAGATGTTTCAAACCTAAGAAAGTACATCAACATCCATACGTCCAGATCAAGCCAACTTTTCTTGAGTATATCAGATAAAATACTGAACTAAATATACATTAGAGGGACATAACAGTCCAGATTGCTGCACAATATAGGATCCACATTTAGAAATACCCTGTACTTCAATTGCAATAAGGAGATATTTTTAGTTTATCATGGACAGGAAACTAGCAGCAACAGTACATGACCCAACCGAAAGAAAGAAGAAAAATTCTCAAACTACACCATTTATAACCACTAGAATTAGACATCCTATGCTGAACCACAACTTCAACAGCCAAAACTATATGAAAGTTGGTTACAGAATAGGAAGCAACAAGAGTTAGGCTGTGAAGTAATTTATAATACCCATATAAGAAGGCATTCAGAGACTACACAAAAATATTGACTACCATCTCAACCCCCTTTTGAAATAATCCAGCAATCTGAAACTGATCAGAGTTAAAATGCAGAATCTGAATGGTTTACAAAGAACTCAAATAGATTCTACGCAGAATCCAACACAGTGAACATATAAATGAAATTGAAGCCCCAACTTTCTACAGTTGCACTAATAAAATGTTGGTTTCTGGCTCTTAGTATCTAAAAATCTGTACTTCCAGAGGACATGCACATAAAAACTAGACAAAAATATCAAACTGATATAAAGGTCAGAAAAAAGGAAATGGCACAGCCAAGAAAAATTGTAACATGCAAAAACTGTTCTACCAGTGGTTCTTATCATTTAGGCAAGTCAAACAACAACAATAAGCCTTGTCCCAACTAAATGGGGTCGGCAACATGGATTGTTGCTTTCCAATCAGTTCTATTTGAAGCCATGCTAGATACAAGACCTAAGCTATATATATCCTTTCTCACTTCTCCTAAGGTTATCTTAGATCTACCCCTAGCTCTTCTAGTTCCTTCGATCTGGATTATATTACTTGTATGTATAGGGGCATTTATAGGTCTCCTTGAATATGGTTTTGCCACCTCAAACGACTTTCCGAAGCTTATCACTAATGGGAGCAACTCCTAGATCAACTCTAATATGATCATTTCTTATCTTATCCTTCCTAGTTTTGCTACTTATCAATCTTAACATCCTTATTTCTGCTACACTTAAGTTTATCTACACCATACATCATAACTAGTCAAAAGATCCTATAGAATTTTCTTTTAAGCTTTAATGGAATACACGTCAATCACACAAAACCCCAAAGGCACCTCTCCACTTCATCCACCCTATTTTAATTCTTTAGGAAACATCATCCTCAATATTACCTCTTTTGTTTATAATTGAACCTAGATACCTATAAGAATCACTCTAAGGAATCTCCTTATCGTCAAGTCTCACCACCTCATCGTTTGCTGATCATGACTAAAGTTACAAACTAGATATTCTGTCTTCATTCTACTTAATTTAAAGCCTCTTGATTCCAAATCTCCTCTCCATGATTCTAACTTAGTATTAATCCCCACTTATACCTCATCTATCAACACAATATCATCAGCAAAAAGCATACACCAAAGGACCGTTCTTGAATGTTTTTGGTTAATTCATCCATTACAAGTGCAAATAAATATAGGCTTAAATTTGAATTTTAATGTAGCCTAACTGTAAATGGGAATTTATTACTTTATCCCCCCTCCCCAACTATTCTCACACTTGTCACTAAACCATCATACATATCCTTAACTATGTCTATATATTTACTTACAACACTTATTTTCTCTAGTACTTTCCAAATTAACGTTCTAGGAACTCTATCATAAGCTTTTTCTAAGTCAATAAATACCATATAAATGTCTTTCCTATACTCTCTATACATTTCCAAAAGTCTCCTAATTAGGTAAATAGCCTCTATTGTAGACCTTCCCTGCATAAACCCGAACTAGTTCTCCATAATTGTGGTTAAGTGTCTCAAAATACCTCCATAATAAATATATCAGCAGTCTATTATTGTCAACCTTTCCAGTTCATTAACCAATACATAAGCAATGCCAAAAACAAAACCAAATAAAACTAGACAACCATCCAACTAATATTTCACCAAGGAGCCCCTACCCTAACATTAACTTGCTGTTGTGCCAAGGAGTTTATTTAGGTCAAATTATTCAGCACTTGTCATCATCCTAGAAGCTTCAAAATGTAGTTATTTTTTCTTTTCCTTCTTTCTTTTTCTTTCTTTCTATTTGGGTTTTTTTTTCTTTTTCTTTTTTTTTTTTTTTTTCTTTTTTTTGGGGGGGGGGTGTTTTGTTTCACACACTGAATATAAATTTCAATGAAGAACATTTAGCCACTATTTTCTTCTTCTACGTTGGGGATTCTTGTCATGTGTTTGAAAAGACTGGTAGGATTTGTATTTGGTCACACCACAACCCTTTGGTTTGAAACCATATAAACTAAGAAACCCTAACTTTATCCATGTACATCATCCTAAAAACCCTAAATCTCCCACAAAGTAAACCAAGCATCAGACTTATCTACAAGTTCAACTGATTACTTGCCATATAGTCCTAAGAAAACCATTCGAGTTCAACTGGATTCTAACCAGCCAAACCACAGAATTTCCAGTCATCTTTCAAAACCTGCTGCTATTCATTCAAGACAACCTCCCACAATCAAACTTAAGATAAACTTCACTGATAGGCCAAAATCATTTACTTTAACCTAGTTGATGTTAACTATTCATATCAGGTCCCAATTATTGGCTTCTAGGCGGCTTCCTACCAATGTGGAACTACATCACATGGAAATAGTCAGGTGGTTGGGTAGAGGAAACCGATGCAACAGTGGTGGGAGTAATATTGATGGAGGTGATGGGGTTACAGATAATGGCAGAACAGTGGTAGTCAAAACATTAGGACTCAATGGGTTGTAATTTATTTTTAATATGAAATTACTACTCTACACATCAAATGAGTCATCTCTCATTAAAAAGTAAGTGAAGGCAATTTCAGAGATTCAATTCCAATTACTAGAACAGGGTGCAAAAATCAAGCTATTCACTATCCACTAAAATGAAATAGAAAGTATCAAAATGAGACACCCCCACTTAAATGAAATAGAAACCAGTTCATCCTTAAATCCAACATCGGCAAAAACTCTTAGTTCATCCTTCTGATGAGTTCATTTATCTTGTCCTCCCGATTTCCAGCATCACCACCTTCAACATAGTGATTTCTCTTCTTCTTCAAGCCACCCAATGGAGCCTTGAGTTTGAATGGCCATAGGAAGTTGTTTGCCTCCTTGAAATGGGGTCCTACAGTCATTATCTCGTGGATCAGATCTTCAACGCAGATAACGCCGTACTTTCCCAAAGCCTGTATGAAACAACCAGTCAGGAGGGCAAGCTGCTTTAAATAATATTGTGATTACAAAAACCATCACAGATATCTTAAAGACCTGTTCAATAATTGAGTTCTCTGTCAATGGAGTTCTCTGCTTGTTCAGCTTGCCGAACCCCCTCTTGTAAATCAACTCCCTAACACTCTTTAAGTTTGGATAACTGGGGAAACAAGTTACTTCATGTAAGAAATTATTGAGTATATTTTAGCTCATGGAATGAAATGCTCTAACAGAATACATACCCATATGTGACGTAAGGCTCAACTCTATGCAACATGTTCACTGTTGCCTTGTTAACTTTCAGAAAGACACCGTTAAATATCTGCAGAGGGGCAAACAGTCATTAAAAGGGGTAACTCCATTAAAATCTGCAGTAGCATCTACCACACCAGAAAATAACTAGTGGTTTGTATAATATCAGAACCTTTCAATATTATGTGGGTGGTAAAGGTGAGGTAGGTAACAATAGTAAATGCTAGTCGAAGTAAACAACTCTTCTACATTAAACATCCTATAATACAACACTCTAGTTTTAGTTTCCTTGAGTACGTGTGAAATGTTATGAGGATTACCTGTCGTAATCGGAGTAGCTGCAAAATCTTTCTTGTCTTTGGATGCATGGCATTGATACTGAAATATTCAATTTTCAACAACATTAAAAACAGTGCAAAGAACACTCGATAAAGAATCAACTCAGAAAACAAAATACACCATACCCACGGATCCGAATGATGAACAGAAGCTTAGCTTCAGGATTAACATAAAATCCTCCCTTCAACTTTGCCTCCCGCTTCAACTGGATCAACTCCTTTTCCTAGAAAAATGAACGAAGCCGTTCAGTTTACATATGTAACTAAAACAAACAATGTGATTTAAAAGGAAAAATAATTGATTTCTTATCACTACCTGCTCTTCGTACTCTTTCGAGTACTGCTTAGCCCTGTTGAAAATCAGCTTCCGGTTCTCTGCTGCCTTCTTCTTTGCGATTTCAAGTTCTTGCTTCTTTGCAAGATCCCATTCCTCGTTCCGTTTTGCCTTCTTCAACACAGACTCAGGGACCACGGACCCTCCCTTTGCTTCTACCTCAGCCATCCCTCTGCAAACTATTCACTCCCAATAACAAATTAAACAGGCTTCACAGAGAAAGACATAAGGGTTCTACAATCGTCGGATTTCTCCCGGATAAATAGCATTTTTCTAGAACTAAAACAATCACTAAACCTGATAAGTTCATCTAAAATAGCATAAACAGTGGATCCAACTCGGAAATCTATTAGGTTAAAAGGAAAACTCAAATCAAAATCGAAAAATCTCTATTGCAACAATATATTTCCATGAAATGTACTATTCCAAGTCGATATCTAGTATTGCTTATTCATTTACAGACCGGAGTAAACTAGCCGAGACATCGGGGCACTAGAGAAAGAGGATTTCAGCCTTACCAGTTTCAACGATCAGGTGACGCTTCTCTGATGCAGGCGGAACCTTCCTAGGTTTGGGAAGAAGATGAAAATGAGGTTTTTGTAGGGTTTCATGAAGCTTTCCCTATTTCATCGAACGGCCAGCGTATCTGATGCTCTACATAGATTCATTGGCCGTTGGATGGAGAAAACTATAGGAATCTCCAAAATAACCTTGTCTTTAAGGAATGCTTGGAATCCTCTTCGTCGCAAGTTAGGTTTTTTTTTTTTTTTTTTTTTTTTTTTTGAGAAAATGATACTTTATATTAATAGAAATAAATAGAATACATACAATAATGCAAGATTAGGTTCTAAAGAACCTACGACCCTGCCGCTCTTCTACAACATGTTGAGAGAGCTGAGTAGGCAAAGAGAGAGGATCCAACAGAATTTCTTGATTCGCCGTTTTCAATCCGGTTAAATAATCCGCACACCTATTAGTCTCCCTAGTTCCATGTACCAAAATACACTCCTGAAACAAAGATCTCAAGTGAAGAATATCCTCAAGAATGTGTAATATCCCCCAATGTGGGCGGTAAGTCCAGTAAAGTCCTAATTGTCACTTGAGAGTCTGAATGCGCTAAAACCTTATTATAGCAGTATTGCCGTGCAAATTGCAAGCCACACCGTATTGCAAGCATCTTAGCATGAAAAACACCCACATTAGCACAACCATCAGAACAAGCAAAAATTACATCGCCTCTACAATTTTGAGCCATAGCACCATACCCTCCAATATGTCCCCGGTGAGAACCGTCATAGTTGATCAGGATCCAACCCCATGGCGGTGGTAGCCAATAATGAACAGAACTCTTGACCTGGCCAAAAAAAACCGAAATACCCCAACTAGAGAAGAATTGTCTCTGTCTTGAGCAATCCTCCACCACTAGCTTTGCAAATTGAAACCGTAATCGAGTCATCTTAGCCACTAAGCAAAAGATGTCGAGGTCACTCCGAGAACCCTTCTGAAAGGTACGATTATTCATTTCCTATCACAGAAAGTAAATCATGGTAACAAAGATGAATTGTCTCACATCATTCAAGCTATCGGATCCCTTGAAAAGCTCAATGCACCATTGCAAAGCGTTGGCCCACGAGAGAGGACCAGGATCCCTGAGTCCATGAAAGATCATGAGACGGCTCCAAACGCCAAAAGAGAAAGGACAGGAGAAGAAGAAGATATGAGCATGCGACTCTCCTACTGACTAGCATAACGAGCAAGTTGGGTCAATATTTCTACCCCATGAGATTAATCGATCCTTTGTGGGAAGGTGCTCAAGGCAGGCTAGCCAAGCAACAAAAGCGAACCGTTTTGGATTTTTAGAAGACCAAACCACATTATACCAACCCACTTCTTCACTTGCTTGACGAAGCATACTATAAGCCGAACTAATAGTGAACTCACCTGATGAATTTGCTGTCCACATTGGCCTGTCCCCCTCCAAATATGGGCGTTTTAGAAATTTCAGGCCACTTGGCATGAATCATAGGATCATTTACCTCTCCATTCCACATTTCATGATCACCTATTGATACGGAGGAAATATGATCGAACTTGGTTCGTACTCGATTTGACCCTCAACCCCGGTCGAGACGGAGGGAATCAACTCGCTTCTGAGCGAGCCGGGTCCAGGAGATAGCTTGCTAAGGAAGAAAACTAAATCAGCAACAAGCATGCCCTAATCTGGCTAATGGATTAGGTTAATTACCCTAATGATGGCAGACTCAACTTGGCAGCTGTCACTTATCGCTATTGAAGGGATAATCATCGGATGACTGTGAGGTTATCTCAGGAGTCCTCTACTAGTTCAAACTAGTAGAAGTTTATCGCTCAATGGATCTAACTGTTAGAATCCAACGACTATCCGAAGAAGGCTCAAATGCATCCAACGAAGAAGATTCGAAGATACACTCTATATAAACCTTACTTACTTACGAGGTAAGGAGGAACCAGATCCATACACACACTGGTGGACGTAAACTCTCATATGCTTACAATCTAGATCACATTCCCAGTTTTCATTCCTTAGCTCTGTGCGTCTAGCAAAGCCGTTTGGGATTAAGTTCATCAACTGACTTAGCTTTCGGAGGTGGACTCCCGACCCCAGCGGTCGGGCCACGTCTGGCGCTTTCGTTTTGCAGGTAATTACAAGGAGATCTAAGGGCTAAGCAGATTTTGGACGCATCATTTGGCGCCGTCTGTGGGAAAGACTTATAAAGCTATGGTGACTAGATCGGCAGCTGCCTCTGCACAACGTGATACTGGTGTTCAAATTCCTGGAGAGAATAATCCAGATATTCCCCAGGGAAGTTTACCACCTCTTGAGGTAGATGGTGGTCAAGGAGGACATGATCCTCCAGAGACATTCCAAGATCAATTGAATCAGGTAAAGATTCAACTTTTGGAGGTGAGTCAAGCACTCCGCGTGCTAACCAGATGAGTGGTATTACCACAAGAACCTGATCATCGCGATTCAGGGAGGCGTGTATTACCACGGGATCAAAGATTGACTGAAGATCGGAATATCGGTCAGAACTTTCGCGAAGGTGACCGAGGGCCTAGGAGAGTCGACGATCTACCTAGGCGGGATGATTGGTTTGACAGACCATAGGAAAGTACAACCGATTCAAATACAAGGTTGGATACAAGAGTGAAGACTCACTCACCAACTGTTAGACGAACCGTTCGTGATGATCGAGCAGTTCGCGATGAGCGGAATGTTCGTGACGAACGGGCTGCTCGTGATGATCATGTTGTTCGAGGTCGTGATCGTGTTGCAGAAGATCATTCGACTCATATTGGTCAGGAATTGGCCAATATCAATCAGAAACTAGGACAATTGGCTAGAGGAAAGATAACTGATGATATTTATTCAGTTATTCGAAAAACCCCCTTTGCCGAGCCAATTGCGGGATATCAGTTTCCCCACAATTTCCGTTTGCCAACTTTTTATACATTCGATGGCTTTGGAGATCCTACGGCCCACATAGGCTATTATCAACAGACTATGGCAGTTGTAGGTAATTCTGATGAAATTCTCTGCAGGGTTTTTGGTTCATCTTTAACCGGAGCAGCACAAAAGTGGTTTTCGAACCTCCCGTCTGGAAGGATCGTAAATTTTGATGAGTTGGCACGCAAATTCATAAGGTGATTTAGAGTGGAATTCAAGTCAAGAAGACAGAAGAAACCATGTTTACCATCAGACAAGGAAAGAGCGAATCGATCAAAGAGTATCTGAAAAGATTCAATATAGTAACAATGGAGATAGAGAATCTGGATGAGCAAGTAGCTAAAACTGCTCTATTCACTGGACTCACTAACTGAAGACTCCTGGAGTTATTACTACAGGATATGCCTACAACTTATGCTAAGTTGGTAGAGAGATGCCAAAAGCAGGCTGAAGTCATGGAGATCTTAGATGCACGCCAAGGAGACAATAAAGCCTCCACTAAAGAACAAAAGGCTCCTGAGCAAAAGCAGAAGCCAAAGCAGAATGTTCGAGATCGAGTTGGAAAGCCTCAGGCTTGGCGGCAGAGATCCCTCGGTAAAAGTGAGTATGCTCCATTAAATGCTCCTCGAGCTGATATTTTGAATATCATCAAGAAGCGAAATATTTTGAAATGGCCACCCAAAATTCCTTTGAAGCCTGGAGAGCAACAGGATCGAGAGAAATATTGTCGTTTCCACAAGGATTACGGTCATTATACTAATGACTGTCGTCATTTAAAAGCAAATATTGAGAGATTAATATCTCAGGGACATTTGTCCAATTTTGTTAGTAGAAGAAGAGAGGAGCCACGTGAAGCTGGCCCCAAAAGATCCGTTTCAACTCCAATCTTTTGGAATCACTTCTTATGACCTATACATGTTTTGTCAAGCTTGTTTAGGTGATTTTGGATCTGTTCTCTGATCTCTTATTTGAAGACTATAAGTTCGGATTACGAGGTGAGTATTCCAACTCACAATATGCCTATTTACATGTCTTTATGTATTATGACATGAATGCATGATTTAGCTACTGTTATGTTAGTTTTCATTATGATATGAATACTGTAAGTACAGTAGGATCTTATTTCCTTATTTACTTTATGTACTTGATCATGAATGAATACTTATTCATGTATGTTTCTTATTCATTTAATCTTGTCTTATTATACTCTTCTATTTGATGAGATATCTGTCGTGGATGATATGACTGAATTATGATTGTGATTGCTTAGGTATGATTTGGGATTGGGGAATGTCCTTTTGACATTTCTGTCCTTAGACATCATTGGGGATAGTATGAGATATTTCTAATGTTGCCCTTTGACACTTTTCCGAATTATTGGTTGTCATACCTAGGACTTGTCTAGCATGTTTGGCTAGGATATTCCCTGTTATATCAGACCCGATTCGAAAGGGTATTGAGACCGAATGACCCGTGGTAGCAATGGGGATTCATGGGCGCTCAAGACCGGTAACCAACCCGTGAGGGGACATGAATCACATTGTGGGGGCCATTTATGGGTAGGGTTGCATATGGATAGACTTGGGCTCATGGGCGATCAAGACCGGTAACCAACCCGTGAGAAGACATGAGAGCTTCCCGTTTACTATATGTGGATGACCTATAGGGTTGATGAGTCCGTAGTCCGAGTTGGTTTCAGCCATAGGATATGCTGACTCAAGTGTGAAGGATACCGGAAAGGATTGCCAGGGGCGAGGAATGGACGTATCTGGATCTGAGTTGATATGACTAAGTAGAAGACTTGCATTGGGCTAGGCTTTACCTTGACATGTGCCAATACTTAGACCAAACGGTTATGTGAGAGAGCGGTGACTTAAACCCCAGCCAAGGTTGTCCGTAAGGTGTACCGACCCATTACCAACCGATGATGTGTGATTGAGACCTTCCCAAAGAAGTATGATGCTATGACTTAAAGCATGTCTGCCAATAGAGACCAGCATACATACATAGAGTTAGAAGCATATTTGCATATATTGTTTCATATCATTGCATATATGTTTGCTTGTGAATGCATGTGAATATGCTTATTGTGTTTGGTTTACTTGCTAAGTTCTTTTGAGCTTACCCTTCGGGGGACTTGTTTTTAGATGACATTGCAGGTACGAAAGAGAACCCGTACACCAGCACGGAGAACCTTTCTGTACATGGTACAGCTCCGGATGTCCTTGGACAAGGTAATGAACAGCGAGGCAGCCAACACTCGGATTTGGGCTGCATTGACGACTCCCATTGACGGCAGCTGGCATCGTCTTATTCGCCGATGGGATCATGCGCTAGATGCTGATCTGAAGCTTCAAGAGCATGACCCTAAAGTGAAGAGGATGAAGACTGAAGAAGAAGAAGAGCCGACTGAAGATGTGGATTAGATTCTCTTGTTTCTTTTAGACTTTTATTTTACTTGTATTAGCTTAGAGCTTGCTTTAGATTTCGATCTACCTTCCGCATATGTTGTGGGGTATATTTCCGCTATACTCTACAATTGTCTTTTGATTTGGAATCTTGTTATTCCGCACTTTGGTATTCTTTAGTGATCCTTCTGTGATCCTTTCTTGACTTTTATTAGTAAAATACTTGAATACAATGATTTGTTCTTGCTTTTGATTATGTTATTGTGCTAAATGGATATGATCGTTCCTAAATTTGATCTTTTGGGCTGTGGATCACTTCCCCGGGTAACCCAGATAGGGTATAGGCTGGGTGTATTTGGGCGGGATGTGACACTATGGCAGTTGCAGGTAATATTGACAAAATTCTCTGCAGGGTTTTTGGTTCATCTTTAATCGGAGCAGCACAAAAGTGGTTTTCGAACCTCCCGTCCGGAAGGATCGTAAATTTTGATGAGTTGGCACGCAAATTCATAGGGCGAGTCCAGAGTGGAATCCAAGTCAAGAAGACAGAAGAAACCTTGTTTACCATCAGACAAGGAAAGAGCGAATCGATCAGAGAGTATCTGAAAAGATTCAATAGAGTAACAATGGAGATAGAGAATCTGGATGAGCAAGTAGCTAAAACTGCTTTATTCACTGGACTCACTAACCGAAGACTCCTGGAGTTATTACTACAGGATATGCCTACAACTTATGCTGAGTTGGTACAGAGATGCCAAAAGCAGGCTGAAGTCATGGAGATCTTAGATGCGCGCCAAGGAGAAAATAAAGCCTCCACAAAAGAACAAAAGGCTCTTGAGCCAAAGCAGAAGCCAAAGCAGAATGTTCGAGATCGGGTTGGAAAGCCTCAGGCTTGGCGGCAGAGATCTCCCGGTAAAAGTGAGTATACTCCATTAAATGCTCCTCGGGCTGATATTTTGAATATCATTAAGAAGCGAAATATTTTGAAGTGGCCACAAAAAATTCCTTTGAAGCCTGGAGAGCAGTAGGATCGAGAAAAATATTGTCGTTTCCACAAGGATTACGGTCATTATACTAATGACTGTCGTCATTTAAAAGCAGATATTGAGAGATTGATATCTCAGGGACATTTGTCCAATTTTGTTAGTAGAAGAAGAGAGGAGCCACGTGAAGCTGGCCCCAAAAGGGATCGTTCGGTTAGTTTAGAACGACCGAAGGAGGCTCCGAAGTCTAAAAAGGTAAAGAGGTGATTGATGCTACTCGGTCACCGATCCTTACAATTTTCGGAGGCCTAGAACCCGAATCATTCTGGAGGTTAAAGACAAAATCTAAATTTGTTGGGACCGGAGAGATGCAGAAGCGTAAGAGGCCAAATGGTGATGATTCCATCACCTTTGGCGAGGAGGATGAAAGAGGCGTTTGTCTACCTCATGATGGTGCCATAGTCATCAAGGTAGAGATTGCGCGCCGGGAGGTACATAGAGTTTTAGTTGATACGTGGTCTGCGGTGACCTAATATCTTATGAAGTGTATCAAAAGCTGAAGGTGGATGAAGACTTGATGGAGCCATCATCCACACATTTATATGGCTTTGCAGGATCGTCTGCAATAGTAGAAGGATCTGTCCAGTTGGATTTCTCTATTGGGAGTTTTCCCAAGGAGACTACCATCCGAATCAATTATTTGGTGGTTCGAGAACTTCCAGCTTATAATGTTATCCTCGGACGGCCATCTTTGTCCAAGTTAGGTGCTATTGTTTCGACGAAGCACCTAAAGATAAAATTCCCGACTGACATGGGAATTGGTCAAGTTTCCTCTGACCAGAGGATCTCTCGGCAATGTTATGTTGCCTATTTGAAGGACAAGGAGGGCCCGAAGAAAGTGATTGCCCTACCAATAGAAGTTCGAGATGATCGGGAAGAAGCAGAAATGCAAAGGCTCGAGCCGGTAGAAAGGCTGGAGCAAATCCAGCTGTGTACCGATGATGAGAAAAATATTACTTATATCGGGTCTGAGCAGCTGGAGGAGTTCAAAGAAGAGTTGGAAGTTTTTTCTTCAACAAAACAGTGATGTATTCGCATGGTCTGCAGAAGACATACCATGAATCGATCGGACCGTCGCAGAGCATAAACTCTGGATAGATCCAAAGGTGAAATCAGTTATCCAGAAAAGGAGAAATTTCTCCATAGAGAAGTATGAAGCCGTTCGGGGCGAAGTCGAAAAACTGAAGAGTTCAGGTTTCATAGAACCAATTGAATGCCCAATCTAGTTGGCCAATGTAGTAATGGTCAAGAAGGCCAATGGGAAGTGGAGGATGTGTACAGACTACACTGACCTCAACAAGGCTTGCCCTAAATATTGCTATTCGTTGCCACGGATTGACCTCTTGATAGATGAGACTGCAGGATATGAAACTTTGAGTTTAATGGATGCCTACTCAGGGTATAATCAGATCCTCATGAATAAAGAGGATGAGAAGTTTACTGACTTTCATGACCGATCGTGAAAGCTTCTATTATAAAGTCATGCCATTTGGCCTGAAAAATGCAGGAGCTACATATCAGAGGGTCGTCAACAAGATATTCAAAGACCTAATCGGAAGGAATGTTGAGGCTTATGTTGACGACATGTTGGTAAAGAGTATTACAAGGGCAAATCATATTGCAGATTTAACTGAGGTATTTTTAGTATTACAAAAATACCAGATGAAGCTGAATCCGGAAAAGTGTGCCTTCGGAGTCTCATCAGGCAAATTTTTGGGCTTCATGGTATCGCAAAGGGGTATTGAGGCTAATCCAGCCAAAATACAGGCTCTAATTGACATGGAAGCTCTAAAAACTGTTCGAGATGTACAATGCTTAACGGGGAGAATTGCTGCTCTGAATCGTTTCATCTCAAAATCTGGAGAAAAGTGTCTACCATTTTTCAAAGCACTCAAAGATCTGAGGGGTAGAAAGGAAGCAAATTGGACTGAAGAGTGCCAGAAGGCTTTCGAGGAATTGAAGGAAATACTGGGACAACCACCACTTTTGTCCTGACCAGAGAAGGGGGAAATCTTACAGCTATATTTAGTAGCATCCCTTTCAGCGGTCAGTGCAGACTTGTTCGGGAGAAGGATAAGAAACAGTGGCCGATTTATTAAGCTAGCCACGTGTTACTTGATGCGGAGACACGATATTCGAAGATTGATAAGCAGGCTTTAGCTCTCATGACAGCAGCCAGGAAGCTACGTCCGTACTTTCAGGCTCATTCAATAGAGGTATTTACAACTTTCCCTCTTAGTAAAGTTCTTCATAAACCTGATTTATCTGGAAGAATGGTGGCCTGGTCGGTTGAACTCAGTGAGTTCCAAGTAAGCTTTAAGCCTAGAACGACAATCAAAGCTTAGGCATTAGCCGATTTTGTAGTAGAAACTACTGCACCAGTGGAGAACACTGTTGAAAATCCCATTATACCAACCATTTGGGAAGTATATGTGGATGGTTCGAGCAATAAGGACAGAGCAGGAGCTGGAATTCTTTTGAAAAGTCTGGCGGGATTTGTCATTCGATATGCACTGAGATTTGCGTTCGAAGCAAGCAATAATGAGGCAGAATATGAAGCCCTGATAGCTGGACTTAGGTTGTCAAAAGCATTGGCAATAGCAGATGTAACTATTTATAGTGACTCTCAACTTATTGTCAACCAAGTTCAGGGGGAGTATGGTATAAAAGAACCTCGCTTGCAGAAGTACCAAGAGATTGTGCAAGCATTTCAAAAAGAATTCAGGAATTTGAAGATATGGCTGTATTGCTTTTTCCTTGAGCATTGTGAATGTCTGCACTTTCTATGGGGGTGACGCCATGCGTCCTCTGCAGCCGAAATCATCATTGCTCACGAAATCGAAATGACGGTTTCTAAATCTCCTGTTTTGATTCGTGAGCTCAAACTTTCGAAACGTCTTCAAATCACGATCGTTGATGTTAAATCCATCTCGATTGTACACGTCCTCGATCATCTGTGTGAGTGCTTAAAAGCGGTTCGTTGTCCTCATACGTTTCATTCTCTTTGTTTGGAATTTTGAAACTTCGTCGTCTTCTTCGTGCTCTAACAATCTTCTCACCCTTAAGCTTTCTGCTTTGGTGAATCAGTAAGTCTACTGACTCCTTTGTAACCTTTACTTGTTATCTCGATTTTTTACTTTCATCTCTGATTTCTTTTTTGTTAAAGACCATAACCAGACCTTTACAGTGATGGGAGGTGGTAGGGTTTCCTTTGAAATTCCTTCTAAACATAGCGCCGGTAAGGGCAACTCTGGTGATGAGGCCTTTGCTTCTGTCTCTCCTGAGCAGTCAGATAGTGACAAGAAAACTTTAACTGCTCTTTGGCGTGACTTCAAAGAAGTTAGCCAACAGAAAAGAGCAGAAGAAAGTGCTGAGGCTCCTTCTGCGCTTCCTGAGTCTGGGCCATCCAGAACTCCAAAGGCGACTGCCGAATCTTCTGGGCAATCCAAACAACCTATCAAGTTCACTGATGAACCTGGTTCTGTTCCCTCCTCCTTAACTAATCCTTCGACCATTGAACGCTTCGACTTTCCTTCTTCCTACCACCTTAGAGCTCCCACTCCTGACAAGAGGGTTAATTCGATCCTTCCTAGCGAATTTTCCTTGTATATAGATACTCTGGAAAGCGGAGTTCGCTTTCCCTTCTTCAATACTTTGTTTTCTGCCATTTTAAATCACTAGGAGATTTGTCCCGGCATGCTCCTTCCCAATAGCCGGCGTCTCATCGTCGACTTTCTCGGGTTTATGCTTCAAACTTGGCATCACACCTTCTCTTTCTCATCCTCCGGGTTGGGTTGTTCTTTCCAAGCGCAACAAGGTTGAGCTTGACTGGTCGGGCAGCATTCTTGCTAGGGGAACCAGTCCTTCCAATCGCAAGGGGTGGCGCAAGTGGTATTTCTTTTGCCGAGCGCCTCAATCAGACCTTAACTTCTCGACCACCTGGAAACTGTTCACTTCATATTTCGAGGGCAACCGGTCCCTCCACTTTCAAAGGCGGACATTGCATTGCCGAGAGGATCAAGTCAATTCCATGGTATCAAGATATACATGGTTATAAGATGGAATACACTCCCATTCTTCAATATTGGGGGCTAGCTCAATGTGAGCTTTCTAATTGTCATGTTTCATCTTTCTTGAGTGTACCGCAGCCTTATTCAACTTTCTGACTTTTGTCCTTCTTTGCAGTGCCTCCAAGAATTAACCTGCACAACCTTCGGGTTAAGGGCGCCAAGGCCGTTGTGATCGCAGAGCAACGGTTTCCTCGAGCATTGACTACGGGCACGGTGGCCTCTATGCCTCCTCCAAACCCTTCCTATAAGGGTATAAGAAACTTGAGGCCAATAGTTGAGGCCTTGGGGAGGGGGAAAAGACCGATGGTGGAAGAGGTCGAAGTCCCTTCTCCCACTTGAACCAAAAGGAAGCGTGACTCAGTCGATGCTTCTGCCCTGAAGAAATCCAAAAAGAACAAAGATTCTAAGGAGGTCTTCGTTCCTCAATGGTCATCGGTGGTGTCGGACCAGGTCACGCAAGACCATGAGAAGGCTACTGAGTGGAGCTCTCTCGGCCTGATGCCGACCGATCGCCAAGCCTTTGAAACCTTGCAAGACGACTCTCTCGTTCGTCTCTCCACAAGGTATTATTTTTCTTGGTCTTTTGCTACTTGTTTTGTAATCTCTCCTGGGATTTTTGATAATTCGCCTGCTTTCTCGAGAATGCCGTCTTGAACTTCTACCAACACATGGAGGCTTTGAGCCGAGTTGGTCGTAATGGCTCCTTGTTACAGACTTCTGAAGAGAATTTGGTGAAGGCCAATTCTGAGGTGGACCGGCTGAAGAAAGTAGTTGAAGTGTTGAAGGAGGAGAATGACAAGGCTATGAGCTCTTTGAAAAAAGATCTTGACTTGTCAATCAGTCGTACCGCTGCTGTTGAGCGCGAGGCTAAGAAGCAGAAAATGCTTGCTACTGATAGTACTGACAGACTCGAGTTTCAAGCCAAAGAGAATGAGCATCTGAAGGGGATGGCAGTTCCCAGCAAACCCGAACATCTTTCTCAAGATCTTTGAAGGGACCGCATTCGGAAGTATCGAACAGTGTCCCCTTCAACTATCTCGATGACTTTGTTCAACCTTCAAGCTTACCGAGGGGCGGGAATGACGTCCGGAAGGCTATTCTTGAGGCTAACCCCTCTTTTGACACAACTCCCTTCTAGAGTGTTTGCCACAAGGAAGTCTTTGAGAAGCTTGAGCTGCCTTTTCCCTACTGGGTCTGGGAGGAAGAGGACCCTATTCCAGCGGATCCAAATATCGAGAAGTATCTTAATGATTCGCCGCCTCTTCCCGAAGAACCTCCAAAGCCCGCCTCGGACAAGCATCCTTTGGCCAAAACTCGTTAAAGAACAATAGGAAGCTATCTCCTTTTTTTTTTTTGTAAGGGTTGGTCCCCATGGCCTCGTTGATAATGAAATAGACATTTGCCTCCTTCCTTTCGAACTCTTTCAATGATTGCCATAAAGTTTTGATAATACTTTCTCATAGCGCACTTAGAGAATTTTCTCCGTTTCCTTACGTAGAATGATGTTCAGGAATGAGATAAGCTCTTATGGAGATAAACTTGTACCTTAGTTGAAGATGACGCTCGGGACATCAGAGGGATACACTCGAGAGCGTTGATTTGAGTTGATTTGGTTCTAACCGAACCCTTTATGATGCTTGGCGCATTTCTCCCCCGATTGCTCCCTTTTTATGACGAAGCCCAAATTTCTCCTTGTATTTGAAGCCCAAATTTCTCCTTGTATTTGCGTATAAATTGTCCTTCCCAAGGAATTGGGAATACTCTCTTATTTAATACTAGTGTGACGGTTGGTATTTGGCAGTATCCTCGTATCAGGTGTACGTGGTTCCACGTGGAAACTTGGGATTAAGTTTCGAATTTGAAGAGCCGTTATCCCCTGACCGTTGATCCTGCATTTTTCGGAATTCGAAACGTCCCTTCCGTTTTAACCCTTGATTTACTTGGGTTTTCAACCGTCACGTCACTCCCTGAGGCTATTTAAGTTCCTCAGGCGTGCTTCATCTTTGTCTTCGCTATTTGCAAGTCGTTCTTCATCTTTTGCAAAGTAGTGTTTTGCCTTTGCTGCCTCTGTACTCTTATCCTCTAACGATACCTCGATCAGAACCTGAACAAGTGAGTTTCTCCCTCTGTCATTCAGTTTTAACATGAACTTCTTCTCCATGAGTAATCTCCATAGTAGTATACTTGGGGTTTACTTATTCTAGAAGTTCCTCTGTTTGATATTCTTTGCTTCGTCTGTTTCTTTAGAAATCTAGGGTTTTCCTTTTCTTCTTTATTTTTGGTTGATCTCTTGTATTGACGATGCTTTCTTTTCCTTTGTAGTGCCTCAAAGAGTTAACTTGGATAATATTAGGGCGAAATCTTTCAAGATGACTGCTCAGAAGATTGCTCCAATGCTGACGAAGGTTGTTTCATGCAAGGAGATTGCTGTTGATGAATCTTCTAAAGTTCAGATTCTTGCAGCTTTCGCTGGTGCCTCTCCGCATCTCCTTCGTTGATGGAGACCGTTAGGTCTCCCAAGGAGGATGTGGCTCCTTTTGTAGCTGTTCGCACTGCCGAAACCCCTGCTGGCGCTTCATTGGCGTCTTCTTCCATGATGAAGACCGTTCGGTCTTTTAAGGAAGATGTGGTTCCTGTGGTCATCGTTCGCGTTCCCAAACCTGCCTCTAGTGCTTGTTTGGCATCCTCCTTCAACCCTCCAACTGTTGTGGAGGTTTCCGAGGAGGCCGAGGGTGCTGCTTCTAGAAAGCATCCTCGGTTAAATGATGATGTGTTCCAACCTTCCTGGTCGCTGAAGAGGTCTGACTTGGTGACAGACGATTTTGACAAGGCACTAGAATGGTTCACTTCGGTCCAGATGCCTGCCGAGAGCAGAGCCTTCTCTACGGTCCCGAATAGGGATTTTATAAAGTCCCTAGTGATGTAAGTTTCTCTTCATTGCCTTTCGTTCTGAAGATTATTTGCTCTTGACTAACTCTTGAGTTGTTGCAGGAGCTTTGCTGGTAATTTCCACAATCAGGTGGAAGCAGCTTTTAGACTCAGTAGACTGAGTGATGAGCTTTCCAGGCTTCGGGAAGAATCCAAAGCCAAGGATGCTGAGATTGCTCGTCTTGGAAACAATGCTTGGGTGGTTGCCTGAGTGAAGAATTTTGAAAACAAGCAACTTCATTCGGATTTGGATGGTGCTAGGGAGAAAATCCGAAAGTTGGAGTGGGAAGTTGAGAAGCTTTCAGCAGGGGCGAAAGGGTCTGGAGCCGTATCAACGCCACAAAGGCAAGCTGTTACCCTTTTGGCCGAGTCCCTTCCGACTGATGTTCGCAGGGCTTGCATCTTCAAATATTTGCAGAGTAAGCCTTTTGTCATCGGGACGGTGAGAACGAGGTATGGGAATTGATACTAAGGAGAAATCCTTATTTCAACACGACTCCCCACCGCGCAAATTGTCATCCCGAAGTGTTTGCAAAGCTGGGACTTCCTCTTCCTACTGGGCCAAGGACGTGGTGGACCTCCCTACTCCAGATCCGGATATAATGCATTATCTTGATGACTCTCCTCCTTTGTCTCCTCTTAAAGGATTCAGCTATGAAGAGCTTGCCTTGAATGCAGGTCGATCAAAGGCTAGGCCTCTTCGAAAAAGTCTGGATAAAGAGTATGGAATTGTGGGGGATTTTGTAGGTGGGAGTTTACGGAATTCTTCACAATCCCCGAGGAGGAGAACCAAATGATGAGAGGACCTATGTCTCCATGGCCAGTAGCCATCATATGTCTTCCTGACTCTGTTCTCTTGACTTTGTGTTGCTTCTGACAAAGCTGCTTCAATCCTGTCTTGGAGTTCTTCACAATCACTGATGATGATTTTTCCTCTTTACCGAACGAGGATTGTATCTCAACACTTGTTATCTCATATGTACATTTGATGTAAAGGTTGACCCCTTCTGGTCGTTTACAGGAATAAAGAATTGACTTTATCTTTGAACTTTGTCAGCCACTGGAGTCTCTGCTGCAATAGGTCTTAGTTGTTTTAGAACAATGCCTTTACTTAAGGATTTCCGTAGAAATTCAATAAGTTTCAGAAGGTCTCACTCAGGTTTTAAACTGATGCCTTGTAGAAGGTCCCACACTGGTTTTAAACCGATGCCTTTACTTAAGGATTTTCGAAGAAATTCAATAAGTTTGAGAAGGTCTCACTCGGGTTTTAAATCGATGCCTTGTAGAAGGTCCCACACGGGTTTTAAACCGATGCCTTTATTTAAGGATTTCCGGAGAAATTCAATAAGTTTGAGAAGGTCTCACTCAGGTTTTAAACCGATGCCTTGTAGAAGGTCCCACATGGGTTTTAAACCGATGCCTTTACTTAAGGATTTCCGGAGAAATTCAATAAGTTTGAGAAGGTCTCACTCGGGTTTTAAACCGATGCCTTTTGATTTTGTCGTTGGATCTGATCTTCTGATCTTGAGTATTGTGTGTTGCTCCCAATCAAAAGATATTGTGTTGAAAACTGAGAATTGTATTGATTGAGTTGAATGCTATTACATCATGAATGAAAATGATAATCTTCTCAAGGATAATATTTCTTCAGGTGTCTAGCATTCCACGAACGATCCAACTCTTTGTTTGTTGTCATGTTCTTCAGCTTATATGCTCCTGAACTGCCCGGTTTAGTTACCATATATGGGCCTTCCCATGAAGGGTCCAATTTCCTCTGGTGGTGTGGGTCTGGTATTCCTTAATACCAAGTCTCCCACTCGGTATCGACGACTCTTCACTCGGGAATTGTAATGTGACGCTATCCTTCTTTGATAATGTTGAGTTCGTGCTATTGCTTTTGCATGAACTTCATCTAATAATTCAAGGCTATCTAGCAATCCTTGTTCGTTTGCTTTTTCCTCAAACTCTCTTTCTCGTAGTGTTCCAGCCATTACCTCGATAGGTGCCAATGCTTCAAACCCGTAGGCCAGTTTAAAAGGAGTTTCTCCTGTGGGAGTTCAAACCGTTGTTCGGTAGGCCCACAGAATGTTGTGCAATTCTTCGACCCAGAAGGCTTTATCAGTTTCGAGTCTCTTCTTTATCCCCTCAAGTAGTGTTCGGTTTGTAACCTCCACTTGGCCGTTGCTTTGGGGATATGCTACTGACGACATACGATGCTCGGTCAGATATGTACTACAAAATTGTTCAAATTGTGGATTATCGAATTGTGTGCCATGATCAGTCCACGAGAAATTTTGGCATCCCAAACAGATAAATGATAGACTATAACACGAACTTCTCCACCTTTCTTTCGAGTGATGGTTGCCGAGCACTAGCTTCTACCCATTTGGTGAAGTAATCAATTGCTACTATTAGATATTCTCTTCCGCTGAATGCCTTAGTGCATTTTCCCATGATATCGATTCCCCACATCGCGAAAGGGATGGGGTCTAGAATTGAAGTCAAGGTTTCAGCTGGTCTTTTTGATACCGTAGCATGGATCTAGCAATTGCAACATCGACGAACGTATTCCATAGCAGCTTGTTAGATGCCCAAGGGAAAATCTGAAACTCACATATTAGGGTGGTTACGAGAATATAGGTTATATATTTGTAACCACCGCATCACTTGAGTAAGAGTGATTTCATTCGTACGAGAGTTTTTCCAGAAAAGAGGCGGCTCTAACTCTCTCTCCTTTTAATCCAAGAAACGCAGGAAGGAGAACCCATTGGAGGTTTCCTTCCTTTGCTTTAAATCACTCTTCCATCTTCTTTCCACACGACATTTGGGTTGTGAAAATAATTCCCTTTCCTAGTGATTGTGGAATCTCCCGGTAGATCTTTGGTGGTGGAACGAGAACGTGGACCCGTATTTACTTCCGCTGCGTATACTTCATAAAAGGGAAAGCGAATCCAGGTAAGGATCTTTCCCCATCAATTAATCTAAATGAGATAACTGGAGTTATTACCAACATTAGCATCAGAGCCGTGGTTCCCACGATTCTTTGTTCCTCCTCCCCATTGTTTAATTTCATTTTATGGATCCAATGGGAGGATCAAGGGTTTATGGAAACCCACGGAGAATCCATGGTTTAATACGAAACCCATGGGAGAATTGTTAGGGTTTTAGGAAACCTTTAGTTTTTGGTCACTGTGACCAGACGGACGACAGTCTAGTCAGACGGTCGTCCGTCTATTGTCAGACAGTACACAGTGACCCAGACGGACGACCGTCTGGTTGCAGAAAGACAGACGGATTCCCAGACGGAGAGCCGTCTCAGAATCCGTCTAATTTTTTGTCCAGTTTTTTAATGTGTTTCTATTTATTGGACATCAATGGCTCACAATCTATGTGATGTTTGAGCATTGAGGGCCTAATGGGGCCTAGTGGGAGCTAATGAGGTAGAAGTGTTCTGTGTGAATCACCTCATAGCATTAACATGATTGCATGTTTTATTTTAATAAAACTATTTTTTAATTATGGGTCTATCAATCATGTTTCTTGTACAGAATGAAACTAGTGTATAAGTCTATGTGGGTCTGCATGAGAATTTGATTGAATGTTTGTTAGCATCTCTTTTGGTTTAAATGCTTACCCCATAGGTTGACTATGCTAGTGTGATTTACTGTTGCTTGAGTTGTGTTTTATGCTAGAATAGTTGAACTCATCCTAGTATCTAATGTCTCTAGAATAAATGGCTGCTACCAAGAGCATTGTTGCTGACTTCGCGAAAGGAGATAAACTGAATGAGAGGAATTATGACCTCTGGCACCGAAAGGTGCAGTGTCTCCTAAAAGAGCCGAACATGTTGGAAACCATAAACTAGACCATGTCCCCACCTAAGGAAGGTACCACTGCACAGTATCGCAAGGACCTTGAGCTTTACAATGCCTGGAAGAGGAAGGACAGTGTAGCTAGGATTAGTATCCTAAGCTCCATGAGAGATGACATGATGCTTCGGTTTGAGAAGCATAGGACTGCAAAGTCTTTGTGGGAGGCTGTGAAGTTTCAGTACGGAGGGACTTCCACCACAAGAGGCCGCCAGCTTGGATTCACTTTTAACGGTTATAAGATGCGCCAGGGTCACACCATGAGGCAGCATATAACCATCATGTCTAACATGATTAGTGAGTTGAGCACCAAAAGACTGATGAGAAGCAAGTCTCTGCAGTCATCAGGTCATTGCCTAAGACTTGGGAGCATATGAAGATCTTCTAGACTCATTAAGATGAGGTCAAGACTTTTGATCAAGTTGCCAAGCACCTTGAGCTAGAGGAGGATCGGATGTTGGCCGATGCTCCTCACACTGAAGTACTTGCTGCTTAAGTAAGCACTAGTAAGGGTGTAGGCTTCAAGCACAAGAAGGAGAGAGCTCAACCTCAACAATCCAGGCAAAGTAACAGAGGTGGGAACAAAAACAAAAGTGGTTTATGAGACATGGTTTTTAGAGTTGTAGTAGAAAACAATTCTTGCTGCTTAAGTAAGCACTAGTGAGGGTGCAGGCTTCAAGCGCAAGAAGGAGAGAGCTCAACCTCAGCGATCCAGGCAAAGTAACAGAGGTGGGAACAAAAACAAAAGTGGTTTATGAGACATGGTTTTTAGAGTTGTAGTAGAAAACAATTCTTTGGTTTTGTATCTAGGTGATACAATTATGGTTATGGTTTTCTTCAGAATGGTTTCATTGTGTTGGATACAATTAATTCTAGTAGTGCTTTTGTTTGCCAAAATACTATGTGTATTGATTCTAATTTGTGGCATGCTAGACTAGGACATATTGGCTTAGATAGGATGAACAAGTTAGCAAGAGAAGGTCTCTTAGGCCAAGGTTCACTATCTGATTTGCCAACCTGTGAGTCATGCCTAGCAGGAAAAGCAACTAGAAACCATTCAAAAAGGCTTTGAGAGCCTCTCTTCCTTTAGAACTTATCCATTTAGATGTGTGTGGACCCATGAATGTGCATACTAGAAAAGGACAGGCTTATTTCATCACATTCATAGATGACTATACACGGTATGGTCACATTTATCTAATTTCTCATAAGTCATAAGCTCTAGAATGTTTTAAGAAATTCATGAGCTTAGTTGAGAATCAGTTAGATAAAAGGATTAAAACTCTTAGAACGGATAGAGGTAGAGAGTATCTCTCCGATATGTTCAAAGTGTTGTGTGATGAAAAAGGGATATCTAGACAACTTATTATTCCAGGGACTCCACAGCGAAATGGGGTTGCTGAGAGGAGGAATTGAACCTTGCTAGACATGATGAGATCCATGATGGTGCAGGCAAATCTACCCATCTCTTATTGGGGAGATGCTTTGCTGACTGCGGCCTATATCCTCAACAGAGTTCCAACCAAATCGTTCCTTCCACACCATATGAGTTGTGGACCTGAAGGAAGCCAGATTTGAGTTACTTGCGCGCATGGGGATGTGCAGCATATGTTCACTCTACTTCTCACCAATATGGAAGCTTGGACCCAGAGGAAGAAAGTGTATCTTTGTGAGATATTTTGAACCCTCAAAGTGTATCTTTGTGAGATATTTTGTGAGAACAGAACTTGGGTCTTGGGATGCAACATTCTTAGAGAATGATTTTCCATCTCTTTCAGGAGTTAACAAAGAATCATCGGAATTCTTTGAGATAAAAGATAGTGGTTTTGTCACTCTAGGGATTTAGATTCTGGATAATGAACCTGGGGTTTATCCAGAAGATCCTAGTGGGAGTGGGAGTGCAGATGTGATAGCTACCTCAAAGGGTGAGCAATCTGACATGCACTTGTGCCGTAGTGGGCTCGGGCTAGTTCCTCGTCGACATTTTGACATAGAGGATGAAGCCTACATGGTAACTCCTGAAGAGATCGACTGTGAGATGACTTCATTCGATGAGCATGAACTGAAGAGCGCGCAGGAAGCTCTTGCGGGGTCAAGCTCAAAGGAATGGTTGAAAGCAATAGAGGAAGAGTTAGAGTCGATGAAAGTTAACCATGTCTGGGACTTGGTTGACTTGCCGCCGGGCCGAAAGGCAATTGGGAACAAGTGGGTTCTCAAGATCAAGAGAAAGGCGAATGGATCTATTGAGAGATTTAAGGCTCGTTTAGTGGCTAAGGGCTATACCCAAAGAGAGGGCATTGATTATGAGGAAACTTTTTCCCTTGTGGTTAGGTTTTCCTCAATCCGCCTCATACTAGCCATTGTTGCTCAGTTGGACTTGGAGCTTTATCAGATGGATGTAAAAACTGCTTTTCTCAATGGAGAACTTGAGGAAGAGATCTATATGGATCAACCTCAAGGCTTTGAAACTAATGGACTTAAGCGCAAAGTGTGCAAGCTTAAGAAGTCCATATATGGCTTAAAGCAAGCATCTAGACAATGGAATGTGCGCTTCCACCAAGCTATGATGGAAAATGGTTTTTTCATGGTTGAGGAAGACCACTGTGTTTACACCAAGAGATCTGATGGTAATTATGTCATTCTGACACTGTACGTAGATGACATACTTATGGCTAGCAATAGCAAGGAGCTATTGGAAACCATTAAGAAATGGTTGTCCTTCGTATTTGATATGAAGGATATGGGTGAAGCAAGCTATGTGCTTGGTGTCAAGATTGTCAGAAATAGGAAAAAGAGATTACTAGGTTTATCTCAAGAGACCTATATTGACAATGTCTTGACAAGATACAAAATGCACAACTGCAAACCAATTGATACTCCAGTGGAGAAGGGTTTGCATTTGAGCCTTGATATGGGTCCTAAGACTCTAGAGGAGAAAACCAAGATGGAAAGAGTTCCATATTCCAGTGCAGTGGGTAGCCTTTTGTATGCTATGATGTGTACTAGGCCGGATATTTGTTATATAGTGGGTTTGGTTAGTCGGTACCAATCAGACCCAGGCATAGAGCACTAGAAAGCAGTCAAGAGGATATTGAGATATCTCAGAGGAACGAGTAACTACATGCTGTGTTACCAACGATCGAATTTGCGGTTAGTTGGCTATAACGATGCCGACTGGGCTAGAGACATTGATGAGTGCAAATCAACCTCTGGATATGCTTTCTTGCTAAATGGCGGGGCCATTTCATGGTGTAGCAAGAAGCAGGCTTGTATATCCCTCTCGACCATGGAAGTAGAGTATGTGGCATGCTCAACTGCGGTTCAAGAGGCTGTTTGATTGAGGAGATTCCTTTGACATACTAGAATTGTGATGACATCCAAAGAGGCTGCCCTTGTCTACTGTGATAGTACGGCAGCTCTTAGCTATCTCAAGGACCCCAAGTATCATGGGAAGACCAAACATATACAGTTGAGATATCACTTTGTTAGAGACATTATATCAAGGAAGAAAGTTGTACTTAAGCACATATCTACTAGTCAGATGGTAGCTGACCCTCTTACCAAACCTATAGCCAAGGATGTTTTTATTTCTCATGTAAAATCCTTGGGCTTGCGTAGATTGTGACTTATTTTTGTACTAAGACTTTCTTATTATTGAGTAATATGAGTTCATCCAGCATTTATTTTATTCACTTTCTGTGTGATTGTGTTTCTTCTAGCATAAAACAAGATATGTCAATAGACAAGAGAATGGCTCACTCACATGAGCATTCACCTCTGGCACCTTGGAGGCGAGTAGAGATGAGACGGATTGTGAATGACTTTGTATACGTCAATTCATTATCATGATGTCGCCCAGATTTGGAATCAAGATGAGTTTCTCTATTGTGAAGAGAATCGACATGAATGTTCTCACTATTCATGTTGCCTATAGGAGTCAGGTGCGAGTACTTTATGTGGCGCTAGGGTGGCGACAATAAAGAAACTCGGGTTAGGCGCAAGAGGTTGCGACTAGACTAAGACCTGTATGGTGTTGAGATGGACATACGTTCTATTGTATATAGAATGCTCCACCATAGCATGTATATCATACTATGTGTGCTTAGCGATCATTGGAAATGAGAGAATAGATCCCTACTCCTCTCATTGTGTGAGTCCTAGACTTTATGGTCCGTTAGTATTCTTAGTGACTTTCGATGACATCATGAAACGAAGGGTTGATGTGGCTACTTTGGGGTGTTACCTATGGTCATGATAGATTCGACCAAAAGGGGCACTACCGGGAAAGGAGTCGATCCTAAGTGTAGTGATGGTCTGGGGCGAAAGGAAAGGTTTGATTCAACTGCACCCTAAAAGTGTTTGCTGGAGCCAACCGTATGTGTTACAGTAGTGAACATTTTAAGGACAAGAAGGTGATCTCTCAGAGGGATCGAGATACCTTTAGTCTGGTGAGTTTGAATAAACCTAAGACACTGTGGTATACTAATACTTATTTGATATGTTTCTTTGAGTCATGTGCCATTCTGGCCTTCTGGGAAGGTTTCTAGTTTGGGGCTCACGCATGCAGGTATATCACCGGTCACACGACCCATTTTTCCAGTATGACTTGTGGATATTAGTGTTTGGGACACAGGTGGTCTATGTATCTGGGATACATAGCGAAGAGATAATATATATGTATATCTGGGATATACATGTGTGTCTGGGACACAAGAGGGTCTAGTATCCGGGATACATAGTGGAGAGAGATTGAATGTGTATATCTGGGATATACATGTGTGTCTGGGACACATTAAGAGATTAACACTTGCCCTTGTGCAAGTGAGAGCTGTTGGAATTTATTAATATAATTAATAAATTAGATGCCCAAGGGAAAATCTGGAAACTCACATATTAGGGCAGTCACATCACGCCCAAATACACCCAGCCTATACCCTATCTGGGTTACCCGGGGGAGTGATCCATAGCCCAAAAGATCAAGTTTAGGAACGATCATATCCATTTAGCACAATAACATAATCAAAAGCAAAAACAAATCATTGTATTCTAATAAGTTAATAATAAAATTCAAGAAAAGATCTCAGAAGGATCACTAAGAATATCAGAGTGCGAATTAACAAGCTACCAAATCAAAAGACAACTGTAGAGTATAGTGGAAATATACTCCACAAACATATGCGGAAGGTAGATCGAAATCTAAGTAAAGCTCTAAGCTAATACAAGTAAAGTAAAAGATAAGTCTAGAAGAAACAAAAGAAATCAAATCCACATCTTCAGTCAACTCTTCTTCTTCTTCAGTCTTCATCTTCAGTCTTCATCTTCTTCACCTTGTGCTTCCTCATACATACCGTCATAGTAATCCGAACCTGTAGAGAAGTCTAACAAAAGGAGTGAGTTTCGAAAGAAACCCAAGAAGGCAAGTTAACTCATAACAACATAAATAACAGCTGAGTGAACATAACAAGATGCAATGCAATATGAATCAGATAATGTATGTATGCATCTAAACTCTATGTATGCTGGTCTCTATTGGCAGACATGCTTTAAGTCATAGCACCGTACTTCTTTGGGTAGGTCAATCACACAACGCCGGTTGGTAGTGGGTCTTTCATCCGTCTCGGACAATCCATGGCTGGGGGTTAAATCACCGCTCTCTCACATCACCATTGGTCTAAGTACTGGCGCATGTCAGGGTTAAGCCTAGCCCAATGCAAGTCATGTACTCAGTTACATCAACTCAAATCCATTTACTTCCATTCCTCCCCTCTCGGGATCCTTTCCGGTATCCTTCACACTAGAGTCAACGTATCCGACTCTCTCAAATACGGACTCATCAACCCTATTGGTTATCCACATATGGTAAACGGGAAGCTCTCATGTCCTCTTACGGATATAACTCACCGGTCTCGAGCACCCATGAGCCCAAGTCTAGTCATATGCAACCCTCCAATAAATGGCCCCCACAATATGATTCCCGTCCTCTCATGGATATAACTCACCGGTCTTAAGCGCTCGTGAATCACATTGCTACCATGGGTCTTTCGGTCTCAATACCCTTCCGATTCGGGTCCGATATAACGAGGACATCCTAGCCAAACACTGCTAGACAGCCCTAGGTATGACAACCAATGATTTGGGAAAGCGTCGATGGGCATCTTCGGAGAACATCCCATACTATTCCCTCTGATGTCCAAGGATAGAAGTGTCAAAAGGACACTTCCCAATCCCAAACCATACCTAGTCAAACACATTCTCAGATCAGTCATGTCATACACAATCAACAATTCTTCGTATAAAAGAGAATATACAATCATGATCTAATCATTAAACAATATAGTAATAAGCAATTCATATAAGCTTGAATAATGAAAAAGAAAACATAAGTGAAGTGCTATTGTACTTATAGTAGTACATCAGAAGTATAAAGTACAAGAACAGTTCATAAACTCAGAGTTTCTTAAAGTAGAACCTTGAGAGTATACAATCTATGTTATTATGAAATAACTGTCCTTACCTTGATTATGGCCCAAGATAATCCAAAGATCAAAGAGAGTAACTCCAAACTTGACAAATAGATCCCTAACAAGCATAGATACAACATTAGGAAAGATACCTAAAAGATCAGAGAGCAAACGAATCAAATTGGGCGAAAAATGAAGCCACTGCCTCCTTTGGTCGAGTGCTTGGTCGAGTGGTCCAGTCGACCAATCGAGTCAGTACGGAAAAGTAAAAACTGGTTTGGTCATAACTTCTTCGTTTGAAGTCGGATTGATCTGAAATTCGAAGGGGAACTTCCTAGAATGTATTAGAATCATATGGGAAGATAAAATCATCAAGTCATGGTCAAAATATGGGTTCTTGATTTGACCCAAGAAACTAGGGTTTCAACCTTTATGGCTCTCATGAAAAGGTTGTGATCACAGGATGAAAGGGAATGATTGCTATCAAGAAAATAACAAGAAATCATAGAATAATCTAGTTTAGATTAACATAAATATTGCCCATGAGGTTTCCCTCTCATGGGAGGTTACCAAAGGTTTCCAGAAATATCATACAAGGTCAAGGTTTCAAGAAATTAATCAGGCTAGGGTTAAGATCATGACGATGATCATAGATCTCAAAGAATAGAATGAGATCATGGAACAGATGGTTGCAAGAATGCAGCATCTTCTTCCTGATCTCAATCAAGAACAAGATCGAAGAAAAGAAATTCGTAATGTCGAAGTGATTACTAACCTTGAATTGTCAAATCAGAGATGAGAAGCTTTAGATCTGCAGAGGAATCGTTCGAATCACCAGAGAGAGTTTCGGAGAGGTCTTCTCACGTTCAAAAAGTGTTTAGGAGGCTGCCATAACTAAGAAACTCGAAGTAGGGTTTAAATAGAAGTGAAAAACCCTAAAATTGCATTTTCTCGGATTTAACAATCCTTTGGTCGAGTGGTCCAGTCGACCAAGGAGTCGACCAAGGCAGACAGTAAGGAACAAACAGGGAACTGGAGGATCAAATGGGCTCTAAACCTCAAGGGCTTTAGCACACACATCAAGTGACATATCTAGTGTATAAAAATACCTTCAAACCAAGTCAGATAACACTCCAAGTCCTTCAACTAGTCTCATCTTCAGACAGGTGCAGCTTCCTTTCCAAATCTGCACAGACTTCCAAGTATGGAACTCCATCATCAACATCCATGGGTTCAAAGTCAAACACCATTTCTTCTACTGAGATGGCCCATAGTTGGCTTCTTCCTTTACTCCGGGTCTTCGAACCTACAAACAACCGGGTTTTCGGGTCAAGGTCAGGGTTAGGTTAGGGCTGGGTTTCACAAGGGCTGTTACAGAATATAGGTTATATATTTATAACCACCGCATCACTTGGGTAAGAGTGATTTCATTGTACGAGAGTTTTTCCAGAAAAGAGGCGGCTCTAACTCTCTCTCTCCTTTTTCTCCAAGAAACGCAGGAAGGAGAACCATTGGAGGTTTCCTTCCTTTGCTTTAGATCACTCTTCCATCTTCTTTCCACACGACATTTGGGTTGTGGAAATAATTCCCTTTCCTAGTGATTGTGGAATCTCCCCGGTAGATCTTTGGTGGTGGAATGAGAACGTGGATCCAGATTTACTTCCGCTGCGTATACTTCATAAAAGGGAAAGCGAATCCAGGTAAGGATCTTTCCCCATCAATTAATCGAATTGAGATAACTGGAGTTATTACCAACAGTTGGCAACCGAAAATTATGAGGAAATTGATATCCGGCTATGGCCTCGGCAAATTAAGTCTTTCGAACAACCAAATAAATATCATCAGTTATTCTCCCTCTCGCCAATTGTCCGAGTCTCTAATTGATATTGGCCAATTCTTGACCAATATGCGCTGATCGATCACCAATGATACGATCATTATCCCGAACTGCGCGTCGATAGTTGGTGAGTGAGTTTGCACTCCTGCACCAAACCTTGTCTTCGAATGAGTTGCCCTTTCTTGCGGTCCTTCAAACCGCTCATCTCTCCTAGGGAGTTCTTCAGTTCTCCTAGGTTCTCTTTCTTGCCTCCGACCTGCCTTCCCGAAAATTCTGACCGACATTCTGGTCATTGATCAGTCTTCGCTCCCTCTGGGGAGAACGTCCTGGCGGGCGTGAAGTCAATACTTCCTCCCTCTATATTACGCGCCTTCCCACTTCGCGTTGATCAAGTTCTTGCGGCGCCACCACTTGCCTGGTCATCGTACGGAGCGTCTGACTCACCTCCAATAGCTGGAGTTTCAATTGATTTAGCTAGTACTGGAGTGGATCAGGAGGATTATTACCTCCCTGACCACCATCTTCCCGTGCTTCATGAGGTCGACTTCCCTCAAGGATATCTAGATCATTTCCTCTTAGGAGTTGAACGCCAACTTCTCGCTTGGCCACCGCAGCTGCTGCTGCTGATCTAGTAACCATGGTTTTCTGAAGCGTTTCCCACAGACGGTGCCAAATGATGCGTCCAAAATTTGCTCAGCCCTTAGATCTCCTGTGGATGACCTGCAAAACAAACGTCACATGTGGCCCGACCGCTTGGATCGGGAGTCCATCTTCGAAGGCTAAGTCAGTTGATGAACTGATCATAAACGGCTCTAATTGAGCACAGAGCAAAAGAATGAATGTTGAGAATACGATTCAAACTGTATATCCCCCCTACCTTGTGGGCAGGTGATGTCTTATATAGTATGTACCTTCAAATCTCCTTCATTGGATGTATTTGAGCCTTCTTCAGATAGCCATCAGGTCTTAACGAATAAATCCGTTAATGATAGATCCGTTCGAGGTTGGGCTAATAGATAACTCCTTTGATAATATGAACGTTATATGGTAGTTATCCATATAATAACGATCGATATCTTCTATAAGTGTTGTTAACCGTCTCCTTGTTGATTAGTCCACTCCGATTATAGCGGATTCGGGCATGCTTGTTGACTGAGTCAGCATACTTCCTCAGCAAGCTATCTTTTGAACCCGGCCTGCTCGGAAGCAAGTCGATTCCTTTCTTCTTGACTAGGGTCGAGGATCGAACCAAGGACGAACCCGGTTCGATTACATTTTCTCCGTATCACCTGTATAGATATCCCAAAGAACCCCATGGAGATTAGAATGAAATGTGTGGCATGTTTGACCATAAGTCACCCAATGGGTAACGATAGGGATAATTAAATTTTATAGACAGACCTTTAAGGGGATGACTTTTTGGGGTCAATAAACAACTTCCAAATTGACAACAATAGTGTCAGTTTTCACTCCATCTTGTTTAGTTTTGCTTCATCTTCCTCTACATCCTCATCTTTGTGTTTTTCTTTTTTTTTGGGTGGGGGAGGAAGTAATCCATCCTTATCTCTGTACACTCATCTTATTTGCATTACTCTTATTAATTGCACCAATAGTCTACCCATAACTTATAGCTGCTATAGTTACAACAGTGTTATTAAGTTTTCCAAGGCATATTTATTGTATGATACTCCAAATGTGCCTTTAAGGGCCACTTAGAATGTTGTCTCGCAAGGATCGAACCCACGACCTCTCCACTGAAAAGTATGGATCTCTACCCTTCTACCAATCCTGCATTGGCAAAAAACTATATTATATTATGCATTGATTCTAATTATATTCAAGTATGTAGATTTTTTATTTTTTTTAGGGGATTTGAGGTTCATTCGGGCCAGCGTGCGCGCACCCCAATTACATCCTCAGGGGAGCTTTTATATAATTAATAAGTTCAAATATGTAGATTTTGAACTTAAGCTCCATAATTATACTTTCCAGTTAATCCTTCTGTTGTTTCATTTATCAACACAATATCATAAAAAAAACCTATATATGTTTATAATTGATGCATCCAAAATCTGCTCAGCCCTTGGATCTCCACGTGATGTCCTGCAAAACGAAAGCGTCAGATGTGGCCCGACCGCTGGGGTCGGGAGTCCACCTCCCAAGGCTAAGTCAGTTGATGAACTTAATCACAAACGGCTCTGCTAGAAGCGCAGAGCTAAGGAATGAAGAACTGGGAAAGGTGATCTAGATAGCAGATCGCGGATAGTTTAGGTCTATCAGTATGTATCTGAACCTGAGTCTCAGATAGTATTCTTCTTGATCGATTGATCCGTCTCCTCACCTTGTATGGTAGTGAGGTTTATATAGAGTGTACCTTCGAATCTCCTTCGTTGGATGCACTTGAGCCTTCTTCGGGTAGTCGTTGGATCTTATCAGTTAGATCCGTTGAGCAATAGACTTCTACTAGTTTGGGCTAGTAGAGGACTCCTGAGATAACTTTTAGGTTATGCGATAGTTATCCCTTCGATAATGATTATCCGCAGCCGTCAGTTTGAGTCAGCCGTCATTAGGGTGATTACCCTAATCCATAAGTAAGATTAGGGCACGCTTGTAGCCGAATAAGCTTTCTTCTTCAGCAAGCCATCTTCCGGATCCGGTTCGCTCGAGAGCGATTGGGTTTTCTCCATCTCGACCGGGGTCGAGGGTCGGACCAGGTATGAACCCGGTCGGATCATAAACTCTCCATATCACGAGCCCCCCAGACCAAGCATTCGGTCGATCCCTAGGGCTTGGTTTTTAATCGGGTTAAGTCGTGTCAGTGATGATCTCTGCGTGCTTCATTAAATGTCATATCACATTTAATGTGGTGGTCACTTTTCCTCGAGCTTTGTGAGTGTAAGGCCACATATCTCGTTGCAGTTGATCTGTCGTGGCTCACGTCATCCAAGCGACGGTTTCCGAATGCCTATTTGGGATTCGTGAGTTCAAACTTTCAAAACGTCTTTCAATCTTGATCGTTGATTTTGAATTAATCTCGATCGTTCAGATTCCCGAACACTCGTGCGGGAGTTTTAAAAGCAGTTTGTTGTCTTCGTAGGTTTCATTCTTCCTGTCTGGAATTTGAACCTTTGTTGTCGCTTTCGCGCCTTCCCGCCCTCAAGCTTCCGTCTCACCGAATCAGTAAGTTTACTGGTCTTTTTCCTTTTGTAGTTTACTGAAACGAGTAATGGCAGACGATAGGGCTTCTTTAGTACCCCATGTTGGTAATAGCAGTGATGCTTTTGCTTTTCCTGCTCCCGAACAGTCGGATAGTGATAACAAAACCCTAATCGTCCTCTGGCAGGAGTTCGCTGAAGTTTCTCAAAAAGGTTTTGAAAGAAAAACCGAAACTTCTCCTGTCCTTCTCGAGTCTTGATCTTCCAAGATTGTCGAGTCTTCTAGGCAGCTTCAAACCTCCGGGTCCAATGGTGGACCTGGCTCTGTTCCCTCCATTTACAATGAGGAAACCCTTCTTTCAGCTGTCCAAGATTTTGATCTTCCTTCCTCATATCAGGTTAGGGCTCCCCACCCTGATGAGAGGGTTGATTCATCCCTTTCGGGTGAATTTTCTCTCGTATATAGATGCACCTGGAAAGCGGGGTTCGCTTTCCCTTTTTTAATCCTTTGTTCTCCGTAGTTTTGAATCACCGGAACATTTGTCCCGGAATGCTCCTCCCCAATAGCTGGCGTCTCATCGTCGGCTTCTTGGGTTTGTGTTTTGAGCTTGGCATTACGCCATCTCTTTCTCTTTTTGTACATTTTCATGTTCTTTCTATCTCCCATCCTCCCGGATGGGTCTTTCTTTCCAAACGCAATAAGGCTGATCTTGATTGGAGGGGCAGCATCCTTGTCAAAGGAACTTGCCCTTCTAACCACAAAAGATGGCGCGAACGATACTTTTTCTCGTCTAGCGCCTCCATCGGATCTTAACTTCCCAACCGCCCCGGAGGAGGTTTACTTCTTCGTCCGAGAGTAACCGGGGCCTTCCCTTATCCGGAGAAGACGAGGCGGCCATCGGGAAGATCAAATCCATTCCGTGGTATCAAGAGATACATGGATATGAAGTGGAGTATAACTCCATCCTTCAGATCTTGGGGCTTGGCTCATTGTGAGCTTCTAACCATCATCCTTTGATTTGATCGAAGTGATATGTTTTGAATTCGACTCTTGTCCTTCTTCTTTGCAAGTGCCTCCCGGAATGAACCCCGAAAGCCTGCGGGTGAAGGCCGCTAGGGCCGTTGTGACAGCCGAGCAACGATCGCCCAGGGTCTTGACCGTAGATCAAGAGGCTTCTCTTCCCTCTCCCGACCCCTCTTATAGGGGTATCAGGAATATCAGGCCTGTAGCTGATGCTTCGGGTAAAGGGAAGAAACCAATTGTGAAACCCAGCCCTAACCTTGACCCGGAAACCTTGTTATTTGTAGGTCCGATGACCCGAAGTAAAGTAAGAAGTCAGCTTTGGGCCATCCCAAGTAGAGGACTTGGTGTCCGGCTTTGAATCTATGAAGGTTGATGATGAGGTTCTATTTATGGAAACAGAATCCTGATGAAGATCTAATTAGTTGATGGACTTGGAGTGATCTCTATCTTGGTTTGAAGGCATTTCTACCTACTAGGTAAGTCACTTGACTTGTGTGCAAAACCCCTTTAGGTTTGGATTTGATCTCGGGCCTTCAATTCC
Source organism: Hakea prostrata (assembly GCF_041222555.1). Classification (NCBI taxonomy): domain Eukaryota; kingdom Viridiplantae; phylum Streptophyta; class Magnoliopsida; order Proteales; family Proteaceae; genus Hakea; species Hakea prostrata. Next base: position 109,845 of record NW_028291133.1, read on the forward strand.
CTGTTTTGGCCTTGCTGTTCGCATTGGTCGATCGATTGGTCGACCGGGGCGAACGACCAATCCACTCGACCAATGGGTGCTGTCTTTGGCAATTAGGTTGATTCTTGCTCTATTTAAGTCTAACCTCGAGTCCACTTCGTATTTGCTGCCTCCAAACCCTCCGGAACGAACCAAAGACCTCTCGCAAGTCATCTCTCTTGCATCCTTGGAGTTTTCTTGGCGGATCTTCGTCGGAACTCTTCTTTTTGCATCAAAAGGTATGTCTACTCTCTCTTCTTCTCCTACATCTTTGTTTTTCTTTCCTTTTTGAGTTGAGACAGTAGAAGAGATGCTGCATCCTCTCGTTGCAAACATCTCTCGAACATGTTCTCATGATCATCCTAAGGATTTAAGGCTAGAACAATGATCTTAACCATGATCATTGCAAGCTTTTGAAGGATTCATGATCAAACCATGATTTAATCTCTGTTAATTTCCTAATCTGAATTCTCGATCTCTTTGGATCTTCTTTCATTGATCATGTTAGTGGTTAATGGTTGTGTTTTCTTTCTATGATCCATAATCCATAGAATTCTAGTTGTTCTCTTCTACCTTACTATGTGTTCTTCATGATGCATGATAGTACATATATGGTAGGTTTTATTTCCTTATTTAGATTTATGCTTCTAAGCCTTATTCTATGAAGACCTATGCATGTGTTCATGTTTTCATTACCGAAAGCAATGATCCATCCTCCTATTGTTCTTGTCCTTGTTTTCTATTTCAAAATTCATCAAGATCCATGTTTGATTTATTTATGGTAACTTTTTGTTTCCTAATTTGGATCTTGATACCTTGATTTGATTAGTGTTTTGAGGTCCCCTATATGCTAGAATACTACCGATGTAGTCTACCCCTTGATTAGTACCCTTTTGAACCACCAAATTCGGATTTCATATCTCAAAACTCGATTTTCTAAGTTATCGTCGCATTGGTCGACTGATTGGTCGACTGAACCACTCGACCAATCCACTCGACCAATGAGTACAAAGCAACTCCGGAATTGGTCTGCTTTCGGATGCTTTGCTATATTTTCTGTTAGGGATCTTTCCTAATATGTTGTATATACTTGTTTAGGACCTTCTTCTCAAGTTTGCCAAGATCTTACTTGATTTCTTAGGATTCTTTGCGAGTTATAAAAGGTAAGGATGGTTATTTCCTTAATTACATAGATAGCATGAATCTAGTTTCTATATTTGAATATCATTAATATGTTTCCTAAATTAGATTCTTACAATGATATTCTACTGTTGCATAACTTTGATTACAGTAGCATTACTTATTCATATTGAATTGATTCATGTATGGTTTACTTACCAATGTTATACAAATGATTGTAAATATTGATTTCTTTCCATATATGGAGTTACCATATATGTGATGATATGAATTGATGCATGTGTATGCTTACGTATGGTTTGGAAAGGAGAGGTGTCCTTTTGACATTTCTGTCCTTGGACTACTACGGGAATATTATGGGATGTTTCCGGAGATGCCCTCTGGACACCTTCCTAAACCGTTGGATGACATATATAGGATTGTCTAGTAGTGTTTGGCTAGGATGTCCTGTTATGTCGACCCTAATCGGAGGGGTATTGAGACCGAACGACCCGTGGTAGCAATGGGGATTCATGGGCGCTCAAGACCGGTAACCAACCCGTGAGAGGACAGGAATCACATTGTGGGGGCCATGTATTGGTAGGGTTGCATATGGTTAGACTTGGGCTCACGGGCGCTTAAGACCGGTAACCAACCCGTGAGAGGACGTGAGAGCTTCCCGTTTACCATATGTGGATGATCAATAGGGTTGGTGAGTCCGTAGTCGGGGACTATGAGGACTCTAGTGTGAAGGATACTGGAAAGGATCGTCGGGGACGAGGAATGGAAGTATCCGGATCTGACTTGATGTAACCAAGTAGAAGACTTGCATTTGGCTAGGTATTACCCCGACATGCGCCAAGATTTATACCAAATGGTTGTGAGAGAGTGTGTTGACTTAACCCCTCGCCAAGGTTTGTCCTGAGGGATGAAGGACCCATTACCAATCGGTCGCCCGAGATATCTTAAATGGTTGGAGGGAATCCAAGATATCTTAAATGGTTGAGGATGTGAGTGGACTTTCCTAAAGAAGTACGGTGCTATGACTTAAAGCATGTCTGCCAATAGAGACCAGCATACATAGAGTTAGAATCATTCATTCATTGTTTGTCTCATATCATATTGCATTTATGTTTGTTCTGGAATTCTGCCATTTATGTTATTATGGATTTTAATCGCCTTATCGAGTTTCTTTGAAACTCATTCCTTTATTGTACAATGTTGTTAGACTATCCTGCAGTACGGAATACTATGACGGTCCCTATGAAGAAGCGCAAGGCGAAGAGACATATCTCCGGGGAAGGTGATTGCGGTTACCACAATTACTCGAAGATCCCGCGGGTGGTTATGCTCCGTACGATGCTTAGTCCGACCATTGAGTGGAAGCGTCCTTGTGCTATCTATGAGATCTACACCTACAAGGATGTCGTCTACAAAGTGGAGAATAATTTAGTTACCCAATGTACTTGCTACTGGGATTAGCTTTTATCTAGTTTATTCTTTCGAGCTACTTTTCCGCTGGATGTAAAGTGGGATTTTTGCTTCACTTTACTTATCTGTTTGACACTCTGATTATATCTATTATTCCGTTTCGTTTATGATTCATTCTTTCATTATTGGATCTATGATTTATCTTCCGCACTCTTGTTATGATTGTTCATGATTATGTTATTGTTTATGTGGGAGGTTGATCACTCGATACCTGATCTCCGGGCTGTGGATCACACTCTCGGGTATGCCAGATAGGGTACCGGCTGGGAGGGCGTGACACCAATGGTGGAGAGGGCTAATGTCTCTTCCTCCGCCCGAACCAAGAGGAGGCATGACACAATTGATGCTCCCTCCAATAAAAAATCCAAAGCTTCGACGGATGGTGAGGAGGTCTTCATCCCCCAGTGGACCCTGAAGATCGACAGGGTTACTCGGGATCCCGAGAAAGCTGCAGAATGGAGCTCCCTCAGTCTTGCTCCTTCTGATCGCCAGGAGTTTGAAGCCCTGGATGACACCTCCCTTGTTAGTCAATCTACAAGGTACCGGTCTTCTTGATTACTTATGTTTTCATAATTTCTTATGACTTCTTCTGATATCTTCCGTCTTCCCGAGAATGTTGTGTTGAGCTTTTATCAACACATGGAAGCATTGAGCCGGGTTGGTCGCACCAGGCTCCTTGCTGCAAACTTGTGAAGAGAAATTGGCCAAGGCCAATTCCGAAATAGACCAGCTGACCTGCAGCTACCGTGGAGTTGCAGAAAAGCATGAGGAAGAAGTGATCTCCCTCAAGGAAGCCCTCGAAGCTTCGAAAATTCGTGTCACCGCTGCCGAGCGCGAGGCCGAGAAGCAAAGGCAGCTGCCACGTTGTTTGGTGACAGCCTTGAAATCAAAAGTAGGGAGCTCGAAGAACATCTGAAGTTGGCGATCCCTAGCAAGCCTGAGCATATAAAGCCAGAGCTTCGGAAGGAGTGCATTCGGAAATACCTGAACAGCGTACCTTTCTCCGAGTTGCTAGGTCTCTACAACATTCAAGCTTATCGCATGGGTCAGAACGACGTTTGGGAGCAAATCCTTGGAACGATCCCTGACTTCGACACTGCTCCTTTTCGTGAGGTATGCCACCAAGAGGTCTTCGGGAAAGTTGGTATGGATCTCCCGGATTGGGCTTAGGAAGAAGATGATCCTTTTCCAGCTGACCCTCAATATGAGGCATACCTGAATGATGAGCCGGCACTTCCAGAGGAGAAATCACAAGCCGAGTCTCAAGTTGTTGCTGTAGAGGACTCAACCGATGCCACTCTTGAGGAAGGCTCTTCTCATGGTCCTGAGAAAAGTCCTCCCGACCAGGGTCCCTCGGGCAACAATGAAGAAAAGGCTTAGGGAGTTGTCCTTTTGTAAAGATTTACCCTCAATTTAATGAATAGACATTTCTTTTTTCATGTTGGCCTCTAAATTTCCCCGTCTCCTGCCGAAATCTTGCCTTGAATATCAAAGTATTAATGATAAAACTTATCACTTAACTTTTCATTCCTCGCCGAATAATAATCTTGTAGAAATATTGTGAAGATGCGTTTCGGGAAGATGCATTAATCTTCCCCACTACTTCATTTATTGCAAAGTCCGCACGTTTCCCTTCGCGAAGTTCAAACGTTTTTCTGCTTTTGTATACCATTCATTGTTTCCAATGAATCGGAAATACATCCATTATTTTAATGGCGGTGCGACGATTGGAGGTATCTCCGCATCGGGTGCTCGCTTCCACATGTTTCCATGTGGCATCCCTTCGACCGTCGATCTTGCTTTTTGCGGATTTCGAAGCGTCATTTCGATCTGGGTCGTCGGTTGTCCTTAGCCTTCAACCGTCGTCTTATACCTGAGGCTATTTAAAGCCTTCGTGGGTACTCTCCATCTATCCCGACTTCGCAAGTTAGATTTGCTAAAGTGCCAAAGCAACCTTTCGTCCTTCGGCTCGCTTCCGTATTCCTCGTACTCCAACAACAGCTCTATCCACTTCGAACAAGTGAGTTTTTTGATTACTCATCTCTTTCCCCACTTCCCCCCGAGTAACCGCTGCGTAGTTAAACTTGGGGTTTAGTTTGTTGGTTTGTCGGAGCTCGGAGAAAACTAGGGTTTCCCACCTTTATTCTTTGTCGTATATTTCTGTCTCGATACGGCTGATTTTTTTTTTTTGTTGTTTTGCATAGTGGCTCCCAAGATCAACCCGAACTTTATCAGAGCAAAAGCTTGCAAGAAAATTGTTCCGTCGGTGGTGGTTGGGGCCGGTGCGGTGGTTTCAGCTAGTGAATCCTCCAAGCGTAAGGCGGCTGCTGGCGGTGAATCTTCAAGTCAGATTCCCCGCAGTTTCTATTGATGCCGTCCTCTGCACCTCCTTTGCCCGAAGTGATCGCTCGTCTTTCCCGGGAAGATCTTGATCACTCCGTTGCCGATGGTGCTGCTGGCGCTCCTACTGGTGAGCCTGTTGGTGAGCCTATTGGTGCACCCCCGAAGGAGACTCTTCGGGAATCCGAGGCAACTATGTTGGCGTCGATGAAGGTGTGGTCCCAGCAGGTGCTGCTCCTATTTCTAACTCTAGTGCTTGTTTGGCATCCTCCTCCTCTCCTTCTGAGTTGGAGGATTTTGCCACTAGGAAGCGCCGTCGGGTGACAAGTGATGAAGCTCATCCTTCTCTTGGTGTAGTTCATCCTTCTCATCCTTCGCCTGAATTAGTGTCAAACGAGTTTGATAGAGCGTTGGAATGATGTCTTGCTGCTCGAATGACTTCGAGAGCGCAGTTCTTTCCAAACTTCGAGATGAAGTCTTTACGAAGTCACCGGTGATGTAAGTCTTTCTTCATTATTCTCCGATTCTGAAAAATTACTTTTCTGCTCCTCGCTAACTCGGTAGTTGTTTGCGGGAGTCTTCTTTGTAACTTCCACAACCAAGTGGAAGCAGTTACTAGACTCGATAGGTTGAGCAATGAAGTTTCTAGGCTTCGGGAAATCTCTGAAGCTAAAGATGTTGAGATTGCTCGCCTTCGGAATCTAGCTTGGGAGGTGGCAGGAGAAAAAAATTCGATGATTGGTCGTCTTCGGTCGGACTTGGATGATGCCAGGGAGAAGATCCGGCGACTGGAGCGAGCAGTTGGAAAGTCAGGAGCCAAAGGATCTGAAACGTTACCTGAAAGGCAAGCTGTCGTTCCTTTGCCCGAATCCCTTCCAACTGATGTCGCAGAGCCTGCGTCTTCAAGTATTTACACAGTAAGTCCTTTGTTGATATGCTGAATGCTTATAACTTGTAGGCGTACCGGGATGGTGAGAACGAAGTATGGGAATCAATATTAAGGAAGGATCCTCATTTTGATACGACTCCCCTACGAGTCTTGTTTGCCATCCTGAAGTATTTACCGACACCGGGTCTTCCTCCTCCCGACTTGGACCAAGGATAAGATTGATCCTCCACCTTCCGATCTAGATATTATGCAATATCTGGAAGATTCTCCTGTTTATTCTCCGCTAGAAGAAGTCAATTATGACGAGCTTGTACTGAATGCGAATTTGGTCAAGGACCATTCTTCTCCTGGACAAGCTGGACAAAGAGTATGAAATTGCGGAGGATTTTATGCATACCGAAATATTTTTGTAATCCTCATTTCTTCTCTTCTTTTCCTTGTATCCCCACCAATGGTTGACTCATATGTTTGTTCTAGAAAAGTGCGTCGATCTTGTATAACTTGTTAACAGTCACCTGTAATGACTTTCTTCTTTGATCAGAGATTGTATCCAGCTCTTGTAATTGTTTTGATATTGGCCTCTTTGGATCTTTTGAAGAAATAAGAAATTACTTTATCTTGAACTTTGCTAGCCACTTGAATCGCCGTTGTATTAGGTCTTAGTTGTCTGAAACAATGCCTTTACTTAAGGATTTCCGGAGAAATACAATAAGTCTGAGAAGGAACTCACTCGGGTTTTAAACCAATGCCTTTACTTAAGGATTTCCGGAGAAATACAATAAGTCTGAGAATGAACTCACTCGGGTTTTAAACCGATGCCTTTACTTAAGGATTTCTGGAGAAATACAATAAGTCTGAGAAGGAACTCACTCGGGTTTTAAACCGATGCCTTTACTTAAGGATTTCCGGAGAAATACAATAAGTCTGAGAAGGAACTCACTCGGGTTTTAAACCGATGCCTTTACTTTAGGATAATTCAAAAATTCAATAAGTCTCGAAGGAACTCACTCGGGTTTCAAACCGACGCCTTGCAAAAGGAACTCACTCGGATTTTCATCCGATGCCCCGACTTAAGAAAGTTCGAAAAATTTCCATAAGTGTTGAAGTGTTGAAGGACCCATACGAATTTTCATCCGAGGCCTTATAGTTGGATCTTGAACTTGAATGTGGTGTATGATGCCCCCCAATCAAAAGATAGTTTGTTGAAAGCCAAAAATTGCATTGATTGAGTTGAAAATGATTACATTGCGAACAAAATTGAAATCATCCTCAAGGATAAAACTTTTTGAGATGCCTAGCATTCCACGAACGATCCAACTCTTTCTGGGTATCGATGTTCTTCAGCCTGTAAGCTCCTGAACCGACCGGTTTCACAACCATATAAGGTCCTTCCCAAGAAGGGTCCAACTTTCTCTGGTGACGCGGGTCGGAAGCTAGGGTATTTCTCAACACCAGATCTCCGGCTAAGTACCGACGATTCTTCACTCGAGTATTATAATGAGATGCTATCCTTCTTTGATAATGTTGAGTTCGTGCTATTGCCTTTGCCCGAACTTCGTCCAACAAATCAAGACTATCAAGCAGTCCTTGTTCATTTGCTTTTTCCTCGAACTCACGATCCCGTAACGTCCCCGCCATTATCTCCACAGGTGCCAATGCTTCGGATCCATATGCCAACCTGAATGGAGTTTCTCCTGTGGGTGTTCGAACCGTAGTTCTATAAGCCCACAGTACATTATGTAGTTCTTCGACCCAAGAAGCTTTGTCAGCTTCGAGTCTTCTCTTTATTCCTTCCAGTAGCGTTCGGTTAGTAACCTCTACCTGGCCATTACTTTGGGGGTATGCCACGAGGACATACGATGCTCGATCATATATGTTCCACAGAATTGCTCAAATTGTGGATAGTCGAACTGAGTACCATGGTCAGTGACAATAATCTTTGGAATCCCAAAGCGATATATGATTGATTCAAGCACAAATTTCTCCACTTTTTTCTCGTAATTGTCGCCGGTGCATCGGCTTCTACCCATTTTGTGAAGTAATCAATTGCTACTATTAGATATTCCCGTCCGCTTTGATGCCTTGGTGAATTTGCCCATGATATCAATTCCCCACATTGCAAAGGGAATGGGATTTAGAATTGAAGTCATAGTTTCCGCCGGGCTCTTTGATCTTTGTAGCATGAATTTGAAAGTTACTACATCGACGAACGTAGTCCATAGCAGCCTCTTGGATCTTAGGCCAATATAACCCAAGTCTTAGAATTTTGTGGGCCAGGGCTCGGCCACCCATGTGAGCTCCACAAATTCCTTCATGAACTTCAGCCAAAGCTGATTTTGCTCCTTGGGGCCTATACATCTCATAAGGGGTCCAGCATAAGATCTTTTGTATAGTCTCCCATTACGAATGACAAATCTAGCTGATCGAATCTTGATCAACCTTGCCTCCTTTGGATCTTCGGGTAATTTGTCATCCCTTAGATATTCGATTATCGGATCCATCCAGCAACGTTATGCTTCAATATAAGAAATTTCTTTCTCATGATAACTTGGAAAAGTTATCTCTTCAATGTAGACCGAAGGGTCTAGATTCTTTTCCTTGGCATTGGCTAGTCGGGATAGCTCATCTGCCACTGAATTTTCATTCCTCGAAATCTGAGATATCTTCAAATTCCGAAATTGGTTTTGAAATGCCTGCACTATCTCCCGATATTTTTGCAAGCGTGGTTCTTTAATGCCATACTCCCCCTGGACTTGGTTGACTATAAGCTGAGAGTCACTATAAATAGTAACATCTGTAATAGCTAATGCTTTTGACAACCGAAGTCCTGCTATCAGGGCCTCATATTCCGCTTCGTTATTACTTGCATCAAATGCGAATCTCAAAGCATATCGAATAATAAATCCTGCTGGACTTTTTAATAGAATTCCAGCGCCTTCTCCATCTTTATTACTCGAACCATCCACATATACCTCCCAAGTGGTTGGTATAATAAGATCTTCAATGGTGGGCTCCTTTGGTGCAGTAGTTTCTACTACAAAGTCGGCTAATGCCCGAGCCTTGATTGCGGTTACGGGCTTAAAGCTCACTTGGAACTCATTGAGCTCAACCGACCGGGACACCATCCTTCCGGACAAATCGGGTTTGTTAAGAACTTTACTAAGAGGAAAAGTTGTAAATACCTCAATTGGATGAGCTCTGAAAATATGGCCTTAGCTTCCTGGCGGCCATCATGAGAGCCGAGCACTGCTTCTCAATCTGCGAATATCTCGTCTCCGCATCTAGCAACACGTGGCTTACATAGTAAATCGGCCACTGTTTTTTATCTTTCTCCCGAACAAGTACTGCACTGACCGCCGAAAGGGACGTCGCTAGATATAGCTGTAATATTTCCCCCTTCTCTGGCCTAGACAGGATCGGTGGTTTTCCAAGTGCTTCTTTTAATTCCTCGAAAGCTTTACGGCACTCCTCGGTCCACTTTGCTTCCTTTACTGCCCTTCGGGTCTTTAAGTGCCTTGAAGAAAGGCAAACATTTTTCTCCGGACTTGGAGATAAATCGATTTAAAGCGACAACTCTCCTGTCAAACATTGTACATCCCGAACGGTTTTGGGAGCCTCCATATCAATCAAAGCTTGTATTTTGGCAGGATTAGCCTCAATTCCCCTCTGTGATACCATGAAACCCAAAAATTTGCCCGAGGAGACTCCAAAGGCACATTTTTTACGGGTTTAACTTCATTTGATGTTTCCGCGGTACTGAGAAAACCTCAGTCAAATCTGCAATATGATTTGCTTTTGTAAAGCTTTTCACTAGCATGTCGTCAACATAAGCTTCAACATTCTTTCCAATCAGCTCTTTGAAAATCTTGTTGACGGCCCTCTGATATGTTGCTCTGCATTCTTGAGGCCAAAAGGCATGACCTTGTAATAATAGCTCTCACGATCAGTCATGAAAGCCGTATACTTCTCATCCTCCTTATTCATAAGGATCTGATTATACCACTGAGTAGGCATCCATGAAACTTAAAGTTTCATATCCTGCGATCGCATCTATCAAGAGGTCAATCCGAGGCAACGGGTAGCAATCTTTCGGGCAAGCTTTGTTTAGATCTGTGTAGTCTGTACACATCCTCCACTTCCCATTCGCCTTTTTCACCATCACCACGTTGGCCAACCAAGTTGGGCACTCGATTGGTTCTATGAAACCAGAATTCTTAAGTTTTTCAACTTCGCTTCGAACGGCTTCATATTTTTCAATAGAGAAATTTCTTCTTTTACGTATCCTTGGTTTCGCCTTAGGGTCTATCCAGAGTTTGTGCTCTGCAATGGCCCGATCGATCCCGAGCATGTCCTCGGCAGACCATGCGAATACATCCTTATTCCGTTGAAGAAATAACTTCAACTCATCTTTAAACTCTTCCATTTGTTCGGACCCGATATAAGTAATCTTTTTCTCATCTTCGGTACACAGCTGGATTTGCTCCGGATTTCTCCTTTGGTTCGGGCCTTTGCATCTCTGTCTCTTCCCGATCATCTCGAACTTCTATGGGGAGGGCAGTAACCTTCCTCGGACCCTCCTTGTCTTTTAAATAGGCAACATAACAACTGCCGAGAGATCTTTCGGTCGGAGGAGACTTGACCAATTCCCATGTCGGTCGGGAATTTTATCTTCGGGTGTTTTGTCGAAACAATAGCACCTATCTTGGATAAAGATGGTGCCCGAGAATCATATTATAGGCTGGTAGTTCTCGAACCACCAAAAAATTGATTCGGACAGTTGTTTCCTTAGGAAAACTTCCAATGGATAGATCCAACTGAACCGATCCTTCCGCTACTGCAGATGACCCTGCAAAGCCATATAGGTGTGTAGATGAAGGTTTCATCAAGTCCTGATCAACCTTCAATTTTTGATACACTTCGTAGGAAATTAGGTCAGCTGCAGACCCTGTATCAATCAATACTCTATGCACTTCCCGCCGTGCAATCTCTACCTTGATGACTATAGCATCATCATGAGGTAAACATACGTCTCTTTCGTCTTCCTCGCTAAAGGTGATAGAATCTTCACCATTCAGCTTCTTCCGCTTCTGCGCCTCTCCGGCTCCAACAAATTTGGATTTTGTTTTCAGACTCCGGAATGATTCGGGCTCTGGTCCCCCGAAGATGGTAAGGATCGGTGACCGAGTAGCAACTTCAATCACCTCCTTGCCTTTTTTAGACTTCGGGGCCTCCCTTGATCGTTCTGAACTAACCGAACGATCCCTCTTTGGAGCAGCCACACGTGGCCCACGTGGCTCCTCCCTTCTCCTGCTAACAAAACTGGATGTCCCTGAGATATTAATCTCTCAATATCTGCCTTCAGATGACGACAGTCATTAGTGTAATGACCATAGTCCTTGTGGAATCGGCAATACTTTTCCCGATCCTGCTGCTCTCCGGGTTTCAAAAGAATTTTAGGCGGCCACTTTAAAATATTTTTTCTTTTGAGGATATTCAAAATATCAGCCCGAGGAGCATTCAATGGAGTGTACTCACTTTTACCGGGGGATCTTTGGCGCCAAGGCTGGGATTTTCCAACCCGATCGCGAACATTTTTCTTTGGCTCTCCTTACGCTCGGGAGCCTTTTGTTCCTTATTGGAGACTTTATTATCTCCTTGGCGCGCATCTAGAATCTCCATGACTTCAGCTCGCTACGGCATCTCTCGTACCAACTCAGCATAAGTCGTAGGTATATCCTGTAGTAATAACTCCAGGAGTTTCCGATTAGTGAGTCCTGTGAATAGAGCGGTTCTGGCTACTTGTTCATCCAAGTTTTCTATCTCCATCGTCACTTTGTTGAATCTTTTGAGAAACTCTCGATCGATTCGCTCTTTCCTTGTTTGACGATAAACAAGGTTTCTTCCGTTTTCTTGACCTGTATCCCACTCTGGAATCGCCCTATGAATTGGCACGCCAATTCGTCAAAGTTTACGATCCTTCCGAGAGGAGGTTCGAAAACCACTTTTGTCTTGCTCCGATTAAAGATGAACCAAAAACCCTACATAAAATTTCATCGAATTACCTGAAAGCGCCATGGTCCGTTGGTAATAGCCGATGTGAGCTGTTGGATCTCCGGAGCCATCGAATGTTGAGAAGGTAGGCAAACGGAAGTTATGGGGAAACCGATATCCCGCAATTGGCTCAGCAAAAGGAGTCTTCCGAATGACTGAGTAAATATCCTCAGTTATTCTTCCCTTAGCCAACTGCCCTAATTTCTCATTGATGTTGGCCAATTCTTGACCAATCTGGGTCGGGTGATCTTCGACAATATGATCACGACCTCGATTAACACGATCATCCCGTGCTACTCGATCATCACGAACAGCCCGTCCTTCCCGAGCATTCCTTTCGTCACGAGCTGCTCGATCATCACGAACGGTTCTTCGACGGTGGGTGAGTGAGTTCTTACCCCCGTATCCAACCTTGTGTTTGAATCAGTTGTACTCTCTTGCGGTCTGTCGAACCGATCGTCTCGCCTCGGTTGATCATCGATCCTCCGAAGTCCTCGGTCTCCTTCATGGAAATTCTGATCAACATTCCGGTCTTCAGCCATTCTCTGGTCACGTGGCAATGCACGTCTCCCTGAATCGCGTTGATCGGGCTCTTGTGGTAAAACCACTCGTCACGGTGAGCATGCGGAGTGCTTGGCTCACCTCCAAGAGTTGAATCTTTACCTGATCCAATTGATCTTGGATTGTATCAGGAGGAGATTACGTCCTCCCTGGCCATCATCCACTTCGATAGGATTTTGGCTTTCCTAGGGAATATCTAGATTATTCACCCCAGGTATCTGAACACCGGAATTGCGTTGTGCAGCGGCTGCTGATCTAGTCACCATGGCTTTTCAAGTCTTTCCCACAGACAGCGCCAAATGATGCGTCCAAAATCTGCTCGGCCCTTGGATCTCCACGTGATGTCCTGCAAAACGAAAGCGTCAGATGTGGCCCGACCGCTGGGGTCGGGAGTCCACCTCCGAAGGCTAAGTCAGTTGATGAACTTAATCACAAACGGCTCTGCTAGAAGCGCAGAGCTAAGGAATGAAGAACTGGGAAAGGTGATCTAGATAGCAGATCGCGGATAGTTTAGGTCTATCAGTATGTATCTGAACCTGAGTCTCAGATAGTATTCTTCTTGATCGATTGATCCGTCTCCTCACCTTGTATGGTAGTGAGGTTTATATAGAGTGTACCTTCGAATCTCCTTCGTTGGATGCATTTGAGCCTTCTTCGGGTAGTCGTTGGATCTTATCAGTTAGATCCATTGAGCGATAGACTTCTACTAGTTTGGGCTAGTAGAGGACTCCTGAGATAACCTTTAGGTTATGCGATAGTTATCCCTTCGATAATGATTATCCGCAGCCGTCAGTTTGAGTCTGCCATCATCAGGGTGATTACCCTAATCCATAAGTAAGATTAGGGCACGCTTGTAGCCGAATAAGCTTTCTTTCTTATTCAGCAAGCCATCTTCCGGATCCGGTTCGCTCGGGAGCGATTGGGTTTTCTCCATCTCGACCGGGGTCGAGGGTCGGACCAAGTATGAACCCGGTCGGATCATAAACTCTCCATATCAATAATAAAATAAATTTAGGGAGATAGAAATGTTATAATTTTTTTTATTAGAGATATAAATGTAATAGTTTATAATTCGAGGAATGTATATGTAAACCTTTCCTACTTTATCTTTTAGAGATGGTAGGGAACTCTAGAAGACCCATGCCAAGTTGGACCGCTTTGGTTCGGTCAACTTGGAAGTCCACGCGCGTGGGCCGCACGTTCTGTTTTCAGAAATTAGAAGGTAATAGGTTTTTTCTTTTTGGTAGATAGAAGGTAATTAGTTGTTATCGTGATAAATTGACTGTCCTCATTAAAATTTATCGTGAGATTAGTGAACTGCTTTTGCTTTGTGCCCTTGTGGGGACCACCACGTGAATCTGTTGACTGACTTTGCATTTCTTTAAAGAGCACCGGATGCAGCCGGTCACATCTTAGAACCGTTAGATTCAGCAAAAGGCAATCTAACGGTAATGATGGATTAATGAGAGTTGACTTTGTGAATATAGTTATCAGAAGGTCGTCGACATTGTAATGTTTCCACTTTCCAGACGTTGAACACGTAGCGAAAATCAAGTTCTAACCAATAAGGATTAGTTTTCGCCATTTATGCGCGAGAGAGATAAAATGGAAAATATGTCAACGCTGAACTCGATTTGATGATTCATGACTTCTTCTTTCTTTCTTTCTCTCTTTTTTCCTCTTTTTTTTTTTTTTTAATTTTTTTTAATTTTAATTTTTTAATTTGCACCTTGTAAATATAAATGGGGATACTTTTAGGTATATATATAGTCAAAGCCTAAAATTATAGCACTAGTATTCTTCATTTCACATGGAAGACATTCCATTTGAAGATACCAACCGCCGATCTCTTAATTAGAGAGGGATTACAACTTCTCCCATTTGTTTTATTAGGCAAGTGTTCTTAAGTTCAACGGCAAAACTAGGATTCAACATTGGGAGGGGCCGAAGAATGAAAATCTAGATAACCTTCTCGTTGGGAAAGCCCTAGTGTTTTTTCGTCATACATATCGTGTGGACCTTTATAGGACCTATTGGGAGTCTCACCTCTGAATTATTTTATTATATTAAAGAATATGTCGACATATATTTTGTGGGGCCCACACTTATTTGAAAAAAATAGGTAAATTATCGATAATGATTTTTTTTGACAAAATATCAGTAAATTAACGCAATAATAAAAAAAAAAATACACATGACTTCAAACCCTAAAAAGTTATATGCAATCAAAATTTTTTTTTGGTAGGAGATGCAAACCAAATTTTCTTTTTATTTATTAGGTAGGAGATGCAAACTAATGGAAGTTAGTTACCTTACTAACTGTTGGGATTTATTAATTATTAGTATAATTATATGCGCAACGGCAAAATTGGAAACTCACCTTTTGGGCGCATACAAAATATAGAGTTATATATTTTGGTAACCACCATATCATTTGGGTGATCACATTATTCATACGTGAGATTTTCTGAAAGACGGCTCCCTCTCTTTATCTCTCCCTCTCTCCAAGAACTGCAGGAAGAAAAAATTGTTTGAGTGTCTCCTTCTCCTTGCTTTGGATTTCAATCTTATAACATCTATCCACAAAGCATTTGGGTTGTGGAATACATTCCCTGGAATCAAACCGGGGATGAGTTCGTGGAGGAACGAGAACGTGAAATCAAAATTAACTTCCACTGCGGTAATTCTATATTGGGAAAACGAATCCAAGTAAGGATCTTTCTCCTTTCAATTATCGAATTGAGATATATAGAAGTTTTACCAACATTGGCATTAGAGCCATGATTCCCACGATTCTTTGTTCCTCCTAATTGTTTGTGCTTTCTTGAATGGGTCCAATGGGAGGATCAAGGGTTTATGGAAACCCGCGGAGAATTGAGAGGGTTTTAAAAAACCCTAATTTTTTGTTCGGATCCAAGTGGGATGATCCTTGTTTTTTTCCCTTATGTAAAAATTGCATGAATTGATGTTCCATGATGAATGTTTTTGTTTAATATTTACTGGATTCTTTTTCATGCATATTTTTGGATGAATTTTGTGGAGAAAAATATATTTTTTTTCATGGAACTGAAATTCGTTCAAAGGGAAAAGAAGTCCGTCTTGGCAGACGGACTCCCAAACAGCGAGCCGTCTCAAAATCCATCTGAGAGTCTGTCCAGTTCAGAATGTGTTTCTAATTTACTGGACGCTAGAAGCGCGACACTCTGAGTGATGTTTGGGCATTGAGGGCCTAATGGGGCTTAATGGGAGCGCATTGAGGGCCTAATGGGGCTTAATGGGAGCTAGTGAGGTAGTAGAAGCTATCTGTGTGAACCACCTTGTAGCATAAACATGATTGAGTGTTTTATTTTATTAAGATTGTTTTGATTATGGGTCTTTTAATTATGTTTCTAGCACATAATTAAACTAGTAAATAAGTCTATGTGGTTTTGCATGAGAATTTGATTAAATGTTTGTTAGCATCTCTTTTGGTTTAAATGTTTTTCTCATAGGTTGACTATGCTATTGTAAATTGATGTTGCTTGTGTTATGTTTTATGCTAGAATAGTTGAACTCATCCTTGTATATATTGTCTCTAGTTTAATGGCTGCTACTAAGAGCATAGTTGTTGACCTCACGAAAGGAGAAAAACTGAATCAGAGGAATTATGACCTCTAGTATTGAAAGGTGCAGTATCTCATGGAAGACCAGGACATGCTAGAAACCATAAACCAAACCATGTCCCCACCTGAGGAAAGTACCACTGTACAACATTGTAGGGACCTTGAGGTTTACAATGCCTGGAAGAGGAAAGATCGAGTAGCTAGGATTACTATCCTAAGCTCCATGAGGGATGACCTGATGCTTCATTTTGAGAAGCATAGGATTGCAAAGTCTTTGTGGAAGGATTTGAAGTTCCAATATGGAGGGACTTCCACCACAAGAGGCCGCTAGCTTGGACTCACTTTTGATGGTTACAAGATGCATCAGGGTCACACCATGAGGCAGCCCATCATGTCTAACATGATTAGTGAGTTGAGCGCATATGGGCGCCAAAAGATTGATGAGGAGCAAGTCTCTGCAATCATCAGGTTATTGCCTAAGACTTGGGAGCATATGAAGATCTTCTTGACTCGTGCTGATGATGTCAAGACTTTTGATCAAGCTGCCAAGCACCTTGAGCTGGAGGAGGATCGGATGTTGGCTGATGCTCCTCACACTGAAGTACTTGATGCTAAAGCTAGCACTAGTAGGGGTGCAACTGTCACATCCACCCAACTGGTACCTATCTGGAATACCCGGAGGAGTGATCCACAGCCCCGAAGATCAAGTTTAAGAACGATCATATCCACTTAGCACAATAACATAATTAAAAGCAAGAACAAATCATTGTATTCAAGTAATTTAATAATAAAAATCAAGAAAGGATCTAAAAAAGATCACGAAAGAACATCAGAGTGTGGAAAATGATACCAATAGAATAAACCAAAATGTAGAGTGAGGTGGAAAGTCACTCCACAGCAGTAGCGAAAAAGTAGATCAAAAGCAAAAGAAAGATTACAATCGGTTCCCAAAATGAAAGGGAAAGCAAACGGCTAAGGTCTCAACAAATCTAATAAAAGATAAAAAGAGAATGAGACGATGTCCCATCGCTGGCACATAGGTACAAGAGTCGAACTACTCCTGATAAGTTTTAGTCTCGTATTGGTAGTCTTCACCGACATAGTCACCGTAACCAGTACCTTGGTACCATATGAATCATCAACTTGGTCTTCATAGTACTGACCATCATTATCATTAGTTGTAATACCTGCAGGAACGTCTAACAAAGATGTTGCAAAAAGGAGTGAGTTCAAAATAACTCAGCAAGGCAGTTCAATCCATAATAACGTAATAACACATGATAACAAATCATACAGAATGCAATATGATATGAAACAGACAATGCAGATATGCTTCTAACTCTATGTATGCTGGTCTCTATTGGCAGACATGCTTTAAGTCGTAGCACCATACTCCCATGGGTAGGGTTCATATCACTCTCCCTCAACCATCTCGGTATCTTGGGTTTTGCCGGTTGGTAATGGATAATGAAACATTCTTGAAAAACCTTGGTTGGGGTTTAGGTCAACACTCTCTCACGCCTCCGTTTGGTTTGAGTACTGGCGCATGTCAGGGTTAAACCTAGCCAAATGCAAGTCTTCTACTTAGTTATATCAACTTAGATCCAGATACTTCCATTCCTTGCCCCGGGCGATCCTTTCCGGTATCCTTCACCCTAAAGTCAGCGTATCCTATGGCTACAACTGTGACACCCAGCCCAAATCTAGCCCGAAGACCCGATCTGTTTTGGGTGAAGTCGGGTTTTGTTTAATGTTGACTTTGAAGTTTGACCGTGATTTCAGTTTTACTATCTTTTAAAATTTTAGGAAGATGTCTTTGTGGGCCATCTCAGTAGAAGATATGGTGTTTGACCCAAAACCCATGGATATTGATGAGGGTGTTTCCTTATGGAAACCTTATTTGATTTGGTGTTGAACTATTTATTTGTGAAGAAGAACTTGGTTGATGGACCTAAAGCTTAGTTGGACCTGGTTTGAAGACATCCCTCCATACTAGGTAAGTAGTACGATGTATTGAAAGAAGCCCATCCAAAAATATTGAAGTTAGGCCCATTAAATCCCTATTTTTGAACAAGTTGTCCAAGCAGTGGCATTTTGGTAAATATCTGTTTTTAAGGTTTTCAAAAGCTTTATTTCTTTTAATTTCGTGGTAAACTATTCCCACCATGTTTCTAAACCTCTTGATAGCATGGGATCGACCTTTGAACTTCTTCTTTGCCGACCAATCAACCAACGAGGTCGGGTTTGGTCGCTTTGGTGAAACCCTAGTAACTCTTGAACTCTTTGTGCTATTTAAAAGGGGGAACTCCATGTGTTTCACTCTCAATCTGTTTCTAAGCCTTGGGAGAACGTGGGAAGATCCCTATAACCTCTCCTTCGAAGCCAAGAAAGATCCTCAAGCATCTCTTCAGATTTCTTCATCGGTTTCTCTTCTAAAATGTTGGTATTCAATTCGCCTCTTCTTTAATTCTTTTAGCCCTAGAGTGAATCCCCCAATTCACTCTATGATCTTGAAGCCATATGGCGATGATCCTTGAATTTGATCCCACCAAAGCTCTTAATGATACTTTCCCTAATTTCCTACCTATCTTTATTATTGTGGGGAAGGTCTCATATTATTACCATGACCTTCCCTTGTGTCCTCATGATTGAGGAGTTGATCCTTGTTTTTCCTTGGAACAATTGGCAACCCTTTTATTTTCTATTAATTCATTGGACCCTCCCCAAAACCTTTCTTGATTGTAAATTCCTTACCCTAAGGGTGAATCTTTATTCTCCCTAGTCTTTTCGTGGGATACACGGATTCTTGTTAGTAAATCCCTAATTGTATGATTTGAATTTGTTTCCCTTCACTTTAATTGAGAACCTTATTTTCTCTCATTAGTAGACCCTTTCTAATTCCATTCTTTATTTTGAAATACTAATGAGATTTTCCTTTATCTATCTTGGGTTGTTTTTGTGAGAATTAATTATGGGTAACTCTCATGGGAGGTAACCAACTCTCATGAGAGGTAACCATATATGAAACCCTATTGTTCTTTTATTTGTTGGAAACTTCCCAACACTTTTTCAGATTGTGCATTCTTTGTTTCTCTTTCCCTTGGGTGATATTTGTGTTAACCTAAACTTGATCACTATATTTTCTTCATGATCCATGTTTAACCTAATTAGGATTTCTAATTATTCTTTCTTCGTTCTTGTTCTTTTTGAGATCAGGAAGAAGATGATGCATTCTTGCAACCATCTATTCCATGATCTCATTCTATTCTTTGAGATCTATGATCATCATCATGATCTTAACCCTAGCTAATAGATTCTTGAAACCTTAACCCTAACCCTTGAATGATCTTTCTCCGGAAACCTCTTGTAACCTTCCATGTGCGGGAAACCTCATGGGTAATGTTTCGTTAACATAAACTAGATTTCCTATGATTTCTTGTTATTTTCTTGATAACAATCATTCCCTCTCTTTCCGTGATCATAACCTTTTCATGAGCCATATGTTATGATGAAACCCTAACCCCTTTATTACAAACCTATTATGATTGATTTTTCGGACTATGATCTCCCCCATGTCTTCATTTGGGTTTGGTTGTACTTGGTCTTCAACCCCATGAGAAAAGCACCCTTGTATAGCAATATACTTGGGGGCGGTTACTAGTGGCGGTTGATTAAACCAAGCGCTCGCCTTTAAGCGACCGCCCGGTTTCGCTTTGCGGGAAAATGCCCTCTTTGGCCCCCGTTTTGTTATAAATAGCATCCCTCGCCCTATTAACGCATTATTATGTTCGGGATTGCTATTTTGGGCGATTAGGGGCCAGTGGAATCGTGCAGGATTCAGGTTCAAGTCTTGTTAATGATATGAAACCTTTTCTCTTCTATTCTTGGTGATTCTTATTAAGGTAATGAATCTCCATCTTCTATTCTCTTCTTTTTAACCTCTCGATTGATATGAACCCATCCCCATTTTGTTAGTGGCTACCCAATTGATTTGTTGTATCTCCCTTTTCAATGTTCTTGATGAGATCCTGTCCGACTAAACGAATCCCCGCATTTGTTTAATGGATGGATCCCATCAAGGGGAATGTTTTGGGTAATAAATCTTTGTTAATTCTAGGGTTTCTTGTTACCCCCTTGTTCTAGACCTATTAAGCTTTCGGACTAAGATCATCCCAAAACGGATTGAAATCGGATGATAAAAAGTCCGATTTTCGGAGTTGGAAACCTGCCCCGAGGGGCGGTCGCTTGTGGAGGTCGCTTAACTTAAGCAACCGCCACAAGCAACCGGCTGGTTTCCCAAGAATCGTGTAGGTTTGATTTTTGAATTGTTTTGACTCTTGACTCTTATACATTCTTGTAACCCTATGCCTAGGTGTTCTCTGTTTCAAATAAAAGTCTTATAATAGTTTTTGGATTGCAAGTTAGAGGACTTCTACTAAATTACCGGTAAGGACATGCATTCTTATTTATATGCAATTACATATACATGATGATTCAGTTGTTCTATTTACTATTCTTTGATCATGTAACTTGCTGTAATTGTATAAAGCATGTGAATCTTACTGTACACTTGCTGTTTGTGGTATTCCTTGATGTACTTCATCTTTCATGATATTGCACAACTGTTCATGGTATGATAAAGAGTGATGTAGTGTGATTGTGATGGAAGGGGTATTCCATTGGGATATCTTGGCTTGGGATATCGAAGGGGTGTGGAATGGGACACATGCCCGCTGATGTCTCAAAGCACTATCATGATTACTTGATGACATACTTAGGGAGTCTAGAATTGCATGGCTAGGTACCCCACATGCTATTACCCTTTCGGCAGGGGAATTGAAGCCGGGTGACCCGTGACAATGGTGACGTGACTTGTTTCATCCTACAGCAGTAACCAGTCCGTGCGGAGACTCGGTGGTCCACTATTGGTCATGTAATGGTAGGGTTGCATATGTTAGGGTTGGGCTCATGGACGTCCAAGGAGCGGACCGGGTGTCACGAGGAGTCATGAGAGCATCCGCCCCAATAATATGTGGATGACCATAGGGTTAAGGAGTGGAGTCCAACAGAGGTAGCCAGTCCGTGAGGATTCTTACTCCTAGGTTGCGAAGGATACTGAACCGAGTTGGTCGGTGCCATAGGGGAAGTATCTGGACTCCATATAGTATGTTACCATTATGACCTTGCATTGGATTAGAAACCCCGACATGCGCCAGTACTCATTGCCAATGGTCGTGGTGAGAGAGTGTTGACTTAACCCCTACCCACGGTTTTGAGAGCGAGTGTGGACTTACCCCTTTGCCCGAGATCCCTACAGAGGTAACCAGTCCTTGCTGGATGCGAGTGATGAGACTTACCCAAAGGAGGACTGGTGTATATCTTAAAGCATGTCAGCTTATAGAGACTTGCATAGTTAGATCTTAGTAGCATTCATATTTCTGCATATCATCCATATCATTTCATATGTGCATTCGTGGATTGTATTGACATATATATGAGAATTGTTTGTTCCTTACTGAGTTCGTTGGAACTCATTCCTTTCATTGTATGTATTATATAAACTGTACAGATGGTTGCACAATGTCTAAAGTTGGAGATGATTCATATGAAAGAGCTTTCTCATATGAAGCTGATGTGAGACAGAAGGTGGTGCATGGACTTGCAGAGCATGAAGCCTCCTGAAGATGAAGACTATTTAGTTACTTATTTTGCTTCCGCTGAACTCGATATTACTTTTGATTCTTGATCTTCCTTCTTTCGTTCGTTCTTGGATTTTTATTGGAGTATTTGGATTCCTGTAACCTTTTTATTGATTATTGTACTATTCTTGCTCTTGATTCATGTATTTGTATTTATTATTATTGATAGACTAAAACCATGGATCCTGTGACGGATCGCACCCACGGGTTGTCTGGCGGGTAACCCGGGCCTGGCGGGCGGGGTGTGACAACAACCAACTTGGACTATGGACTCATCAACCCTATTGGTCAGTTACATCAAGTTAACAGGAAGTTCCCATATGTGAAATCTAGCCCTAACCCTAACCCGGAAACCCTATTGTCTGTAGGTCCGAAAACCCGAAGTGAAAGTAGAAGCCAACTATGGGCCGTCTCAGTAGAAGACATGGTGTCTGATCCAGAACCCATGGATATTGATGATGGTTGTGAAACCCAGCCCTAACCTTGACCCGGAAACCCTGTTGTTTGTAGGTCCGACAACCCGAAGTAAGGCAAGAAGTCAGCTTTGGGCCATTCAGTAGAAGACTTGGTGGCTGGATTGAAATCCATGAGTGTTGATGTTAGTGTTCCATTTATGGAAACTGCATCCTGTTGAAGATCGGATTAGTTGATGGACTTGGAGTGCTCTTTGTATTGGTTCGAAGGCATTTCTACCTACTAGGAAAGTCACTTTAGGTGTGTGCAAAACCCTATTATGTTTAGATTTGATCTAAGCCTTCAAATCCACTGTTTGAACTTGCTGTTCTGATTGGTCGACTGGACCAGTCGACCAATCAATCGACCAATTGGTTCTGTTTTGCTAATTAGGTCGTGGCTACTCTATTTAAGTCTAAATCTTGGGATTACTCCTCCTCCTTTGCCTCCTAAGCCTCTGGAACGAGTTAGAACTCCATTCTAATCAATTTCCTTGCATCCTTGGTTGATATCTCGCAGGAACTCAAGTAATCTCCTTCCTCCTGCAACAAAGGTATGTCTACGCTCTCTTTTCTTCTACATCTCTGAATTTCTTTTCTTTAATCTTGTTCTTGACTGAGATCAGGAAGGAGATGCTGCATTCTTGCAACCATCTATTCCATGATCTCATTCGATCTCATTCTATTCTTTGAGATCTATGATCATCGTCATGATCTTAACCCTAGCCAAATATTTTCTTGAAACCCTAACCCTTGAATGATCTTCTGGAAACCTTTGGTAACCTCCCATGCGAGGGAAACCTCATGGGCAATATTTATGTTAATCTAAACTTAATCATTGAAATGATTTTCTTGTTGTTTTTGACCAAACAATTTATTCTCTTTCATCCTGTGATCACAACCTTTTCATGAGAACCATAAAGGTTGAAACCCTAGTTTCTTGGGTCAAATCAAGAAACCATATTTTGATCATGTTAATATCCAATCAATGTGTTTTCTTTACAAGATTTGTAACCTATCATCCTCTAGTTCTTTATCCTTGATCATACCATACTTTCTTCATGATCCATGATTAACCTAATTAGGGTAACTTTTTGGTTCCTAATTTGTAACTTGAAAACTTGATTTGATTAGTGTTTTGATGTCCTCTATATACTAGTATGCTGCAATTGTAGTTTCCCCCTGATTTTGTACCCTTTTGAACCACCAAATTCGGTTCTATTTTCCCAAAATTCTGATTCTTGAAGGCCACTTTCTCGGTTGGTCGACTGGGGCAGTAGACCAATCCAATCGACCAATGAGTACAGTAACCTCATTTTTGGTCTGTTTTGATTGTTTTGATATCTTTCCTTCTAGGTATCTTTCCTAATATGTTGTAGACATTTGTTTAGGACTTTCTTCTCAGGTTTAGTCAAGGCCTTACTTGATTCCCTAAGATTCCTTTGCGAGTTATAAGGTAAGGAAAATTATTTCATATGAGATGTTATTACTGCTTGATCGGATTATGCTTTTATATTCTCTTTTATATGATGAATTGTTGGTTGTGTATGTCATGACTGATCTGAGAATGTGATTGATTAAGTATGGTTTGGGATTGGGAGGTGTCCTTTTGATGCTTCTATCCTTGGACATCGGAGGGAATAGTATGGGATGTTCTCCGAAGATGTTCATCGACGCTTTCCCGAATCATTGGTTGTCATACCTAGGACTGTCTAGCAATGTTTGGCTAGGATGTCCCCGTTATGTCTGACCCAAATCGGAAGGGTATTGAGACCGAACGACCCGGTAGCAGTGTGATTCACGGGCGCTTAAGACTGGTAATCAACCCGTGAGAGGACGGGAATCATATTGTGGGGGCCATTTATCGGAGGGTTGCATATGGCTAGACTTGGGGTCATGGGCGCTTAAGACCGGTAACCAACCCGTGAGAGGACATGAGAGCTTCCCGTTTACCATATGTGGATAACCAATAGGGTTGATGAGTCCGTAGACCGGGACTATTAGGACTCTAGTGGAAAGGATACCGGAAAGGATCGCCCGGGGCAAGGAATGGAAGTATCTGGACTTGAGTTGATGTAACTGAGTAGATGACTTGCATTGGGCTAGGCTTTGCCCTAACATGCGCCAGTACTTAGACCAAAGGTGATGTGAGAGAGTGGTGACTTAACCCCCAGCCATGGATTGTTCCGAGGGATGAAAGACCCACTACCAACCGGAGCCGTACGTGTGACCTACTCAAAGAAGTATGGTGTTACGACTTAAAGCATGTCTGCCAATAGAGACCAGCATATATAAAGTTTAGATGCATACATATATTATATGTTTCATATTGCATTGCATCTTGTTATGTTCTGCCACATGTTATTTATGTTGTTATGGATTAACTACCTAACTGAGTTTCTTCGAAACTCATTCCTTTTTTTGTACAATCTCTTGTTAGACTATTCTACAGGTATTGACTACTATGAAAAACAGTACAATGAAGCGCAAGCCGATGAAGCGTACTACACGCAAGGTGTTGGCGACAATCAAGATTACTCTAATGATCCCTCAGGTGATCACATTTCGTACTACGATTAGAGGCAATGTGGAATTGGAACATCTCTGTTGGATTGATGAAGTCCACTATTTTGAAGATGTCATCTATAGGCTAGAAGACTCTTAAGTTCAGTTATTTTCTTATTTCTATTGTTTTAGTTGTAATTCCTTTTAGACTTACATACTACGTTCCGCTGTATTTGTGGAGTGAGTTTCCGCCTCTCTCTACTTCTTTTGATATCTTCGGATATCTGGTATCATTTTTCGCACTCTGATTATATTGTTTATTCATTTCTTGATTTGAATCTTTGTTTATAATATTTAACCCTGATTATTTCCTGTTTATGATTATGTTATTGTATATGTGGGAGGATGATTTCCTTGATACTTGATCTTCGGGGCTGTGGATCACACTCCCGGGTATGCCAGTTAGGGTACCGGCTGGGGGGATGTGACAATGGTGCTCCATACTTGGAAACCCTGTCAAAGTTGGAGAAGAAGCTACAAATTGATGAATGAGAGCCTGGTTGTTGGACCTAAAGCCTATCTGGACATGGTTTGAAAGCATCCCTCAATACTAGGTAAGTTGTTTGAGGTGTTGTATGAAGCCCATGCATAAATAATGAAGTCTGGACCATCAAATCCCAAATATGGAGTTGCTGTCATGGTTGGTCGACTGAGGCCACTCGACCAACCAATCGACCAACAGGGTTATAATGGTAAATTTTTGGAAATCCTGGTAATTTTGGGACTTTTTATGCTATTTAAAGGGGGGGGGGGGAACTCTGTGTTTTTCACTCACAGTCAGTTCTAAGCCTCTGGAGAATGTGGGAAGAACCCTAGAACCTCTCCTCCAAAGCCAAGGAAGACCCTCAAGCATCTGTTCAAGTTTCTTCGTCGATTCTTCTTCAAAAAGGCTAGTAATCAATTCGTTTCTTCTTTAATTTATTCTTCTTCTATACTTCTGGTCTTTTGATTATGAGAAGGGTATTACACTTCTATAATGACCTCTTCTTTGATTCTGTTAGCCATAGAGTGAATCCCCCATTCACTCTACATTCTTGAAACCATATGGTGATGTTCTTGTTTCTTGACCTTACTTGAGATCTTGATGACTCTTTCTGTCACATCCACCCAGCCGGTACCCTATCTGGCATACTTAGGAATGTGATCCATAGTCCAAGGATCAAGCATTGAAGGACCATGCCTCCCACATACGCAATAACACAATCATGAACAATGATAATCAAGGTAAAAGTAATAAATAGCAGATATCATGAATAAGATAAGATCAAATAATCAGTGCGAAAATAAATGATACCAAGTGTATAAGTGTAATCATAAGAATGAGAAAATGAATGAAAGTCACTCTCTCAAGGCAGCGGAAAAGTAGTAAAAATCAAGTTAAGTTACAATCCCATGCTTAAAGAGTAACTCAAAGAAAGTTAATTACGTATCTCAAATGTTTAACAATAATCCAGGGAAATGGGGCATTAAGCAAGGGTTTCTTTTATCCTAATAACTGTCTCCTCATAAGTGTGGACGAAAAAAGCCCAGCATGGCCGCTCCCTCACTATAGTAGGGCTAACCCTGGTACGTAGAGTAATCCTCTTCGGCACCATAACTCTGATCTTCACCGTAGCTACTACCCGAGGGTAGTATGAGGGATCAAAGTCCGTCTCGTAGAGTGTGCCATCAGAGTCTTCAATACTTGCGGGAAAATCTAACAACATTTGTACAAAAGAAATGAGTTCAAAAGAACTCAGCAAGGCAATTATTCCATAATTCAAAATCATATAAGTACAAATCATAACATAATGCAATGTGATATGAAACATATGATGCAAGTATGATTCTAACTCTATGAATGCTAGTTATGGTAGGCATGCTTTAAGCCATAGCACCATACTTCTCTGGGTTGTCAGTCACTCCCCCTCAACCAATTCCGTATCTTGGGACTGCTGTAGTAGTTGGGTAAAGTTCTCTCAAACCATGGTAGGGGATTCAGTCACCACTCTCTCACACTATTTGGTATAAGTATTGGCGCATGTCAAGGTAAAGCCTAGCCCAATGCAAGTCATCTACTCATTCGTATCACCTCAGAGCCAGATACGTCCATTCCTCGCCTCGGGCAATCCTTTCCGGTATCCTTCACACTAGAGTCAGCATAATCCCGGATTACGGATTCATCAACCCTATTGGTCATCCACAAATAGTAAACGGAAAGCTCTCACGTCCTCTCACGAGTTGGTTACCAGTCTTGAGCGCCCGTGAGCCCAAGTCTAGCTATTTGCAACCCTACCAATAAATGGCCCCTTTCGGGTATCCGTAGCATGGTTTATGTCCTCCCCCGGGTTGGTTACCGGTCTTGAGCGTCCATTAAACCATACACTACCACGGGTCGTTCGGTCTCAATGCCCTTCCGATTCGGGTCTGACACGACAAGGACAATCCTAGCCACACAACTAGACAATCCTATGTATGTCATCCAATAACCCGGGAAAGTGTCGATAGGCACCTTCGGAGAACATCCCATACTATTCCCTCCGATGCCCAAGGACAGAAGCGTCAATAGGGTGCCCCAATCCCAGGTTATACCTAGGCAATCACATACTCAAGTCCATCATATCTCATACATTTGATACATCATCATGATAAAAGTTAAATCATAATATCGAAATGATCCATCATGAATACAAGTAACAAGAATAATAAATCACTATGACAAGAGTATATGAAATCACAATACTACTGTTCTAAAACATTTATAGCAGTCCTATAATAATCAAAAGCAATTAAGAGACTATGTTCACTAAGTATAAGCACCAAAACATAAGTTCATAGCCTATGTGTTTATGGAGATAACCATTCTTACCTTAGGTTGAGTTGATGATGAATCAAGAATTACCAAGTAATGATCCAAAAGTAGTGTTAAGACCCTAAACAAACATAAATAAGAGGTTAGAGAAGATATCGGGAAGATCGAATGTCGAACGGGTCAAAACTGGCTGAGGTTGCTGTCAGCAACAAGTTTTGTCGATGCTCTTGGTCAATGCCATCGACCAAGGATGATCGACCAAAATTGTCTTCGGGGCTGCATAATGGGTTTTGGGGATTTTGGTCCAAAATTGGTCTTTTGGGGTTCGGATCGATCCGGAACTTGGAGGGATGCTTAAGAACAGTATGAGAACACTACAAATCAAGGAATTAACATAATCTAATGGTCTAAATAGAAAGCCCCAAATTAGACTACTAAGTTCAATAGACAAACATCATAGCATGGATTGATATTGATTGCATTTGCATTGGAAGGGCGTGCATTAGCTAAGGGAACTTATAGGAATTTGATTAGGATCATATGCTAATGATAAACATGTACATATCACACTATATACCTCAGTTTTGTACAAGCAGGCATGTAGTTAAGAAGAAAATCAAGGAATGCATATGCAAGGCTTGAAATGAGAGCATAGCATCAATGGACAAGTGAGAGGATCATAGGTTAAGCAAGAGTGAGCACTTGGAGTGATGGTTGCAAGGTTGTAGCACCATCTCCAAGGTCTTAACAGAAAAAGAGGGATAGAAATGATCGAAAAGAATAGAATAGAGAGTGGGAGTGATGAATCATACCTTGTAGTTGTTGATGGAGACAAGGAACAATGATTAGCAATGATTTGGGTGGAGTCTTCTTCACAAATGCTTAGGAGGTGCTTTGGGAAGCTCTCCCCATGTTCTCAAGAGTGATAATGATTGGAATATGGCTCAAAACATGAGGCTAGTATAAATAGAATAGGGAATATTCCAAATAATCATTAACTTCGAGTCTGGGAAACTTTGGTCGATGGTCTTTGGTTGATGGCATCGACCAAAGAGGATCGACCAAAACAGAATTCAACAGAAAATCAGAATTAGTTCAGCAACTTCTGACAAGGATTTGGAGGGCTATACAGGGTCAGATTGAATGGGATTTTCTTCTACAATTCAGCCAAGAAGTCTAGTTTCGGGAAATACCTTTGCATTGTGCACGGGAGTCCATTAGGCACTTCAACTAATTCACTCTTCTTCGTTGCGCAGATTCTTCCTAAACACCGACAATGTACTCAAGTAAGGGGTAGCATTGTCAATTCCATGGGCTCAGACTCCGACTCATAATTATCAATCAAAAGGGTCCACAAGTCTCTTCTACCACCGGTTCGGGTCTTCGGACCTATAAACAATAGTGGATTTGGGTTAGGGTCAGGATAGGGCTGGATTTTACATTCTCCCCCCTTTAAAAGAAATTTCGTCCTCGAAATTGAAAGCGTACCTGTGCTTCCAGAAAGATGAGGAAACTTCTTCTTCATGTCTTCTTCCTTATCCCATGAAGCTTCTTCTGGGGTGTGGTTCTTCCATCAAATCTTCACCAAAGGGATGGTGCGATTCCGCAACTGCTTGTGCTTTTTGTTTAGGATCTTGGCTGGTCCTTCATCGTAAGAAAGGTCGGCACTAAGTCCTTCGGGTGCTTGCTGTAGTATGTTTTCCGGGTTCTCTATGTATTTTCGAAGCATCGAAACATGAAACACATTGTGAACTCCAGCAAGAGATGGGGGCAAGGCCAAGCGGTATGCTAAAGGTCCAACCTTCTCCAAAATCTCATAAGGTTCAATGAAGCGAGGGCTAAGCTTTCCTTTCACATTGAATCTCGTCACCCCTTTCATAGGTGATACCTTGAGGAAAACTTTCTCTCCAATCGGAAATTCCAAATCGGTTCTTCTCTTGTCGGCATAAGATTTCTGTCTAGACTAGGCAGACTTGATCCTTTCTCTATGTCACATCCACCCAACCGGTACCTTATCTGGCATACCCGGGATGTGATCCACAGCCTCGAAGATCCATAGTCCAGGGACCAAACCATCCACATCGACGATAACACAATCATAAACAATCAATATTAAGCTAAACAATCGATAATAATAGAATTCGGAAATGAGATACCAAAGATAATCAGAGTGCTGAAAGATAAAACAAGAAGGGAGTGGGCAGAATCCACTCCTTCAATCAAGCGGAAAGTGAGGTCAAAACTAGATAATTACAAATCTCAAGTTATGAAGATAAATTAAAAGTTATTACAATTCTTCCAAGTTTAACTGACACAAAAGAAGGGGGGGGGGGGGCAGCTACGCATAAGTCTCCTCCACAATAAATAAGTTCTCTTCAAAAGTGAAGACCATAGAGATCCAACATGGCTGCTCCCAAACTATCCAAGGGCTAACCTTGATACGCCGAAGGATCTTCTTCGGTACCGTAACTGAAGTCTTCATTGTAGCTAGCCTCCGGATAGTGGTATGGGGTATCCGGGTCCGCCTCGGGGAACATGCCATCAGAGTAATCACCTGTAGAGTAGTCTAGCAACATATTGCAACAAAACATGAATGAGTTCAAAATAACTCAGCAAGGTAGTAATTCCACAACACATAAGCCACATGATAACAATAATGACCGAGGGGGAATTGGGTCCTGCATCCCTCTCGGACAAATCCATGGTTGGGGTTTCGGTCACCGCTCTCTGACATCACCATTTGGTCTAAGTATTGGCGCATGTCAAGGTATAGCCTAGCCCAATGCAAGTCATCTACGTAATCATATCATGTCAGTTCCAGATACGTCCATTCCTCCCCTCTCGGGATCCTTTCCAGTATCCTTCACACTAGAGCCACGGATATTACTCACCGAACTCATCAACCCAATTGGTCATCCACAAATGGTAGACGGGAAGCTCTCACGTCCCCTCACGGATCATTTCACAGGTCTTGAGTGCCCGTGAGCCCAAGTCTAGCCATTTGCAACCCTACCAACAAATGGCCCCTTTCGGGTATCCGCAATGCAATTTATGTCCTCTCACGGAGTGGTTACTGGTCTTGAGCGCCCACAAATCCACACTACTACCACGGGTCGTTCGGTCTCAACGTCCTTCCGAATCGGGTCTGATATGATAGGGACATCCTAGCCAAACACCATTAGACAAGTCCTATGTATGTCATCCAATAACCCGGGAAAGCGTCGGTGGACATCTTCGGAGAACATCCCACACTATTCCCTCCGATGTCCAAGGACAAAAGTACCAGTAGGGTACTCCTCAATCCCAAGTTATACTTAAGCAATCACATGCCCAAGTTCATCATATCAATTCACAATATACAACATCATAGTAAACATTCTGTTCATGACATTAACATAATTTATCATATATTGAAATTGATAATCATAATAAGACATTGAAGCAAAAACTAATGTAAACACAAAGCTACTGTTAAAAGACATATGTAACAAGTCTAACATAATAAGAATATGAAATAGAGACTATGTTCACCAGGTTAGGAACACCAAGTCAAAATTTCACATCCTATGTAATTATAGCGATAACTATCCTTACCTTAAGTTGGAGAAGAAGATGGTCCAAGATCCCAAGCAAGTGGCCCAATTAGTC
This sequence comes from Hakea prostrata, assembly GCF_041222555.1. NCBI lineage: Eukaryota > Viridiplantae > Streptophyta > Magnoliopsida > Proteales > Proteaceae > Hakea > Hakea prostrata. The sequence continues at coordinate 141,071 of NW_028291133.1, forward strand.
TTAAAACCCTAAACAAACATATATGAAGGATTAGAGAAGAAATTAGAATAATCGGAGATCGAACGAATCAAAACTAGGCAAAAGTTGCAGACAACAACTCTGTTGGTCGATACATTGGGTCAATGGCATCGACCAACAAGCATCGACCCAAAGAGTTTCGGACAGCAAGCCGGGTTTTTGGGTTTTGGCCCAGATCTAGCCTTTCGGGTCTCGGATTGATAAGAAACTTGGTGAACGGTTCTACTACAATATAGGGACACTAATTATCAAGGAATTAACATAAGCCAATGGTCCATTTAGAAATCCCCAAATTGGCATATCAAGTTCAAGAGTTGGAAATCATGGCATTGGTTATTGTTTAATGCAAATTGGGGGAAAACATAATGGGTTAGGTAGGGAATCACTTAGGAGCAATATTGAGATCATATGCAAGGTATAGATTAGGTTAATCATAGGCTTTATCTTAGTTTTGGTAAATAAAGCAAGTTGGTGAGTAACAAATCATGGAAATGCATAGTTAATGATTAAGAGGTAAGTGAATCATAGCAAGATTGGGGAAAACATTAATGTAATAGGTAAAGAAGACTTATGGCAAGGTGTTTGCAAGGTTGCAGCACCTTGGCCATGGTCCCAACAGTAAAATAAGAGTAAAGATGAGTGAGAAAGTGACTAGGAGAGAGAGTCATACCTTGAGAGTTGAGCAAAAGAGTGGAAGTGAGTAGTTGACAATGATTAATGGGGAAGATGCTTTACCATTACCAAGGAGGAGTTCTTGAGAGGCTTTTCCACGTTCTCAGGAGTTGCAATCATTGGAATAGGGCTCCAGCCTCGAGGAATGATTAAATAGAATGAAGAATATTCCAGAGAATCTTTAAACCTGGGTTCAGCAACACTATTGGTCGATACATTGGGTCGATGGTATCGACCAATAGTATCGACCAATACATGTTTTTGCAGAATTTTTCAGGATAGTTCAGCAACTTTAGGTGTGGACTTGGAGGGCTATACAAGGTCAAATTGCATGGGGTTTTCTCCTATAGTTCACTCAAGAAGTCTAGTTTCGGAGAGTACCTTCGGATTGTGCACAGGAGTCCGTTTGATATCTCAACTGTCTCACTCTTCATCAGTACGCAGATTCTAACTTAACACTGATAATGTGCTCAAGGAAGGAGCAACATTATCAATGTCCATAGACTGGAGTTCCGACACCACGTCATCAACTAGTAGGGTCCATAAGTCCCTCCTACCACCACTTCGGGTCTTCGGACCTACAAACACAACAATTTTCGGGTCGGGTCAAGGTTAGGTAAAAGCTGGATTTTACACTCTAATCATGTCAACCATATCACCTGTAGCTTCAATCATTTATGGACCCAAGACCTTTGTTTCACCTGTCTCAGTCGAATACAAAGGCGTCCTACAAGTGTTACCATACAAAGATTTAAATGGAGACATGCCTATTGTTGCTTGATAACTGTTGTTATAGGCAAACTCAACCAAAGCTAAGTGTTCATCCCAATTTCCACCCATATCTACCACACAAGATCTAAGCATGTCTTCCAATATATGAATTGTCTGCTCAGATTGTCCATCAGACTGTGGATGATGAGCTGTACTCAGATTCAATTGGGTTCCCAAGGCTTTCTACAAATCATTCCAAAACCTTGAGGTGAACCTAGGATCACGGTCGAAACAATACTCACACAGACACTCCGTGTAGACGAACTACATTGTTCACATAAAGCCTAGCTAGCTTATCCAAAGTGTAAGTGATCTTCATAGGGATAAAATGGGCTGATTTGGTCAACCTATCAACAATCACCTACACAATGTCATTTCCCTTACTTGTCCGAGGCAAGCTAGTCACGAAGTCCATGGAGATATCTTCCCACTTCCAACTAGGAATAGGAAGGGGCTGAAGCAATCTAGACGGAGGTTGATGGACGGCTTTCACACGTTGACAAGTCTCACACTTGGCAACAAAATCTTCAACATCAGCTTTCAAACCTTTCCACCAAAAATGTTCCCTTAAGTCCTTATACATCTTGGTACTTCCAGGGTGTACTGTAAAGATGGACTGGTGTGCTTCTTTCAATATTTCCTTCTTGATTTCATCAACAGCAAGCACACAAAGTCTACCTCTAAACAATAAAGTACCATCCATAGACGTACTAAAAGCAGGGTCCATTTCCTAATTCAAAGCAACCTTCTCAATCTTCTCTCTCAACTCTTGATCAGAACTCTGCAAAGCAACAATTCTGTCTCTAAGGGTGGATTTTGCAGTTATGGCATAAAGAACACAATCCGAACCCTCAGGGACCACTTCCAAACTCTAAATTCATAATGTCCATACTTTGTTCTAAACGCTGTCTTAAAGATATCACTTGACTTCACTTTCAACCGATGATATCCCGATCTCAAATCAATCTTCGAGAACACAACCGCGCCTTTCAACTGATCGAAAAGATCATCAATCCGAGGCAGCGGGTATCTATTCTTGATTGTCAGCTTGTTCAACTCCCGGTAATCAATGCATAGACGCATGCTACCCAAGGTGATACACTTGGCTGCACAAAACCTCTCTCTAAGAGCTCATTCAGTTGTGTTTGCAACTCTTCTAGTTCTGTAGGTGCCATTCTATACGGAGCTTTAGATACCGGAGCCGCTCCAGGAGTTAAGTCTATGGAAAACTCAGCTTCTCTATTAGGGGGCAATCCTGACAGATCATCTGGAAACACATTGGCAAAATGACAAGCAACTCTGACTTCTTCAAGTCTCTTCCCTTCTTTGACCTTGCTTCCAGGTGAAGCACTTTCCACAAAAGCGTGGACTTGCATTAAAGCGGTCAAAGTCTTCTTGCTAACTCTTCCCTTCTTGCCTTGGAACTCGAAAACTGAATTTTCTTCCTTTCGAAACTGGATCTTCTTCGAAGAGCACAAGATTACAGCATTGTAGGATGTCAACCAATCGATTCCCAAGATTACATCAAAATCCTTCATGTCAAACAACACTAGATTTGCCTTCGGGTTCTTTCCACAAACTAACGTAGAACAATCTTCTAACACTTTATCTAGTTTAACAGCAGACCCAACAGGGGTACTAATCGACAAACAACTAGATAAACATCGGGGTGTCAGGTTAGTCTTCAAAGCAAAAGTAGATGCGATGAACTAATGAGATGCACCCGTATCAAACAAAACAAATGCTGGAAATGAAGCAACTAATAATGTACCACAGAACGACATCATGGCAAGCATCCTGTTCAACACCAGATATGCTGAACACTCTGCCAGAGGAAGGGGCAGGGGCAGGAACAGGAGCACTTTTCATGACTGGAGCATAAGGTTGGGCAGGTTTCTTCAGGCAAAAGCAGGCATAATGGCTTGTCTACTTGCAGAGGAAGCAAGTAGAATCTTTCTATCCAACAGGAGCCGCAACAGTAGGAGGTCTCTGAAATGCAGGTCTAGGATTCATTATCCTAGGCCGAGGTGGATGTGTAACTCCCGAAGGTCTAACTCCACCGGACCGACCATGCTGGCCCACAGGAATAGAACTGGAACTCTGGCCAAAATTTCTCGGCTGAAAGGCAGGAGCAGGTCTAGCAAAATGCCGATCAATGCGGTCTACAAAGCCAAGGTGCCTAGGTTGCCAGGGTCTCTAAACTTGAGCATTTTCCTTCTCATTCTCTTCAAGCTTCTTCGAGTTTTGAACAACCTGAGCATAACCTTCTAGAGGTAAGACTATGAGGTATGCCTTGATAGAAGGCCGCAAACCCTTGAAAAACTTTTTCGCCTTAGCATCATTGGACTTGATGGATTCGGGGGCGAAGAAGAAAAGTTCTTCAAACCTTTTCTGATACTCAAGCATAGACAAGTTACCTTAAACTAAAGCCATGAACTCGGCCTCTTTGGCATCTTTTACGGCTTCCGGAAAGTAATTCTTGCAAAATGCTTCTTTAAACTTCTCCCAAGAGACAACACCGGCATTAAGATTCTCGAGGATGTGCCTGGTGGAGGTCCACCATGCATCGCCTTCGTGTCTGAAGCTTCGCTCGGCAAATAACACTTTTCGTGCATCGAACATTGCAAATGTCCGAAAGCTTTCTCCAATTCTTGAAGCCAGTTGTTTGGAAAGAGAGTGTCCTTTGTTACTCCAGTGAATGTAGGTACTTGTAACTTTAGGAAACTCTCCATCAAATGGGTGTGGGGTGTTTTGATGAATCTTTCCACAAGAGGGGCTGCAGCACTAGAAGTCCCAATTCCGGCACGGTTCTCATTATGAAGGGTCGCAAAACCCGCAATCATCTGGTTAGATTGGGCAGCCTGCTATTGCATCATGTTGGTCATGACACTGGCGATATCCTTAAAACTTCCGATATCGGGGGCACAAGGAATGCCATTCGTGATGTGGCTATCTTCTTGAGTTTGCTGGTTAGAGCCCTCAGCAGATGTTTCCTGGTTCCCGGCACTACCGGAACCAACGAAATGCTTTCTAAGAAGGATCATTCTGCAAAAATCAAAGATAAGGACACCAAAATTCAAATTTGTCAAAAACAACTTGATCAATGATTAGGATACTCAAATCATGGTTAAAACTATCAATATAGCAAGCAAATAAGTCAACATTGGTCAAAATCCAAAGAAATCCAATCACAAATCAAAAATTTCCAAAAACAGCCCAAGGCAGCAAAATGACCTATTTTTGTTGATGCTCCTTGGTCGATGGCATCAACCAAGGAGATCGACCAAAATGATTCTGCTTGAAAAATCAGATTAAAGGGCCCACTTCTTCATTTCATTTTTATTTCTCACATTTCCATTTCGAGTTTGGCTCCGGGGAAAACGACTCTCTAGGGTTTCTAAAGGTTTCAAGGCTTGATTCAAGGCTCCAACAACACTTGCAAGTCTCCTTTGATCATCTACACAAGTAAGTTCTCTTTCTTCTTCTCTTTTCTTGAAAATCTCATTTACCATTGATATGTTTCTCTTCAAAACTGAACAATGCTTGTTGCTAATGGTTAGAATCATGCATAGAGGTGTTTAGAAACATGTTCCCATTAGTTCCAATCAAGACTAAGCTTAAAATACAAGATTGCAAACACTTTGGTTCCAAAATCACTATTCATTTCACAAAAATCCAACTTTGCAAAAACTTGTCCCATTTTCAAACCAAAATGAATTTTAAAACGAAACAAATTCCTACATGATTGATTTACCATGGGGAAAGTGTTCCCACTCTCCGTTCGGTCAAATTCCAATTTTCAAAAATTCACAAAAGCAAGCCCAAATAGGAATTTTCTCTCTCCTACTTGCTGAATTTTCACTTTGAAGATGTCAAAATGATAGTTTTTCACCAAAGGAAGTGTTCCAGCATGTTTATTCAAGTCTTATGCACATGTTAGTATGTTCGAATCGCAATTTTACTAAAATCAAAATTTTCCGAAAATTTACAAAAATGCCCTTCATTTAACAAATACACACTGGGACTAATCCAAATGAAATTTCTTCTTTGTTTCAACAGATTCACTATGCCTAGAGGAGGGCGATGGGCTGATAGAGGTCGAAGACACGTTCCCCGGTCTGAGGTTACGAACGAGGAGCATTTCACCACTCCTATGGCCGAGTTTCTATATGAGTACTACTTCCATGACATACCGATCAAGCATGGACGGTTGGTTGTCTTGGATGATTTAGAGGCATTTCGCATATGCGAGCGGCTGGAGGCTATGGATTGGTTACACTTGCACACCACGGCATATATGGTCTATCCAGATATCTCGTCAGGTACTTCTATAGTAACCTGACTTACCACATCAAGGATGACCCACGAGATGGTTCTAGGATCGTCATGGACTCTATGGTTGGGGGCAAGGAGATCAGTTTCACTACTAGGACACTGTCTTGTATCTTGGATGTTCCGATTGTACGAGATTCCCATTGGTGGATTCCCGTCGACACAGACATCATTAAGGCTGTTCTTCCATACGAGACACACAAGGTATGCATGACTTTATGGGATGACATTGGCTGTTATATGTCCCGGAGCCGCACTGCGATGCGTCCTTCAGCTCGGGTTATCGCTCGCATCGTCGGGCGAAACATTATTCCGAAGGCAGGGCACCACAGCAAGGTGTCCGCAATGGAGGCATTGGTCATCTACAGCATGTACACTGGAGTGCAGATAGACTTAGCTTACATCATGCAAAACGTCATGATAGATCGAGTTGAGTTTCCTGGGGATAGGAACTTGGCTTTTGGTCGACTCATGACACGCATTTTCGAGCATTTTGATGTGGACTTGGAGGATACACCAGTGATTCAGGGCCGAGACATAGGCAACGACATTGGTTCATGGTTGATCAGGAAGATGGGGCTCCACAATGCGGCCAAATTAGAGGATGAGGATGACATCGATGAGGCACTAGAGGATGATGACTCAGAGGATGAGGATACCGACGACGATGATGGTGATGATAGTGGTGATGAGGACGATGATGAGCATGGGGATGATGATGATCAGGGAGATGAGGATCGGGGTCAAGATGAGATTCCGAGACATGAGGAGATTCTTACTCCGCGATTCTCTGAGGTTGGAGGTCCATCTCACACGACTTCTGAGGCTCCAGGTGTGGCTTCTCATCAGTCATCGATTCATTCCATACTTGAGAGGATCGAGGCTCGTCAGGAGGCTATAAAGGCTAGACAGAGGAGGATGGAGTCATACATGTGCACCCTAGGTGAGAGGTTGGCACGACTGGAGGAAGAGTTTAGATCTAGGAGGGATCAGATAGATCGTCAGAGTCGATCACCTGGATAGATAGTACTAGGAGTTTCCTTTTATGCTTTCTTGGATGTATTTCTTTTCAGACTTGTAAAACTCTCTTATGTGATTAATGATGTTCAGTTATTTTGTTTATATTATTGTGTCTTATTCAAAAATTCAATTTGTACTTCCTTAATTTGGTTGCTAGTCCAGGTTATCTATTATTCACTTCTAAGAGCACTTGAGTCACTTTTGGATATGTGACTCGGAATGTTCTGTTATCTTTTCGGTGGTCAGGGTTCCACTTAATCTTTGGCTTTGATACCAATCTGTCACATCCACCCAGCCGGTACCCTATCTCGCATACCCGGGAATGTGATCCACAGTCCAAGGATCAAGCATCGAGGGACCAAGTCTCCCATATACGCGATAACACAATCATGAACAATGATAATCAAGGTAAAAGTAATAAATAACAGATATCATGAATAAGATAAGATCAAATAATCAGAGTGCGAAAATAAATGATACCAAGTGTATAAGTGTAATCATAAGAATGAGAAAATGAGTGAAAGTCACTCTCTCAAGGCAGCGGAAAAGTAGTAAAAATCAAGTTAAGTTACAATCCCATGTTTAAAGAGTAACTCAAAAAAAGTTAATTACATATCCCAAATGTTTAACAATAAGCTAGGGAAATGGGGCACTAAGCAAGGGTTTCTTCTATCTTAATAATTGTCTCCTCATAACTGTGGACAAAGAAAGCCCAGCATGGCCACTCCCTCACTACAGTAGGGCTAAACCCTGGTACGTAGAGTAATCCTCTTCGGCACCAAAAATCTCTGATCTTCACCGTAGCTACCACCTGGAGGGTAGTATGAGGGATCAAAGACCATCTCGTAGAGTATGCCATCAGAGTCTTCAAACCCTGTGGGAAAATCTAACAACATTTGCACAAAAGAACTCAGCAAGGCAGTTACTCAATAATTCAAAATCATATAAGTACAAATCATAACATAATGCAATGTGATATGAAACATATGATGCGAGTATGATTCTAACTCTATGAATGCTAGTCTCTATGGTAGACATGCTTTAAGCCATAGCACCATAATTCTTTGGGTCGTCAGTCACTACCCCTCAACCAATTCTGTATCTTGGGACTGCCGTAGTAGTTGGGTAAAGTCCTCTCAAACCATGGTAGGGGATTCGGTCACCACTCTCTCACATCACCATTTGGTATAAGTATTGGTGCATGTCAAGGTAAAGCCTAGCCCAATGCAAGTCATCTACTCAGTCCTATCACCTCAGATCCAAATACGTCCATTCCTTGCCCCGGGTGATCCTTTCCGGTATCCTTCACACTGGAGTCAGTGTAATCCCGGATTACGGACTCATCAACCCTATTGGTCATCCACAAATAGTAAACGGAAACCCCCCCCCCCCCCCCGGGGGGGGGCGGGGGGTGCGGGCCCGGGGAGCCCAAGTCTAGCTATTTGCAACCCTACCAATAAATGGCCCCTTTCGGATCCGTAGCGTGGTTTATTGTCCTCCCCCGGGTTGGTTACCGGTCTTGAGCGCCCATCAAACCATACACTACCACGGGTCGTTCGGTCTCAATGCCCTTCCGATTCGGATCTGACACGACAAGGACAATCCTAGCCACACAACTAGTCAATCCTATGTATGTCACCCAATAACCGGGGAAAGTGTTGATAGGCACCTTTGAAGAACATCCCATACTATTCCCTCCGATGCCCAAGGACAAATGCATCAATAGGACACTCCCCAATCCCAAGTTATACTTAGGCAATCACATACTCAAGTCCATCATATCTCATACATTTGATACATCATCATGATAAAAGTTAAATCATAATATCGAAATGATCCATCATGAATACAAGTAACAAGAATAATAAATCACTATGACAAGAGTATATGAAATCACAATACTACTATTCTAAAACATTTATAGCAGTCCTATAATAATCAAAAGCAATTAAGAGACTATGTTCACTAAGTATAAGCACCAAAACATAAGTTCATAGCTTATGTGTTTATGATGAATCAAGAATTACCAAGGAATGATCCAAAAGTAGTGTTAAGACCCTAAACAAACATAAATAAGAGGTTAGAGAAGAAATCGGGAAGATCGGATGTTGAACGGGTCAAAACTGACTGAGGTTGCTGTCAGCAACAAGTTTTGTCGATGCTCTTGGTCTATGGCATCAACCAAGGATGATTGACCAAAATTGTCTTCGGGGCTCCATAATGGGTTTTGGGGATTTTGGTCCGAAATTGGTATTCCAGGGTTCGGATCCATCCGGAACTTGGAGGGATGCTTAAGAACAGTATGAAGACACTACAAATCAAGGAATTAACATAATCTAATGGTCTAAATAGAAAGCCCCAAATTCGACTACTAAATTTAATAGACAAGCATCATAGCATGGATTTAAATTGATTGCATTTGCATTGGAAAGGCATGCATTAGCTAAGGGAACTTATAGGAATTTGATTAGGATCATATGCTAGTGATAAACATGTACATATCACACTATATACCTCAGTTTTGTATAAGAAGGCATGAAGTTAAGAAGAAAATCAAGGAATGCATATGCAAGGCTTGAAATGAGAGCATAGCATCAATGGACAAATGAGGATCATAGGTTAAGCAAGAGTGAGCACTTGGAGTGATGGTTGCAAGGTTGCAGCACCATCTCCAAGGTCTCAACAACAAAAGAGGGATAGAAAATGATAGAAAAGAATAGAATATTGAGTGGGAGTGATGAATCATACCTTGTAGTTGTTGATGGAGACAAGGAACAATGATTAGCAATGATTTGGGTGGAATCTTCTTCACAAATGCCTAGGAGGTGCTTTGGGAAGCTCTCCCCACGTTCTCAGGAGTGATAATGATTGGAATATGGCTCAAAACACGAGGCTAGTATAAATAGAATAGGGAATATTCCAAAGAATCATTAACTTCGAGTCTGGGAAACATTGGTCGATGGTCTTTGGTTGATGGCATCGACCAAAGAGGATCGACCAAAACAAAATTCAACAGAAAATCAGAATTAGTTCAGCAACTTCGGACAGGGATTTGGAGGGCTATACATGGTCAAATTGAATGGGGTTTTCTTCCAAAATTCAGCCAAGAAGTTTAGTTTTGGAAAATACCTTCGCATGGTGCACGGGAGTCCATTAGGTACTTTAACTAATTCACTCTTCTTTGATGCGCAGATTCTTCCTAAACACCGACAATGTACTCAAGTAAGGGGTACCATCGTCAATGTCCATGGGCTCAGACTCCGACTCATAATTATCAATCAAAGGGGTCCACAAGTCTCTTCTACCACCGCTTCAGGTCTTTGGACCTATAAACAATAGTGGATCCGAGTTGGGGTCTAGGTTAGGATAGGGCTGAATTTTACACTTTCCATGATTTTCCTACCTATCTTTATGATTGTGGGGAAGGTCTCATATCATTACCATGACCTTCCCTTGTGTCCTCATGATTGAGGGGTTGATCCCTAATTTTCCTTGGAGCATTGGAAACCAAAAGTGTCACATCCCACCCTAATCCACTCAGGGGGTACCCTATCTGGATTACTCGGGGAAGTGATCCATAGTTCCGCCGATCAAGTTTAGGAACGATCATAGTCACTTAGCACAATAATATAATCAAAAGCAAGAACAATTCTTTGTATCCAAATAATTGAATAATAAAAGTCAATAAAGGATCTCAAAAGGATCACAAGAACATCAGAGTGCAGGAATCATACAATTAAGACAAATAGTCAAATTGTGAAAAGGAAGGGGGAAACCCATCCTATAATAATAGGAGAAGGTAAATTGACTAAAATATGGGTTACAACCTGTGAAACCCAGCCCTAACTTTGATGACCCGGAAACCCTGTTGTTTGTAGGTCCGACAACCCAAAGTAAGGCAAGAAGTCAGCTTTGGGCCATTTCAGTAGAAGACTTGGTGGCTGGCTTAGAATTCATGAGTGTTGATGTCAGTGTTCCATTTATGGAAACTGCATCCTGATGAAGATGGAATTAGTTGATAGAATTGGAGTACTCTCTGGCTTGGTTTGAAGGCATTTCTACCTACTAGGTAAGTCACTTAATGTGTGTGCAAAACCCCTTTATGTTTGGATTTGATTTGAGCCTTCAATTCCACATTTTGAACTTGCTGTCCTGATTGGTCAACTCATTGGTCGACTGGGCCAGTCAACCAATCAATTGACCAATGAGATCTAGTTTGCTGATTAGGTCTTTGCTTGCTCTATTTAAGTCAAATCTCGAGTCTACTTCATATTTTCTGCCTCCAAACTCTTTGGAACGTACCAGAGCCCTCTGCAAGTCATTTGCCTTGCCTCCTTGGTGATTTTCTTGACGGATCTTCGTCAAATCTCGTGCTTTTACACAATAAGGTATGTGATCATCCTCTTCTATGTTTCATCTTTGATTATCCATTATTTTTATTATTTTTTCTGATTGAGGACAGTAGAGATGATGTTGTTCTTTGTCGCATCTATCTCTTTGCTCATTCCCTCTCTTTTCCTAAGGATCTAAAGCTTGGTGGATGATCTTCATCGAGATCATCACTCGCTTTTGAAGGAATACATGTATTCATTCACTTTCCTTATTTAGATTGATGTTCTTCAGTCTTAGATCTATTTTTCTTAAAGATCTATGGATGCTTTTCATGATTTCTTTATCACAATTAGTGACCCATCATCCTATTGATCTTGTCCATGATTTTTACTATGAATTCTTCAAGAACCATGATTGATTTAATTATGATAACTTTTTGTTTCCTAATTTGTAACTTGAAGACTTGATATGATTAGTATTTTGAAGTCCTCTATATACTAGTATACTGCCATTGTAGTTTCCCCCTTGTTTAGTACCCTTTTGAACCACCAAATTCGGTTTCATATTCTAAAATCTCTGATTTTTGAAGGCCACTGTCTCTGTTGGTCGACTCATTGGTTGACTGAGGCAGTAGACCAATTCAATCAACCAATGAGTATAGCAACCTCATATTTGGTCTGTTTTGGATGTTTTGATATCTTTCCTAATATGTTATATATACTTGTTTAGGATTTCTTCCCAAGTGTTAGACAAGGTCTTACTTGATTCCCTAAGATCCTTTGCGAGTTATATAAGGTAAGGATGGTTATTTCCTTAATTACATAGATTGCATGAATCTAGTTTCTATATTTGAATATCATTGATTTGTTTCCTTACATAGATTCCATGTAGCCGACCCCATTTAGTTGGGACAAGGCTTATTGTTGTTTTGTTGTTGTTGTTGTTGATTTGTTTCCTTAATTAGATTCTTACAATGATATACTACTGTTGCATTATCTTGATTACAGTAGCATTACTTGTTTATGTTAACTTGATTCATGTATGATTTACTTACCAATTATATGCAAGTTGTATGTTGTTATTGATTTCTTTCTATATAAGAAGTTACCATATATGTGATGTTATGGATTTATGTTTGTGAATGAGTAAGTATGGTTTGGGAAGGAGAGGTGTCCTTTTAACACTTCTGTCCTTGGACAACTACGAGAATATTATGGGATGTTTCCGGAGATGCCCTTTTGGACACCTTCCTAAGCTATTGGATAACATATTTAGGGCTGTCTAGTAGTGTTTGGCTAGGATGTCCTATTATGTCAGACCCTAATCGGAGGGGTATTGAGACCGAACTACCCGTGGTAGCAATGGGGATTCATGGGCACTTAAAACCGGTAACCAATCCGTGAGAGGACAGGAATCACATTGTGGGGGCCATTTATTGGTAGGGTTGCATATGGATAGACTTGGGCTCACGGGTGCTCAAGACCGGTAACCAACCCGTGAGGGGACGTGAGAGCTTCCCGTTTACCATATGTGGATAACCAATAGGGTTGATGAGTTCGTAGTCAAGGACTATGAGGACTCTAGTGTGAAGGATACCAGAAAGGATTGCCCAGGGGCGAGGAATGGACGTATCTGGATCTAACTTGATGTAACTAAGTAGGAGACTTGCATTTGGCTAGGCTTTGACCCTGACATGCGCCAGTACTTAGACCAATGGTGATGTGAGAGAGTGGTGATTTAACCCCTAGCCATGGAATGTCCCGAGGGATGCCGGACTCACTACCAAAAGGCGTTGTGTGATGAGACCATAGAACAAAATTCCATCGAAACTTGCAAAATTTCCACCGAAATTTCCCATTTTGGAAAATGCAAAACTAAACTCATGGGGACCCAAAAAAAGTCAGTTTCGATCGAAACTGTCGAAATTTCGTCGAAACTGTTCGAAACCTCAAAACCTGTCAAAACTTGGTTCAACCCAGTTGGACTAGCTGGTTCATGAGGAAAAAAAAATCCCAAATTTTGTGGGAAACTTGGGAAATTTCGTGGGAAAATTGGGAAATTTTGTGGAAACTTGGGAAATTTCATGGAAACATAGGAAATTTCGTGGAAATTTCATGGAAACCTGGGAAATTTTGTGGAAACTTGGGACTTTTTCCTGTAAATTTTGTAGTTTTCTCAAATATTCAATTTTGTTGTTTATTTCATGTTTTCCCAAATACCCACGACAAATACCCCCTCCATCAAGACTTTCCTATACAAAGTGTGTATTCCCTCAGGTTGATTATCTTAAGCATATTGATGACCAAACTCATAAAGTTACAATTGTCGATTAACTTGACAACCATATGCATAAAATGTCATGGGATGTTTTTGTTCGTTGGTTGGAGGAGAGGATGTTACAGGCATAGTACTACTCAGCTCATAGGATGAATCCACTCTTGGCACTCCTCTTAACACTAAGTTGTATTTTCATTTTATTGTCAACTATTTTGAAATTAGAAATTATATATTGAATGTTATGTACTTAAGTAGTTAAGTTTATAATGTATTTTTTGGACAACTCTACATTGATGTTATGTACATTAAATTACATATCTACATTGATTTTTTTAGCAAAATACAACAAATGTATTCTTTATACTCTAATTAGCTTAAATATAGGATCCCACCCCAAAAAACTCTCTAAAACCTATCGAAAACTTGTACGGAAAAGTCCTCAGTTTCCTCAAAATTTCCCAAGTTTCCACCTAAGTTTCCCATTTTCACCCGGTCAAAACTTGAGTTTCCCTCGAATTTTTTACCATGGATGAGACCTTCCTAAAGAAGTACGGTGCTATGACTTAAAGCATGTTTGCCAATAGAGACCAGTATACATAGAATTAGAATCATATGCATCATGTGTTTCATATCATATAGCATCTTACGTTGCTTTGAATTCCTGCTATTTATGTTGTTATGGATTAACTACCTTACTGGGTGTCATTGAAACTCACTCCTTTTTGTACAATATCTTTTGTTAGATTACTCTACAAGTATTGATGACTATGAAGGTCAATAAGAGCAAGCGCAAGCTGAAGAAGCTACTTCACGCAAGGTGCTGGCAACCATGAGGATTACATTGAGGATTCCTCAAGTGGTCTTATTTGTTACCAGGATTAGCTCTACTGTGGAGTGGGAACGTTTGAGCGTCATTGATGAAATCCATGTTTATGAAGATGTTCTTTATAAGATAGAATAGACTTTAGTTTAGTTTGTTATATCTTTCTTTCTTATCTTAGAAACAGTTGTAATCTTTCTTTTGACTTATGATCTACTTTCCGCTAGTAGTAGAGTGGGATTCCGCCTCACTTTACTTATTGATCTAGACATTTTGGTTGTCTTTCATACTCTGATGATATGTGATTTATTCTTTCCTTATTTGGATCTTTTGATTATCTTTTGCACATTGATTATTTCTGTTCATGATTATGTTATTGTCTATGTGGGAGGTTGATTACCTCAATACTTGATCTTCGGGGCTGTGGATCACACACTCGGGTATGCCAGGTAGGTACCGGCTGGGTGGATGTGACAGAGTTGTATCAAAGCCCAAAGTTCAAGGAAATCCTAACCACAGAAAACAATAACAGAACATTCCTGAGTCATAGATCTGAAATGACTCCTCTACTCTTAGAAGTGAATAATAGAACACTTGGGTTAGGAACTTAACCAATGAAGCATAACTGAATATTTCTGAATAACATACCATAATTATACTTAAACAAATGTCACTTAATACAATAAAAGAAAAGTGCATAATACACAATAATTAAGTGAAACAAAGTGAACTTCATTAATTTCAACAGTTTTTACATCGATTACATCAGATAATGCATAAATGGAAATCCTAAGTACAATCTATCTAGGTGATCTCCTCTGATCTCTAAAAGCTCTGAAGTCCTTTGCTAGCTGAGTCACCCGATGCTCTATCCTATCCTGCCGTGACTCCATCCTCTCATACATCTACTCCTGTCTGATCTACATCCTCTCCATCATGGAAGTCATTGATCTCATCTATGCACCGAGATTTGAAGTCTCTGGAATTGCATGAGACGGGCCACCTACCTCAAAGTGTGATGAAGGAGGAATCTCATGATGCTCTGGCTCAGCCTCGTGCTGTGAAACCCAGCCCTAACCTTGACCCGGAAACCTTGTTATTTGTAGGTCCGATGACCCGAAGTAAAGTAAGAAGTCAGCTTTGGGCCATCCCAGTAGAGGACTTGGTGTCTGGCTTTGAATCCATGAAGGTTGATGATGAGGTTCTATTTATGGAAACAGAATCCTGATGAAGATCTAATTAGTTGATGGACTTGGAGTGATCTCTATCTTGGTTTGAAGGCATTTCTACCTACTAGGTAAGTCACTTGACTTGTGTGCAAAACCCCTTTAGGTTTGGATTTGATCTCGGGCCTTCAATTCCCTGCTTTGGCCTTGTCGCCGCATTGGTCGACCGATTGGTCGACCGGGCCAGCCGACCAATCCACTCGACCAATGGGTGCTGTCTTTGGCAATTAGGTTGATTCTTGCTCTATTTAAGCCTAACCTCGAGTCCACTTCGTATTTGCTGCCTCCAAACCCTCCGGAACGAACCAAAGACCTCTCGCAAGTCATCTCTCTTGCATCCTTGGAGTTTTCTTGGCGGATCTTCGTCGGAACTCTTCTTTTTGCATCAAAAGGTATGTCTACTCTCTCTTCTTCTCCTCCATCTTGGTTTTTCTTTCCTTTTGAGTTGAGACAGAGAAGAGATGCTGCATCCTCTGTTGCAAACATCTCTCGAACATGTTCTCATGATCATCCTAAGGATTAAAGGCTAGAACAATGATCTTAACCATGATCATTGCAAGCTTTTGAAGGATTCATGATCAAACCATGATTTAATCTCTGTTAATTTCCTAATCTGAATTCTGATCTCTTTGGATCTTCTTTCATTGATCATGTTAGTGGTTAATGGTTGTGTTTTCTTTCTATGATCCATAATCCATAGAATTCTAGTTGTTCTCTTCTACCTTACTATGTGTTCTTCATGATGCATGATAGTACATATATGGTAGGTTTTATTTCCTTATTTAGATTTATGCTTCTAAGCCTTATTCCATGAAGACCTATGCATGTTTTCATGTTTTCATTACCGAAAGCAATGATCCATCCTCCTACAGTTCTTGTCCTTGTTTTCTATTTCAAAATTCATCAAGATCCATGTTTGATTTATTTATGGTAACTTTTTGTTTCCTAATTTGGATCTTGATACCTGGATTTGATTAGTGTTTTGAGGTCCCCTATATGCTAGAATACTACTGATGTAGTCTACCCCTTGATTAGTACCCTCTTGAACCATCAAATTCGGATTTCATATCTCAAAACTCGATTTTCTAAGTTATCGTCGCATTGGTCGACTGATTGGTCGACTGGACCACTCGACCAATCCACTCGACCAATGAGTTCAGCAACTCCGCATTGGTCTGCTTCGGATGCTTTGCTATATTTTCTGTTAGGGATCTTTCCTAATATGTTGTATATACTTGTTTAGGACTTTAAGTTTGCCAAGATCTTACTGATTTCTTAGGATTCTTTGGAGTTATAAAAGGTAAGGATGGTTATTTTAATTACATAGATAGCATGAATCTAGTTTCTATATTTGAATATCATAATATGTTTCCAAATTAGATTCTTACAATGATATACAGGAAACTGATAGAGATTACTATTCATATTGAATTGATTCATGATGATTTACTTACAATGTTATACAAATGATTGTAAATATTGATTTCTTTCCATATATGGAGTTACCATATATGTGATGATATGAATTGATGCTGTGTATGTACTATGGTTTGGGAAGAGAGGTGTCCTTGACAGCCTTGGACTACACGGGAAATTATGGGATGTTCCGGAGATGCTCGGACACCTTCCAACCGTTGGATGACATATATAGGATTGTCTAGTAGTGTTTGGCTAGGATGTCCGATGCAAACGGAGGGGATTGAGCATTACAATGATTCATGGGTCAAGACGTAAACTAGAGGAGAATACGTGGGGCATTATTGGTAGGGTTATATGGTTAGACTTGGGCTCACGG
The DNA here is from genome assembly GCF_041222555.1 of Hakea prostrata. Taxonomy (NCBI): domain Eukaryota; kingdom Viridiplantae; phylum Streptophyta; class Magnoliopsida; order Proteales; family Proteaceae; genus Hakea; species Hakea prostrata. Next base: position 158,334 of record NW_028291133.1, read on the forward strand.
AAGGACCTGAGCGGAGACAAATGATGATCAATAGGGTTGGTGAGTGAGTGTGACAGGGACTAGTGTGAAGGATAAGGAGTGACAGAATAGATCTGGATCTGACTTGATGTAAAATAGAAGACTTGATTAGGAATGCTTACCTGGTTGTGAGAGAGTGTGTTGATAATTAGGATGACATACAATGTGATGAGTGATTGAGTCGAAGTAGGAGAAAAGGAATAGAGAAGAAAGAGTTAGAATCAACGGTCATAATATGATGGGAACGTTATGGTTTTAATTGAGTTCTTTGAAAATGTAAGTTGTTAGACTATGGTGAATACATGAGGCCTAGAGGAGAAAGAGAAATCCAGAAGGTGATTGGGTTACACAAAAAGTAGGAGATGCTTAGTCAGGTGGAAGCCTTGTATCTATGAGATCTACACTTGGTAAATGAGAAAATTAGTTAAATGAGCAGGATTAGCTAGTTTATTCTTTGAGAGCTGGATGAAATGGGATTTTCTTACTTATATCGGAACGAATATATCTATTATGGTTAGATTATTCTTTCTTATTGAATCTATGATTTATCTTCCACTTGTTATGGTTGTTCATGATTATGTTATGTTTATGTGGGAGGTTGATCACATAGACGGGGATCACACGATGTAGAGAGAGCCAGGTTCAGGAGATCCTAACCACAAAAGAATGAACAGGAAAATGACCAACCTTAGAAGTGAATAATAGAACACCAATTAGAAACTTGAACTTTGAGGCATAAGAACATTTTTGAATAACATACAAATATACGAAAATGAAAATGAAGGAAAAAAAAGTGATAAATACAATAATTAAAGAGAAAAAAATGAACATAATTAAAATTAAATGATACAAAAATAAATGGAAAAAGGATTAGGTGACTAGACTATAGAAAGGAAAGGTAGACCCATCCAAGACCTCCATCTAGCTGGAAGTCATGATCCAGGCACAAGATGGTAAGTGAGAAAGTGATGAAGGAAACGTGATGGGCAATAGACACGGACACACAGAGAACTCGATCCCATCCTCATCCTGATATCATCATCCCACCGGACCAGAGACTCTCTAACTGATGTAGTCTCATCGTGAATGGTCAGTCCAATGGGGTATCCGTGATCTAGTGTCCATCGGAGTATCCTGAAACCACAAATGAAGATCAAAGTCGAGCTAGCAAGAGGAGAATAAGTCAGATGAGGAATGATGTAAGAAAGATCGATCTCGAAGCATGTAGATGAAATGACCAAGGCCCATCAGTGACATGGTGATGGCTATGATGCGGAATGACAAATACGTGAACCCATCGTCCAGTACGAAGAGGCTATCCAAGCGGATAGGCGAGACGATGGGTGTGCGGGTATCACACACCGATGTGGGTAGTAAGGGAGGGATCTGTCGGTGAGAAGAAAGTCTGACAGGACAAGTCAGTGGATGTCGCCTAGGTGTAAGTAAGGTGTGAAGAACAATAGCTCGGATAGGCAAACCTGAAGAGGTGAGTCCACCGTAAGGTGTGAACTGGGATGGCTGAGCTGGGTAAGTGAAGAGAGCATCTCGATGTACAAAGTGAAGTAGGGAGAAACTCGGAGGTGTGTCAAATAGGTCCGGCTCTAACCCCTCTGGGCTCGAAAGGAAACGAGAGCAGATGGACCTCACCTCTACCCCGCCTCCCGCATGATGTATCTGTGGAAGAGACAAGAGACATTTCCAATTAGTGCTATTTCAAGATTTTAGCCAAAAGGGTATTTTCGTAATTTTCGGAAAATTTCAAATTTGGGGGAAATGATTTGAACATACAGCATGTGCACAATACTTGGAATTTCATGTCTATGAAGTTGTTTTGATGAAAATCGATCGAAAACTTGGATTAAAGGAAAAATCAGCAAGAAGAAATTTGGGGATTTTGCAATTTAGGTCAAAATTGGATTTTTGAAAGTTGAAATTGGTTAAATCAAATTGTATGGACCTATCTACAATGTCATCTTGAGCATGTAGCATTTGATCTCGTGCGAAAATTTCAAGCGGTTTGAGAGAAAACGAAATTTTTCTAAAGATATCGATTTCGGTATAAAACTTTGCGAGATGAGCACCAAATGTGTTAAAACTTGTTGTCTATGCATGTCATTGTGTTTAAAACCTAGGGAATATGTTTCTAAGCATTCCTAAGCATGATTTCTAGCATTGGATACAAGTAAAGCATGGTTTTATTGAAATGCAAGCATGAGAAGATGAAAATGGAAGAAAGAATGAGAGATTTACCTTGTTTGTGAAGATGGTGTGTTGTGGTGTTGTTGTTGAAGCACTAAATCACCTCAAGAACACTTGTGGGAACTCTTGGATATTTTCCTAGAGCTCTCTCACCTTGGAAGAAGTTAGAATGAGGTTGGTATGTGGAAATGAGGCTTATAATGCGAATTTTGATTTGCTTCATTGGTCGACGATTGGTGATGGGTCACTCGACCAACCACTCGACCAATGGTCAGGTGACCTCATTTGCTGTTGAATTTTTGGAAAATGTGATTTTTGCCTTATGGAATATTGTTTGATGACTATATGGATATATTTGAGCATGATTTAAGTTTTCAAATCATTTGGACTTGTGGTTTATGTTGAATCTTCGAAATTCGGTATTTTGATGTTCTCGGTTTTGAGAATGGTTACTCCGAGAAGTGGGCGGGTGAATCCAGTGGTCATGGAGGTGGTGAAGTACCTCAGGGAGGTGGTGAAGTACCTCATGGAGGTGGTGAGATACCAAATGCTGATCGGGGTACTCATGAGATCCCCGGTGCCCCGAATGTTGGAAGTTTCAGTAGATATTGCCAATATCATGGGCAATATGATGCAGAAGAAGAGCTCGGCTCAACCAGATGTTGGTGGGTTTCATGACTCGCATAATGAGACCGGGCTGGTGCTAATGTGAATCCTCATGGCAGCCCCGAATGCGGGAGGTTTAGCTGGAACTCCTCATACTCGCCCGATGGAGAGTTTTCTCAAGATGCAAGTACCCACTTTCACCGGAGTTACCAAGGACCCCTTGTTTCCTAACAAGTGGCTTCGTGAGTTGGAGAAGGCTTTCCGGCATCTGCAATGCTCGGAAGCTCGTAAGATTTTGTTTGGTTGAGCGAAGTTGCAACAAAAGATGAGGTGGATTCATTTAAGGTTTACAGGAGTTGTAACTTGGGAGTTATTCAAAAGGCTTTTGTATGAACTACTTTGGCGTAAGGATGAAGAAGAGTTTAGAGACGGAACTTTGTGTGTTGAGTACAACGAGTTGAGAGTATGCTGATTCTTTGAAGGAGAACAAGAGTTCTTGGTATAGACAGAGTGAGATGAGTGGGAATAAGAAGTTGAAGAAAGAAGGAAAGGGGGAGGGAAGAAGGTTTGGTGGATGAATGAGGAGGAGAAACACCCCACAAAGAGGTAGGGAACAGGGGAGGGCCGTAAAAAGATGGCGGAAACCGATCACAAAGAGTGAAGGAGTGGAGTGAGGTGTTAAGAAGTTGATCAAAAAAGAGGGATTGGTGGTGGGGAAGGTGAAGAGTGCTCCTCCTTGTAGAGTTTTAGATTTCAGACGAGCAGATCAAGCATGATGTGATTACGGGTAATTGTTAGTGATTTCGATTGTCTTATTTGATACGGGTGATCTCATTGTTCATGTCATCGCATTCATCAAGAGAAACCAACCAGAAGTTGTCTAGTTGTTTATTGATTAGTAACAGGTCGTTGAAACTAGATAAGGGTTATCTAAAGTGTGTTGATTGGTGAGAAGAACTTGGAAGCCAATTTTGTGATTCTTGACATGAAGGACTTCGATGTGATTTTGGGAATTGATTGGTTGAAGATAGGTGTTCCTTTGTTCCTCAAAGAAGATTCAGTCCATATATGTGGAAGTCTCTTTAATTTCAAGTGAAAAAAAGGGTTTGTAAGAAGGGGAGATGCAAGTCTATGCCTAGTGGATGATGCTTCATCCAAGGCAAGGGTATAGTGGAGAAAAAGTAGAAGTGAGTTGTTGACTTTGTTGATGTCTTCCCGATGATCTATGGAGTGCCTCGACGAGATGTGAACTAGATCTCGCCTGGTGGCGTATCTAAAGCTCGTATAGGATGGCTCAGTTGAAAGAGTTGAAAATCAGTTGAATGAGCCATTGATAGAGGTTTCGAAGCCTAGTGTGTCACCTTGGGGAGCTCGGTCTTGTTCGTCAAGAAGAAAGACGGTAGTATGCGCTTGTGCAGACTACCGTGAGTTGAATAAGTTGACTATCAAGAATAGATATCCACGCCGGAATCGATGATCTCTTCGACGTTGAAGGGTGCAGTTGTGTTCTCAAAGATTGACTTAAGGTCCGGATATCACCAATTGAAAGTGAAGTCAGTGATATCTTCAAGACAGCTCGAACGCGGATGGTCACTACGAGTTTAGAGTCATGCCTTTCGGATTGACCAATGCTCTGCGGGTTCATGGACCTCATGAACCGAGTATTTCATGATGTGCTTGATAAGTTTGTGATTGTTTTCATTGATGACATCTTGATCTATTCAAGAGCGAAGAAGAGCATGGAGTCATCTAAGTTTCACTTTGCAAAGGTTGCGAGAAAAGAAGTTGTTTGCTAAGTTTAGCAAGTGTGATTTCTGGCTTAAGAGAGTGGTTTTCCTTGGTCATGTAGTTTCAGCCGAAGGTATTCGTGTCGATCCCGAAAAGGTCCAAGCTGTGGCTGATTGGGAGAGACCGAAGTCGAACGGAAATAAGAAGTTTTCTTGGATTGGCGGGTTACTACCGAAGGTTTATTGAGAACTTTTCTCGATTGGCTGCTCCTATGACTAAGTTGACCAGGAAAGAAGAGAAGTTTGTTTGGTCGAGCCTGTGAGAAGAATTTCCAAGAGTTGAAGGATAGATTGACAAGTGCCGGTTTTGACTATACCCGATAGTTCCGGTGGTATGACAGTTTATACCGACGTCAAAGATTGGTTTGGGTTGTGTACGATGCAACATGGCAAGGTCGTAGCCTATGCTTCTCGGCAATTGAAGGATTATGAGCGGAATTACCCCACTCACGATCTAGAACTTGCCGCCTTTGTCTTTGCTTTGAAGATTTGGAGACATTATCTTTACGGTGAGAAGATTGCCATTTTCACGGATCATAAGAGTTTGAAATACTTCTTTACCCAAAAGGAGTTGAACATGAGACAAAGGAGATGGTTGGAACTAGTCTCCGATTATGATTGTGATATTCGATCATCCGGGAAAGCAAATGTTGTTGCCGATGCTCTTAGTAGGAAGAACCGAAGAAGACTTTGGATTTAAATGCTTTGAGTTTACCATTGTGGTCTTCTATTGAGAGTTTTGGTTTGGAAATGTTCTGAGAATCTGATTTTATTCTTTTCGCCAGACGGCAAGATCGGTCTTAGAGATAAGATTGTTGCTCGAGAGTCGATCAAGAGTTTTTGACCAAAGTTGAGAAGATTTGAAGAGTGGACCCGACTTTGGTATATCCATGGATGGTGCTTTGTTGTTTAGAGGAAGACTGTGTGTGCAAACGATGAAGTTAAGAATGAAATATTGAAGGAAGCACAGTGGTCTTTATGACACCCGGGAAGCACCAAGATGTACAAGGACTTGAAGGAACATTTTTGGTGGATTGGTCTAAAGGCGGATGTTGACGATTTTGTTGCCAAGTGTGAGACTTGCCAACGTGTGAAAGGTCGACAACCTCCATCTGGATTACTTCAACCCCTTCCTATTCCTAGTTGGAAGTGGGAAGATATTTCCATGGACTTTGTGACTAGCTTGCCTCGGACAAGTAAAGGCAATGACACTGTGTGGGTGATTGTTGATAGGTTGACCAAATCAGCCCATTTCATTCCTATGAAGATCACTCATACTGGATAAGCTAGCCGGGCTTTATGTGGATAATGTGGTTCGTGCATGGTGTGCCATTGAGTATTGTCTCGGATCGTGATCCTAGGTTCACCTCAAGGTTTTGGAATAGTTTGGAAGGCCTTGGGAACCCAATTGAACTTGAGTACAGCTCATCATCCACGGCGATGGACAATCGAGCGGACAATTCGGACATTGGAAGACATGCTCGATCTTGTGTGGTGGATATGGGTGGAAATTGGGATGAACACCTAGCTTTGGTTGAGTTTGCCTATAACAAGGTTATCAAGCAACAATAGGCATGGCTCCATTCAAGGCTTTGTATGGTAGTACTTGTAGGACACCTTTGTCTGGTGAGACAGGTGAAAGAAAAGTCTTAGGTCTGAGATGATTGAAGCTACAAGTGCTATGGTTGATATGATAAGAGAAAGGATTAAGTGCGCGAGACGGAAATCTTATGTGATAAGAGAAGGACCGATTTGGAATTTCAAGTTGGAGAGAAAGTCTTTCGAAGGTCTCACCAATGAAGGGTGTGATGAGATTCAATGTTAAGGAAAGCTTAGCCCTCGTTACATTGGACCTTTGAGATTTTGGAAAAGGTTGGACCTGTTGGTATGATTAGCATTACTCCGCCTCTTGCTGGTGTGCACAATGTGTTTCATATTTCGATGCTCAAAATACATAGAGAACGGAACACATTTGGAAGCACCGAAGGACTTAGTGCTGATTTGACCTATGATGAAGAAGGCAAATCGGATAGGAAAGACAAGCGCTGCGGAATCCGCATTCCTTTGGTGAAGATTCGGTGGAAGAACCATACCCGAAGAACTTCTGGGAGAAGGAAGAAGACATGAAGGAGAAGTTTCTTACCTCTTTGGAAGCAAGTACGCTTTCAATTTCGGGGACGAAATTTCTTTAAGGGGGAGAATGTGAAACCCAGCCCTAACCTTGACCCGAAACCTTGTTATTTGTAGGTCCGATGACCCGAAGTAAAGTAAGAAGTCAGCTTTGGGCCATCCCGGTAGAGGACTTGGTGTCCGGCTTTGAATCCATGAAGGTTGATGATGAGGTTCTATTTATGGAAACAGAATCCGATGAAGATCTAATTAGTTGATGGACTTGGAGTGATCTCTATCTTGGTTTGAAGGCATTTCTACCTACTAGGTAAGTCACTTGACTTGTGTGCAAAACCCCTTTAGGTTTGGATTTGATCCGGGCCTTCAATCCCTGTTTTGGCCTTCTTTGCATGCATTGGTCGACTGATTGGTCGACCGGGCCGATCGACCAATCCACTCGACCAATGGGTTTGTCTTTGGCAATTAGGTTGATTCTTGCTCTATTTAAGCCTAACCTCGAGTCCACTTCGTATTTGCTGCCTCCAAACCCTCGGAGCGAACCAAAGACCTCTACAAGTCATCTCTCTTGCATCCTTGGAGTTTTCTTGGCGGATCTTCGTCGGAACTCTTCTTTTTGCATCAAAAGGTATGTCTACTCTCTCTTCTTCTCCTCCATCTTGGTTTTTCTTTCCTTTTTGAGTTGAGACAGTAGAAGAGATGCTGCATCCTCTGTTGCAAACATCTCTCGAACATGTTCTCATGATCATCCTAAGGATTAAAGGCTAGAACAATGATCTTAACCATGATCATTGCAAGCTTTTGAAGGATTCATGATCAAACCATGATTTAATCTCTGTTAATTTCCTAATCTGAATTCTGATCTCTTTGGATCTTCTTTCATTGATCATGTTAGTGGTTAATGGTTGTGTTTTCTTTCTATGATCCATAATCCATAGAATTCTAGTTGTTCTCTTCTACCTTACTATGTGTTCTTCATGATGCATGATAGTACATATATGGTAGGTTTTATTTCCTTATTTAGATTTATGCTTCTAAGCCTTATTCCATGAAGACCTATGCATGTTTTCATGTTTTCATTACCGAAAGCAATGATCCATCCTCCTACAGTTCTTGTCCTTGTTTTCTATTTCAAAATTCATCAAGATCCATGTTTGATTTATTTATGGTAACTTTTTGTTTCCTAATTTGGATCTTGATACCTGGATTTGATTAGTGTTTTGAGGTCCCCTATATGCTAGAATACTACTGATGTAGTCTACCCCTTGATTAGTACCCTCTTGAACCATCAAATTCGGATTTCATATCTCAAAACTCGATTTTCTAAGTTATCGTCGCATTGGTCGATGATTGGTCGATGGACCACTCGACCAATCCACTCGACCAATGAGTTCAAGCAACTCCAATTGGCTGTTTCGGATGCTTTGCTATATTTTCTGTTAGGGATCTTTCCTAATATGTTGTATATACTTGTTTAGGACCTTCTTCTCAAGTTTGCCAAGATCTTACTTGATTTCTTAGGATTCTTCGCGAGTTATAAAAGGTAAGGATGGTTATTTCCTTAATTACATAGATAGCATGAATCTAGTTTCTATATTTGAATATCATTAATATGTTTCCTAAATTAGATTCTTACAATGATATACTACTGTTGCACAACTTTGATTACAGAGCATTACTTATTCATATTGAATTGATTCATGTATGATTTACTTACCAATGTTATACAAATGATTGTAAATATTGATTTCTTTCCATATATGGAGTTACCATATATGTGATGATATGAATTGATGCATGTGTATGCTTACGTATGGTTTGGGAAGGAGAGGTGTCCTTTTGACATTTCTGTCCTTGGACTACTACGGGAATATTATGGGATGTTTCCGGAGATGCCCTCTGGACACCTTCCTAAACTGTTGGATGACATATATAGGATTGTCTAGTAGTGTTTGGCTAGGATGTCTGTTATGTCGGACCCTAATCGGAGGGGTATTGAGACCGAACGACCCGTGGTAGCAATGGGGATTCATGGGCGCTCAAGACCGGTAACCAACCCGTGAGAGGACAGGAATCACATTGTGGGGGCCATTTATTGGTAGGGTTGCATATGGTTAGACTTGGGCTCACGGGCGCTTAAGACCGGTAACCAACCCGTGAGAGGACGTGAGAGCTTCCCGTTTACCATATGTGGATGATCAATAGGGTTGGTGAGTCCGTAGTCAGGGACTATGAGGACTCTAGTGTGAAGGATACCGGAAAGGATCGTCGGGGACGAGGAATGGAAGTATCGGATCTCGACTTGATGTAACCAAGTAGAAGACTTGCATTTGGCTAGGTATTACCCCGACATGCGCCGTACTTATACCAAATGGTTGTGAGAGAGTGTGTTGACTTAACCCCCTGCCAAGGTTTGTCCCGAGGGATGCCGGACCCATTACCAACTGATGATGAGTGATTGAGACTTTCCTACAGAAGTACGGTGCTATGACTTAAAGCATGTCTGCCAATAGAGACCAGCATACATAGAGTTAGAATCATTCATTCATTGTTTGTCTCATATCATATTGCATTTATGTTTGTTCCGGAATCCCGCCATTTATGTTATTATGGATTTTAATCGCCTTCTCGAGTTTCTTTGAAACTCATTCCTTTATTGTACAATGTTGTTAGACTATCCCGCAGTACGGAATACTATGACGGTTCCTATGAGGAAGCGCAAGGCGAAGAGACATATCTCCAGGAAGGTGATTGCGGTTACCACAATTACTCTGAAGATTCCACGGGTGGTTATGCTCCGTACAATGCTTAGTCCGACCATTGAGTGGAAGCGTCCTTGTGCTATCTATGAGATCTACACCTATAAGGATGTCGTCTACAAAGTGGAGAATAATTTAGTTACCCAATGTACAAGCTACTGGGATTAGCTTTTATCTAGTTTATTCTTTCGAGCTACTTTTCCGCTGGATGTAAAGTGGGATTTTTGCTTCACTTTACTTATCTGTTGACACTCTGATTATATATCTATTATTCCGTTTCGTTTATGATTCATTCTTTCTTTATTGAATCTATGATTTATCTTCCGCACTCTTGTTATGGTTGTTCATGATTATGTTATTGTTTATGTGGGAGGTTGATCACTCGATACCTGATCTTCGGGCTGTGGATCACACTCTCGGGTATGCCAGATAGGGTACCGGCTGGGAGGGCGTGACACGTGCATCTTTGTATCATCTCCGGCCTGATCATCACTATCAGGATCGACATCCTCTCCTCCATCCTCTGTCTCATCATCCTCCTCACCCTCTGGACCAGGAGATCTCACTGTCTGTTTCAGCTTCATCTGTCAAATGGTCCTAGTCCCGATCGTGTACCCCAGTGAACCAGTGTCCACTAGTGTATCCTCGAAACTCACTCCGAAGTGCTGGAAGATCAAAGTCAGTAGCCTCCCATAGCAAAGGTTCCGCATGCTAGGCCGTAGAACCAGATCCAGCATGACCTGCTGAATGATGTAAGATAGGTCTATCTCGAAGCCCATGTAGATGCGGTAGATAACCAAGGCCTCCATCACTGTGACCCAATGGTGATGTCCGGCCTTCGGCATAATGTTTCGGCCGATAATACGACCGATAATCCATGCAGAATCTATCATCCGCCCACTGTTCCACGGAGTGTGGCATCGTCAATCGTTGCATAGTGTAGTACATATCTCGTGCAGCTCATATGGCATCAGGTAGCTGTCTATTCCTGCCCTCGCAGGTATCCACACACACTGCTGTGGGTAGTAAGGTACCCGTAGGATCTCAACTAATGTCCTCGTGGAGAAGTGGATCCGTGTCTGAAGGACCCTACTCCTGAGTACTAATCGAAGAGAATGTCTTGGACCTCTAGACTCCTCTGTAGATGTAAGGTTGCTAAAGAACAACCTCACTAGCTCTGGATATACCGACAAATCCTCAGTGAAGAGATGTGTCCACTTCATAGTGTCAAATCTCTACCGAATCCTGAACACCCTGAGCTGTCGAAGGTGAAGTAGACGTCCAAGCTCGATACTACAGTAACTGAAGTAGGCCTCGTACAAGAACTCGGCTTGAGGAGTATCGAATCTGTCTTGTCGCCGAACTACCTGTCTAGGCTCTGAAGGAACCTGACCTCTACCCCTGAGTGCTCCTACAATACGACCTCGACCTCGTCCTCGACCTCGTCCTCTGCCTCTTCTTTGCATAGTGTATGTCTGTGGAAGAGACAAAAGACATTGCTAATTAGTACTATTTCAAGATTTCAACCAAAAGGGTATTTTCGTAAATTTCTGAAAAATTTCAAATTTGGGGAAAATTCGAATTGAAGATATTAGCATGTGCACAATACTTGGAATTGCATGGTCATGAAGTTTATTTGAAGAGAATCGATTGAAAACTTGGTTAAAAGTTGAAAATTCAGCAAGAAGAATTTGGGGATTTTTGCAAACTAGGTCAAAATTGAATTTTTGAAAAGTTGAAATTGGTTAAATCAAACTATATGGACATATCTACAATATCATCTTGAGCATGTAGCATTTGATTTTGTGCAAAAACTCCAAGTAGTTTGTGAGAAATCAAAAATTTTCTAAAGTTAACGATTTCGGTACGAAAACGTTGTGAAAGTGCTTGAATGTGTTAGAACTTGTTGTCTATGCATGACATTGTGTTTAAAACCTAAGGAATATGTTTCTAAGTATTCCTAAACATGATTTCTAGCATTGGATACAAGTAAAACATGATTTTTATAGAATTTCAAGCATGAGAGATTGTATATGAAAGAAGAAATGAGAGATTTACCTTGTATGTGATTAATGTGTGATGTGGTGTTGTTGTTGAAGCACCAAAACACCTCAAGAACACTTGGAAGAACCTTAGAAGACTTTCCTCAGAGCTCTCTCACGTTTTGGAATGAAGTTAGAATGAGGAAATGAGGCTTATAATGCGAATTTTCATATTATGTGAGCATTGGATACAGTGACCTCATTTTCTGTTGAATTTTTGGAAAATGATATTTTTGTCCTATGGATTATTGTTGGATGACTAAATGGATGTACTTAAGCATGATTTAAATTTTCAAATCATTTGGACATGTGGAATGTGATGAAACTTCTATTAGACACTACTAGTCTTTATCAACTTGTTCACCGTAACCAGTGTGGTACGAGTCATCAACTTGGTCTTCAGAGTGTTGACCATCATAGTCAACAGTAGTAGTACCTACAATAGAGTCTAACAGAAGATGTTGCAAAAAGGAGTGAGTTCAAAAGAACTCAGCAAGGCAGTTATTCCATAAAACATAAGCCATATGATACAAACCACAACATGATATGAAACACATGATGCAAGTATAACTCTATGAATGCTAGTCTCTAAGGTAGACATGTTTTAAGTCATAGCACCATATTTCTTTAGATAAGTCTCAATCACTCAATCATCGGGGGGAATTGGGCTTGCATCCCTCTCGGACAATCCATGGCTGGGGTTTCGGTCACCGCTCTCTCACATCACCATTTGGTCTAAGTATTGGCGCATGTCAAGGTAAAGCCTAGCCCAATGCAAGTCATCTACTTAATCATATCATGTCAGATCCAGATACATCCATTCCTCCCATCCCGGGATCCTTTCCGGTATCCTTCACACTAGAGTCACGGGTATTACCCACTGGACTCATCAACCCTATTGGTCATCCACAAATAGTAGACGGGAAGTTCTCACGTCCCCTCATGGATATGACCCACCGATCCTCGAGCGCCCATGAACCCAAATGTATCCATTTGCAACCCTACCAATAAATGGCTCCCACAATGTGATTCATGACCTTTCACGGATCATTTCACCGGTCTTGAGTGCCCACAAATCCCCACTGCTACCACGGGTTGTTCGGTCTTAATGCCCTTCCGATTCGGGTCTGATATGACAGGGACATCCTAGCCAAACAACTAGACAATCCTATGTATGTCATCCAATAACCCGGGAAAGTGTCGATAGGCATCTTCGGAGATCATCCCATACTATTCCCTCCGATGCCCAAGGATAGAAGCGTCAATAGGACACTCCCCAATCCCAAGTTATGCCTAAGCAATCACATACTCAAGTCCATCATATCGCATTCATTTGATACATCATCATGATAAAAGTTAAATCATAACATCGAAATGATCCATCATATATACAAGTAGCAAGAATAATAAATTATTATAACAAAAGTATATGAAATCACAATACTACTGTTCTAAAACATGTATAGAGTCTTATGATATTCAAAAGCAATTAAGAGGATGTTCACTAAGTTATAAGCATCAAAACATAAGTACATAGCCTATGTGTTTATGGCGATAATTATCCTTACCTTAAGTTGAGTCGATGACGATCCAAGAGTCACAAAGGAATGATCCAATAATAGTATAAGACCCTAAACAAACATAAATAAGAGATTATAAAAGAAATCGGGAAGATCAGAGGTCGAACGGATCAAAATGGAGCAAGGTTGCTGTCAGCAACATGTTTGGTTGAGGCCCTTTGGTTGATGGGATCGACCAAAAGTGGTTTTGGACAGCAAGTTGGATTTTGGTGATTTGGTCCGAAATCGGTCTTCCGGGGCTCGGATCCATCCAAAACTTGGAGGGATGATTAATAACAATGTAAGAACACTACCTAGCAAGTATTATCACAATCCAAAATCGGTCTTCCGGCTCTATCGATCCTTGATTCACTGGCCTCGGATCTGCAGCAATTTGATTGAGGTTTGCATCTCCAACACTTTGTCCCATAGTTCGGGGCTGATAAGTCGAAGTGGGATACGGTGCATGCCTAGTGAACTTTTTGTCGATCTTTTTACCGTGGCTAGAACTTCTACTGGGTAGGGACTTCTGGTGACCCAACTTCACTCTTCCAACATCCGGCACAGTAACAAGGTTAGGGTTTGCCTGGGCAGCAGCACGGGTCTCGCTGTGCATGGCCATTAACCCAATTAAGATTTGGTTGAACTGCACACTTTGTTGTTGCAACATTTCTCCCATGAGATTAATGATTTCTTGGTAGTTGACCATTGGAGGAGCACCGGATAGATTGCCGGTAGCTTGACCTTTCGGAGGGTTCTGGACTTCAACATTTCCAGAGGACACTCTAGCTTTAGGAACAATTCTCTTTCCATTCCAACTTGAGGAAGCACCACAATTCCCTCTTTTGGCCATTCTAACAATTAAACGAAAGTTAAAAATCCACAAGAAAAGATCAAATTCAAAATCACACTTCCAACATGACAAACATACTTGCTTTCAGCTGAACAAGTCATCAAAATCCAAACAAAACATCAAAAATGCATTTTTTTCTCAAAACTAGCCAAAGCAGCAAATTTTCACCTTTTTGGTCGATGCTCTTTGGTCGATGGGATCGACCGAAAAGGATAAACCAAATAATTTCTGCGTGAAAAAATCAACTTAAGGGCCCACTTCTTCATTTCATTCTCATTTCAAACACCTCCACTTCGAGTTTTGGCTCTGGGGAAAGGTCTTTCTAGGGTTGATTCAAGGCTTCAACATCTTTCAACCTACATTGATCACCTACACAAGTAAGGTTTCTCTCTTCTTCTCTTTTCTTTAAATTTTCATTTACCAACATCATGCTTTTCTTCAAAACTGAGGTATACTTGCTGCTAATGGTTAGAATAGTGCCTAGGGATGTTTAGAAACATGTTCCCATCATTTTCCAAACAAGACCTAGCTTCAAACACAAAGATTTCCCACACTTTTGTTCAAAAACACTATTCATCTCACCAAAATCCCAACTTTACAAATACTTGTCCCATTTTCAAACCAAATTGAATTTTAACACGAAACAAATTTCTACATGACTGATTTACTATGGGGAAGGTGTTCCCACTCTCCGTTCGATCAAATTCCAATTTTCAAAAATTCACAAACGCAAGCCCAAAGGGGATTTTTCTAATTCCTACTTGCTGAATTTTCACTTCCACACATCAAAATTTATTGATTTTCACCAAACAAACCATCCCAACATGTATATCCAAGTCTTATGCACATGCTAGTATGTTCAAATCACAATTTCACCAAAATCGAATTTTTTCAAAAATTTACGAAAATGCCTTTCATCTATCAAACACACACAAGGACTAATCCAATTGCAAATTCCTCTTGTCTCAATAGGTTCACTATGCCTAGAGGAGGGCGACCAACGGGTTCATAAGGGGTCAAGGACAGGTCCCATGGCCGCTGGTTATAGACAGGGCTCATTTCACCACTCCTTGGGCCGAGTTCCTACATGAGCACTACTTCCACGATATACCGATCGAGCATGGACGGTTGGTTGTCTTGGAGGATCTAGAGACTTTCAGCATCAGGGAGAGGTTGGAGACTATGGGTTGGCTACACTTGTATACTACGGCATACCTAGTCTACCTAGACCTTGTCATGTGCTTCTACAGTAACCTGTCCTATCATTTTGTTGACCACCCAGAGGATGGTATTAGGCTCATCATTAAATCTTCGGTTAGAGGTAGGGGGATTGTCTTCAACACCAAGACGTTATCTAGCATCCTGGGTGTTTCGTACGTAGGGGATTCTCGCTGGTGGATTCCTACTGGCACGGACATCACCGAGGCTCTTCTTCCACATGAGTCTCACGAGGTATGCATGACTTTGTGGGATGATATTGACTGTTATGGGCTTCGGAGCGATACTTCGATGTGTCCTTCAGCTCAGGTTATCGCTCGCATCATCGAGCGAAATATTATTCCGATGGCCAGGGCATCACAGTAAGGTGTCCGTGATGGAGGCATTGGTCATCTACAACGTGTACACTAGATTTCAGATAGACTTGGCCTACATCATGCAGCAAGTCATGATAGATCGAGTGGAGTTTCCTAGGATCAGGAAATTGGCTTTTGGTCAGCTTTTACCACGTATCTTTCAGCACTATAATGTCAGACTTGATGACACTCCAATGATTCAGGGCCAAGATATAGGTGAGGACATCGGTGCATGGTTGATCGGGAAGATGGGGCTTCGCAATGCAGCCAGATCAGAGGATGAGGATGATGTCGCTGAGGCATCTGGAGATGATGACTCAGAGGATGAGGATACCGATGATGATGATGATGATGATGATGATGATGATGGTGATGAGCATGGAGATGATGATGATCATGGAGTTCCATCTCAAGGTGAGGGTCAGGGAGATGGAGATCAGAGAGATGAGGATCGGGCTCAGGAGGAGATTCCGAGACACGAGGAGATTCCCACTCCGCGATTCTTTGAGGTTGGAGGTCCATCTCATACGACTTTTGAGGCTCCAGGTGTGGCTTCTCATCAATCATCGATTTATTCCATACTTGAGAGGATAGAGGCTCGTCAGGAGGCTATAGAGGTTGGACAGAGGAGGATGAAGTCCTACATGTGCACCCTAGGTGAGCGGTTTGCACGATTGGAGGAGGAGTCCAGATCTCAGAGGGACCAGACAGATCAGTGGAGTCGATCACCTAGATAGTACTAGGAGTTTCCTTTTATGCTTTCCCGGATGTATTTCCTTTCAGACTTGTAAAAATTTCTTATGTAATTAATGAAATTAAGTTTGTTTTACTTGTGTTATTGTACATTATGCATTTTCTTTTGTTGCATTAGTAATTGCTAATGTTTAATTATGACTTATAACTCATGACGACTACTCATGACCATTATTCCCAACGACAACACCCGACTTAGACTCATGACAACACACAATGACAACACGACTCACCACAAAGACTTACTCACAAGGACGACTCTCGACGACAACTTTCAACTCAAGACTCAACACATATACCCAATAACTCAAAACTGACAACTTAACTCTAACCATGACTACAACCCAAGTACAAGTCATAAACTATTAATTATTGTGTATTATTCAACTAGGATGTATTATGCTTCATTTATTCAAGTTTCTAATCCAAGTTTTCTATTATTCACTTCTAAGAAAGTTTGAGTCACTTCTGGATCTATGACTCAAGGATGCTTCCATTACTGTGTTCTATGGTTATGATTGTCCGAAAACTTGGGCTCTAATACCATCTGTCACATCCCGCCCTAATCCACTTAGGGGGTACCCTATTTGGATTACTCGGGGAAGTGATCCACAGTCCCGCCGATCAAGTTTAGGAACGATCATAGTCACTTAGCACAATAATATAATCAAAAGCAAGAACAATTCTTTGTATCCAAATAATTTAATAAAAAAAATCAATAAAGGATCTCAGAAGGATCACAAGAACATCAGAGTGCGGAAATGATACAATTAGGACAAATAGTCAAAGTGTGAAAAGGAAGGGGGAAACCCATCCTATAATAATAGCGGAAGGTAAATCGACTAAAATAAGGGTTACAACCGGTTCCCAACATGACAAGGGAACAAACTAACTATGGTCTCAATGAATTAACTAAAAGGTTAAAAGGGGAGTGAGACGATATCCCATCCCTAACACATAGGTGCAAAACCGAACTGCTCCAGATAAGTCCCAATCTCAGACTAGTCTTTATTAACTTGTTCACCGTAACCAGTGTGGTACGAGTCATCAACTTGGTCTTTAGAGTGTTGACCATCATAGTCAACAGTAGTAGTACCTACAATAGAGTCTAACAGAAGATGTTGCAAAAAGGAGTGAGTTCAACAGAACTCAGCAAGACAGTTATTCCATAAAACATAAGCCATATGATACAAACCACAACATGATGCAATATGATATGAAACACATGATGCAAGTATGATTCTAACTCTATGAATGCTAGTCTCTAAGGTAGACATGTTTTAAGTCATAGCACCATATTTCTTTAGATAAGTCTCAGTCACTCAATCATCGAGGGGAATTGGGCCTGCATCCCTCTCGGACAATCCATGGCTGGGGTTTCGGTCACCGCTCTCTCACATCACCATTTGGTCTAAGTATTAGCGCATGTCAAGGTAAAGCCTAGCCCAATGCAAGTCATCTACTTAGTCATATCATGTCAGATCCAGATACGTCCATTCCTCCCATCCCGGGATCCTTTCCGGTATCCTTCACACTAGAGTCACGGATATTACCCACCGGACTCATCAACCCTATTGGTCATCCACAAATAGTAGACGGGAAGCTCTCATGTTCCCTCATGGATATGACCCACCGATCCTCGAGCGCCCGTGAACCCAAGTCTGTCCATTTGCAACCCTACCAATAAATGGCTCCCACAATGTGATTCATGACCTCTCACGGATCATTTCACCGGGTCTTGAGTGCCCACAAATCCCTACTGCTACCACGGGTTGTTCGGTCTCAATGCCCTTCCGATTCGGGTCTGATACTACAGGGACATCCTAGCCAAACAACTAGACAATCCTATATATGTCATCTAATAACCCGGAAAAGTGTCGATAGGCATCTTCGAAGAACATCTCATACTATTCCCACCGATGCCCAAGGATAGAAGTGTCAATAGGACACTCCCCAATCCCAAGTTATGCCTAAGCAATCACATACTCAAGTCCATCATATCGCATTCATTTGATACATCATCATGATAAAAGTTAAATCATAACATCGAAATGATCCATCATATATACAAGTAGCAAGAATAATAAATCATTATAACAAGAGTATATGAAATCACAATACTATTGTTCTAAAACATGTATAGCAGTCTTATGATATTCAAAAGCAATTAAGAGGCTATGTTCACTAAGTTATAAGCATCAAAACATAAGTAAATAGCCTATGTGTTTATGGCGATAACCATCCTTACCTTAAGTTGAGTCGATGACGATCCAAGAGTCACAAAGGAATGATCCAATAATAGTATAAGACCCTAAACAAACATAAATAAGAGATTATAGAAGAAATCGGGAAGATCGGAGGTCGAACGGGTCAAAATGGAGCAAGGTTGGTCAGCAGCATGTTTGGTTGAGGCCCTTTGGTTGATGGGATCGACCAAAAGTGGTTTCGGACAGCAAGTTGGATTTTGGTGATTTGGTCTTCCGAGGCTCGGATCGATCCGAAACTTGGAGGGATGATTAATAAAAATGTAAGAACACTACCTAGCAAGTATTATCACAATTCAATGGCCCAAATGAAAACCCCCAAATTGAGGTCCTATGTTCTAAAGACAAGAATCCTAGCATTCATGAGAAATCGATGTAATTGAAAGGGAAGCTAGAGACTTAGTTGGGGAATGGGTTAGGAACAAGATTACAATCATTTGCAAGCCAAAAATTAGACTAATCATACTCCACATCTCAGTCTAGTATAAGAAACCAAGTTGCTAAGCAAGGAATCATGGTAATGCATATGTAAGGATTAAGATTCAAGTGAGGTACAACAAGAATGAAGGAAAATCAATGTAAATGGGAAGAGACCTCCATGGCAAGGTGTTTGCAACACCTTGGCCATGGTCTCATCAGTAAAAAAGAAGAAGAGAGGTGAGTAGGATAGAGAGCAAGAGAGGGAATCATACCTTAGAAGATGATAAAGGAGTCAAGAGACAATGATTGCAATGATTGGGGGCAAGAATCCTTCACAAATACCAAGAGAGTGCTTTGGGAAGCTCCACTCTCGTTCTCAGTGTTCTAAATGAGTGTAATAGGGCTCAAAACACGAGGCTAGCATATATAGATGAGAGAATATTCCAAGAGCATCTTTTACTCGAATCTGGGAAACTTTGGTTGATGCTCTTTGGTTGATGGCATCGACTAAAACAGGTTTCAGCAGAAAATCTAGAAATAGTTCAGCAACTTTGGACAAAGATTCGAAGGGCTATACGGGGTCAAATTGAGTGGGGTTTTCTCCTACAAGTCCATCAAGAAGTCTAGTTTCGGGAAATATCTTCAGATTATGCACGGGAGTTCATTAGGTACTTCAAATAGTTCACCCCCTCTTCGATGCGCAGATTCTCACTAAACACCGACAATGTACCCAAGTAAGGGGTATCATCGTCAATGTCCATGGGTTCCGGGTCAAACACCATGTCTTCCACAAATAGGGCCTACAAGGACTTCTTCCTTCACTTCGGGACATTGGAATCTTCTCTGAAGAAAAGGTCAGACATAACCTCCTAAGGCTTTCAAAGATAAAAACACTGAAATCATGGTCTAACATTAAGGTCTAACATTGAAGAAGCCTTTCTTTAACCCAACACAAATAGGATGTCCTGCTTAGGTTTGGGCTAGATGTCACAAAAAGTAGGGAGATTTTGGGAGAATACCCTTGGGTAACCCTCAAGAGAGGGTAACCAAATTGGTTAAAACTAATGTTTCTGTTAATTGATGTATCCTCCCCAATTCCATTCTTGATTACTCCCTTGTATTGTTTTTCCTACAAAGTTGGTGATTGTGGGAAAGGTCTCGCACCCTTTTCCTTGGATCCCCATAATTGGTTGGGTGAATCCCTTGTCTCTCTTTCCATGAGAAACCATAGTAGTTGAATTTGGGAGGGAACCTTTGGTAACCCTCATGAGAGGTAACCAAATTAGGAAACTCTAATCCTTTATTAATTATTTGATCCTCCCCAACACCTTTCTTGATTGTAATTTCTTTGCCCTAAGGATGAATCTTTATTCTCCCTAGCCTTTCCATGAGAGCCATGTACTATATATGATGAAACCCTAAATTTTTAATGGCTCAATCAATATCCAATCTTTTGAGCATGATTTGATGCTTTGACCTTCTTGGATAGTCTTAATATGTTTTAGGAAGCTCCCCTTAGAATTTTGGACCAATTGGACTTCAAACGAAGAAGCTATGACCAAATTAGGGTTTGCAACCCCGTACTGATTCCATTGGTCGACTGGACCAACCTACCAACCAATCGACCAATCAAGTCAGTAGCCTCAAATCTGTTCTATTTGCTTCCGTTTGACTTCCAATCTTTTAGGTCTTATTCCTAATTATTATTATATGTTTGTTTAGTGTTTAATTGCTAGTCTTGGATCTTCCTCATTATTCTTCGGAATTCTACAAAGTTACTTAAGGTAAGGATGGTTGATCCCTAATAACCTTAATATGCATGTCTACTTGTATTTATTTTAGATTACATGATCATATTACTACTGTAATTAGTTTCTTATAATTATATGGCTATTGTAGTTCTTCAACTACAGTAGTGCTTGTTCTTATAATTCAATTGTTATTTCAATTATGAATGATTATTTACTTATGTGTTGTATTATCAGTTATGCTTGTGAATGATTGATTGGGAATGTGATTGCCTAGGTTGTGATTGGGGAATGGAGAATGCCCTTTCGGGGTTCCTGCCTTTGGACACCGGTGGAGGTGGTATGGGACATTTTCTTATGGTGCCCTTGGCGCTTTCTCTGATTACTGGTTGACATACCTAAGGCATGTCTAGAAGTCTTTGGCTAGGATGTCCTTGTTATATCAGACCCGATCGGAAGGGAATTGAGTTCGAGCAACCCGTGGTTGCAATGGTGGTTTGTGGATACTTAATAGCGGTGCGTAATATCCGTGAGGAGGACATGAATCACATTGTGGACAATCAATACCGGTGTGTAACATCTGTGAGAGGCCATTCATTGGTATGGTTGCAGAAGTGGAATAAGGGCCCCTGAAATCAAGACCGGTGAAATGATCCATGAGAGGAAACAGGAACTATCTATTAACTTGATGTAACTGACCAATAGGGTTGATGAGTCCGTAGACTTGGTGGCTACCATAAAGATACACTGACTTTAGGGAGAAGGATACCCGAAAGGATCCCGTGATGGGAGGAATGGAAGTATCTGGATCTAAGTTGATATAACTAAGTAGAAGACTTGCATTTGGCTAGGCTTAACCCTGACATGCGCTAGTACTCAAACCAAACGGAGGTGTGAGAGAGTGTTGACCTAACCCCCCAGCCAAGGTTGTCCGAGAAGGTTTCATTACCCATTGCCAACCGGAGAACCCAAGATACCGAGATGGTTGAGGGAGATTGATTTTGGACCTTACCCATGGGAGTATGGTGCTATGACTTAAAGCATGTCTGCCAATAAAGATCAGCATACATAGAGTTAGAAGCATATCTGCATTGTCCGTTTCATATCATTTTGCATTCTGTATGATTTGCTATCATGTATTATTATGTTATTATCGATTGAACTACCTTGCTGAGTTCATTTGAACTCACTCCTTTTTGCAACATCCTTTGTTAGACTTTTTTGCAGGTACTACTACTGTTGATTATGGTGGTCAGTACTATGAGGACCAAGTTGATGATTCTTATGGTACTCAAGGTACTGGCTATGGTGATTATGTCGGTGAAGACTATTGATACGAGACTGATACTTATCAAGAGTAGTTCGGCTTTTACACTCGATGGGACATCGTCTCATCTTCTTTTTGACTTTTATTAGATTAGTTGAGACCTTAGTTGTTTGTTGCCCTTTTTATTTTGGGAACCGGTTGTAATCTTCTTTTTTGATCTACTTTTCCGCTACTATTGTGGAGTGAGTTTCCGTTTCACTCTACATTTTGATTTATTCTATTGGTATCATTTTCCGCACTCTAATTTTATTTTTGAACCTTATCTTGATCTTTTGATTAATAAAGTTAAACATTTGATTTAATCTTTTTCTTGATTATATTATTGTAAATGTGGGAGGATGATTTTCTCGAATATTGGATCTTTGGCACTGTGGATCACACACTCGGGTATTCCAGATAGGGTACCGGCTGGGTGGATGTGACAGAGTGATATCAGAGCCCACAGTTCAAGGAAATCCTAACCACAGGAAACAATAATAGAACATTCCTGAGTCATAGATCCAAAAGTGACTCAAGTATTCTTTGAATGAATAATAGAGAACTTGGATTAGAAATTTGATAAATGAAGCATAATATGTTTGTTGAATAATGTACAATAATTATAATTGAACAAACATCACTTAATGCAATAAAAGAAAGTGCATAATACATAATAACAAAGTGAAACAAAATGAACTTCATTAACTTTTAGAAATTTTCTACTATGAGTTGTATCTGATAAAGCATAAAAAGAAAATCCTAGTACAAATTATCTAGGAGACTGCCTCTACTCTCTAAGAATAACATCCTCTACGACCTGTGCCAATTGAGACTGCATCTGCTCCTACCTCGAGATCTACACTTGCTTGACCTCTATCCTCTCTAGAACGGAAGTCATGGAAAGCATCTGAGCATACAAATCTAGTGTCTCAGGAGCTATGTGTGAAGGACCTCCGACCTCAAAACGTGATGATGAAAAAATCTCACGATGACCTAGATCAGCCTCATGCATCTCTGTGTCATCTCCTGCCTGATTATCAGTGTCACATCCACCCAGGGGATACCCTATCTGGAATACCCGGTGGAGTTATCCACAGCCCAAAAGATCAAGTTTAGGAACGATCATATCCACTTAGGACAATAACTTAATCAAAAGCAAGAACAATTCATAGTTTTCAAGTAATTTAATAATAAAAGTCAAGGAAATAATATCAGAAGAATCACAAGGAACATTAGAGTGCGGAAAGATACCAATAAAATAAATAATTAAAATGTGGGATGAGGCGGAAACCCACTCTACAACAATAACGGAAGGTAGATCGAATAAAAGTAAAGGTTACAACCGGTTCTCAAAAGAAGGGAAAGAAAAGGTAAGCAACTAAATTACAGTTTCTAGAGCTTATACAATGTTTCCTAAATAGCAAAATCATAAGAAACTAAGCCAAGCCGAATCTGCTCTTGACAAATATCAGTCTCGGACTGCTAATCTTTATCAACGTGTTCACTGCAACCAGTGTTGTACGAGTCACCAACTTGGTCATCAGAGAGTTGATCGTCACAGGCAATAGTAGTAGTACTTGCCGAAAAGTCTAACAAAATATGTTGCAAAAAGGAGTGAGTTCAAAAGAACTCACCTAGGCAGTCATTCCATAAAACATATGCCATATGATACAAGCCATAACATGATGCAGTATGATATGAAACAAATGATGCAAGTATGGTTCTAACTCTATGAATGCTAGTCTCTAAGGTAGACATGCTTTAAGTCATAGCACCATACTTCTTTGGGTAGGTCTCAATCACTCAAGCCGGTGGGAATTGGGTCCTGAAACCTTCAGGACAACCTTGGCTGGGGTTTCGGTCACTGCTCTCTCACATCACCATTTGGTCTAAGTATTGGCGCATGTCAAGGTAAAGCCTAGCCCAATGCAAGTCATCTACTCAGTCATATCATGTCAGATCTAGATACGTCCATTCCTCGCCCTGGGCAATCCTTTCCGGTATTCTTCACATTAGAGTCAGCATAGTCCCAGACTACGGACTCATCAACCCTATTGGTCATCCACAAATAATAGACGGGAAGCTCTCACGTCCTCTCACGGGTTGGTTACCGGTCTTGAGTGCCCGTGAGCCCAAGTCTAGCTATTTGCAACCCTACCAATAAATGGCCCCTTTCGGGTATTCGTAGTATGGTTTATGTCCTCTCACGGGTTGGTTACCGGTCTTGAGCGCCCATCAAACCATACCCTACCACGGGTTGTTCAGTCTCAATGCCCTTCTGATTCAGGTCTGATACGACAGAGACATCCTAGCCACACAACTAGACAAATCCTATGTATGTCATCCAATAACCTGGGAAAGTGTCGATGGGCACCTTCGTAGAACATCCCATACTATTCCCTCCGATGCCCAAGGACAGAAGCGTCAATAGGACAC
Organism: Hakea prostrata; assembly: GCF_041222555.1. NCBI lineage: Eukaryota > Viridiplantae > Streptophyta > Magnoliopsida > Proteales > Proteaceae > Hakea > Hakea prostrata. The sequence goes on from NW_028291133.1 coordinate 182,785, forward strand.
TCCCCAATCCCAAGTTATACCTAAGCAACCACATGCTCAAGTCCAACATCTCACATACATTTGATACATCATCATAATAGAAATTCAGTCCTAATATTGAAATGATTCATCATATGTACAAGTGACAATAATAATTAATCATTATAAAAAGAGCATATTAAATCACAATACTACTGTTTAAAAGCATGTATAACAGTCCTATGATGTTCAAAAGTAATAAAGAGACCATGTTCACTAAGTTATGAAAATCAAGGCATAAGCACATAGCCTATGTATTTATGGCGATAACCATCCTTACCTTAATCGAATCGAAATTAATCCCAAAAATCTCTTAGATAGTCCCAAACTTAGTGCTTGAACCCTAAACAACACATGTGCCACATTAGAGAAGAAAACAATCAAAACAGAGGTCAAACGGAGCAATTTGGGCTAGTACAAAGTTGTTGTCATATCTTGGTCGATTGTCAGTCGACCAGAGCAAACAGTAACGGGCTGAATATGAGATTTGGCCCAAAACTGATCTTCCGGTGCTCCGAAACTTGGAGGGAATGATTATGGCAATATAAGAACACTATACACTAAGTTTCATCAAGATCCAATGGTCCAATTAGGAATACCCAAATCGAAACCCTAGGTTCTATATGTTAGAATCATAGTTTTCAATGAAATTGATTGCAATTGCAAGAGAATTCATAGAATCAATTAAGGGAATGATGAACAATAGATTGAATCACTTACTAACAAGAAATCAGACCTAGCATACTCTAGCAAATCAGTTTTAGGAGATGAAATCATGATGTTATGAAGAAAATCATAAGAATGCAAGGTTAGGGATCATGCATAGGGAATATAGCATTGATAGAATGCGAATGGAGTTTAGGCAAATCAAAAGAGATATTAGAAGAGGTGGTTGCAAGGTTGCAGCACCATCTTCATAGTCTCAACAGAAAGAAAGAGAAGAGGTGAGAGTAGATTAGAGTGTAAGTGAGAGAATACATACCTTGGGGAAGAAATTGGAGAAGAAGAATCAAGAATCTTGTAGGAGTTCTTCACCCACACCAAAGAGAAACCCAAGAGGAGCCTTCCCACGTCCCAAGAGAGTCCCAACAGAAAATGGGGTGAAAACCACGAAGTTCCACATAAATAGAACCCAAAATGACCAAAAAACCAGATTTTCTCGGGCTAGATTCCCTTGGTCGACTGGCTGGTTGATTGGCCAGTCGACCAGACAAGAACAGCAACTTCGGACAGGGATTCGGAGGGCTATACGGGGTCAAATTGAGTGGGGTTTTCTCCTACAAGTCAATCAAGAAGTTTAGTTTTCATAAATACCTTCGGATTGAGGACAAGAGTTCATTAGGTGCTTCAACTAATTCAATCTTCTTCGATGCACAAAAAGGATTGGCCAGACATAGTTCAGCAACTTCGGACAGAGATTCGGAGGGCTATACGGGGTCAAATTGAGTGGGGTTTTCTCCTACAAGTTAATCAAGAAGTCTAGTTTTGGGAAATACCTTTGGATTGAGCATGAGAGTTCATTAGGTCTCCCCACTAGGCTCACCTTCTTCAGGCTGCAGATTCAAAACAATCACTAACAATGCATCCAAGTATGGAGCACCATCAACCATATCCATGGGTTTTGGGTCAAACACCATGTCTTCCATAAAGAGAGCCCACAAGGACAACTTCCATCATTTTGGGACATAGATCTTCACTAAGGGAAAGATCGGACATGACTTCCTAAGGTTTTCAAAGATAGTAACACTGAAGTCATGGTCCAACATCAAGGTCTAACATTAAACAAGTCTTTCTTCACCCAAAATAAATAGGGTGCCCCGGGCTAGGTTTGGGCTGGATTTCACAATCAGAATCTGGACCAGCATCACCCTCATCCTTTGAAATCTCATCATCATCCTCAGAGTCATCATCATCATCATCCTCACCCTCATATCTCTCTGTCTGGGTAAGCTGCATCTGACGAATAGTCCTAGTCCCAATAGCATTACCCAAATCTCCAGTAACCTCATCAGTGCCCCCCAGCCTCACCTCCAAGTATCGGAAGACTAATGTCAGAAGTCGTCCAAAGCAAAGGTTCCGCTTACTAGTATGCTCTACTATATCTAACATAGTGTGCTGGATGATATAGGACAAATCGATCTCGAATCCCATGTAAATACGATAGATCACTAAAGCTTCCATCACTGTGACCCGATGGTGATGTTCGGCTTTAGGCATGATGTTTCGGCCCATAATGCGACCGATGATCCGAGCTGAATCTGTCAGCTGACCACTATTCCGTGGACAATAGCACCGATCATCGTTCCACAGAGTAGCACAAATCTCATGAAGCTCATAGGGTAATAAGTATCTGTCCACCTCAACACCATTAGGTATCCACCTACACTCGCGTGGATAGTACGGTACCTGTAAAATCTCAACCAATGTCCTCGTGGAAAACCTGATCCATGTCTCCCGGACCCTACTCTAAAGGATCAATCAAAAAGCACCACCCTAATCTCTGGCCTCCTCGACAGACGTAAGGTTGCTAAAGAACAACCTCACAAACTCAAGGTATACAGGAAGATCCATAGTGAAAAGATGTGTCCACTGCATGACATCGAACCTCTGCCTAATCCTAAAGATCCAAAGCTGTCGTAGATGGAGTAACCGGCCACACTCTATGTGACAGTACTCAAAATACGCCTCGAACAAAAACTCCGCTTGGGGCGTATCGAATTGATCAAATCAAAGGATCTTCGCTCGTGGCTGAGCTGGCACTCGACCCCTGCCTCTCCTAGCACCAACTAGTTGCCCTTGTCCTCATCCTCATGGTGGCATGATGCTAATGTCTGTTAAGAAAACAAAAATAAGGCTGATGTTAGTATACTTGTGAAAAATTCAGCAAGAAGGACATTTTCGTAATTTTTTGAAAATTTGTTATATTGTCGAAATTGTGATTTGAACATACTAGCATGTGCATAATACTTGGATTAACATGTTAGGAAAGTTTGTTTGAGAAAAATCCATCAATTTCTTAGTCTAGAAGTCAAAATTCAGCAAGAAGAAAAGAGGGGATTTTGCAAACTAGGTCAAAAATGGATTTTTGAAAATTTTTGGAGTTTGCTCAATCAAAGTACATACACATAACCACCATATCATATCAAACATGCAGGAATTGATTTGGTGTTAAAATTCCTCTCGGTTTGAAAGTAATCGAAGTTTTTCAAAAGAGGGATTTTCGGTTGTGTGAATAGTGAAAGTGAGCAAGATTTCAAAAGAACTTGTTTTTAAGGCATAGAATTGAGTGGAAAATTGTTGGAGCATGTTTCTAAACATCCCTAGACATGATTCCTACCAAGAACAACAACCATTACTTAGTTTTTGAAAGAAACCTAAGTGAAGACTATGATATGAGAGAGTTGAATAGTAGCTTACCTTGAGTTGATGATCAAACTTGATGGAGAATAGTTGTTGAAGCCTTTTGAAAGCTTTAGAACACTTAGAAACCCTATCAAAACTTTTCTCCAGAGCTAAATCCCAAGTCTTAACTCTTTGGAATGAGTTTGAAATAAGAAACAAGCCTTAAAACCCCATTTTTCGCGTGTTGTGAGTGTTGGTCGATCGACCGATCGACCAACCAATTGACCAACCAAGGGAAAAAGCCCTGATGCTATTGGATTTTGTAAATTTTGATTTTTGAGCCTATGATTGATTGTTTGAAGGCTATATTGATGATTTTAAACCTGATTTTAGTTGACCAATCATTGGATTCAATTAGATATTGATGAATCCTCTATTTTTCGGTGTTTTTTATTTCTTCCAATTCTTGCATAATGGTTAATCTGAGGAATCGCAATGTTGGTACTGGCAGTATTGAGAATGAAGACATACCTCATAGAACTATACCTGAAGGTGGCTCTGACTAGCAAACTCCACTGATTGGTCAAACTTCTACTGAACCACCTAGTGTTCCGCCGGTAAATAGTTTCCGGGATATTGCCAACATCATGGGCAATATCATGCAGCAACAAGCTATGCAGTTTAATCAGATGATGATGAGTTTTATGACTCTACTTAATGAGACCCGTACTGTTGTTAATGGAAACCTTAATGCCGCTATCCCTAATACGGAAAGGCTAGCAGGAACTCCCCACACCCAATTGATGGAGAGCTCTCTGAAGTTGCAAGGGCCTACTTTTACTGGCATTACTAAGGACACATTGTTTCCAAACAAGTGGCTATGGGAACTAGAGAAGGCTTTTTGCCACCTACAGTGCTCTGAAGCTCAGAAGATTCTGTTTGCTAAACAGAAGATCCAGCATGAAGATGCTTGGTGGACCTCCACTCGCCCAGTTCTAGAAGAATTGCTGGTGAAGTTACTTGGGAAGTTTTTAAGGATTCATTTTGTAAGAACTATTTCCCTGAAGCATTGAAGGATGCTAAAGAAGCCGAGTTCATGGTTCTAGCTTAAGGAACTTTGTCGGTACTTGACTACCAGCAGATATTTGAAGAAGTATTTTTCTTTGCCCCGAAATCTATAAGACCTGATCGTGCTAAGGCAAAGAAGTTTTTCAAGGGGTTGCGACCTACAATCAAGGCTTATCTCATTGTTCATCCTATTGTGAAAGCTATGCCCAGATTGTTTAGAATGCAAAGAAACTGGAAGAGACAAAAAATGATAGCGCTCGTGTATAGAGGCCATGGCAACCAAGGAATCCCAGATGAGTGGATTGTACAGAAAAGAGATTCATAGACCTACACCCTATCCTACTCTTGCTTTTCAACCTAGGAGTGTAGGCCAAAATTCAGGATATGCACAGACCGGCTAGAACTAGTCTAATGGGAATAGACTACCAATGAGTGTTCCAGTTAACAGGCTAGTGAATGCTAATCCTAGACTGGTGAATCAGAAGCCTCCAGTGGCAGTACCTCCAGTTGCGCCAAGACAACCCTTTTGCTTTTTCTGTAAGCATACCGGACATTATGCTAATGCTTACCCTAAAAAGGAAAATCAGTCGTCTGCCCCTGTGACGAAGAGTATTCCTGCCCCTCCATCTGGAAGAGTGTTCAATATAACTGGTACTAAGCCGGATGCAAACCGTGAAGTTGTGACAGGTAAATTACTAGTCGCTTCTATACATGCTTTTGTACTATTTGATACGGGTGTATCTCATTCATTCATCTCATCTACATTTGTTGGAAAGACTAACTTGACACCCAAGGACTTATCTAGTTGTTTAATGATTAGTACACCTACAAAATCTGTCGTGAAACTAGATAAAGTATTAGAGGAATGTCCTGTCTTGGTTTGTGAGAAGGATCTGAAAGCCAATTTAGTTCTCCTAGAAATGAAAGACTTTGACGTTATTTTGGGAATAGATTGGCTGACAACCCATAATGTTGTAATTCTTTGTTTTTCAAAGAAGATCCAATTTCAGATTGATGGAAAATCCGTATTTGAATTCCAAGGTGAGAAAGGAAGTGTAAGCGAGAAGACTTTGACCGCATTAATGCAAGTCTGTGCATTAGTGGAAAGTGCTTCACCGGAAAGTAAGGACAAAGAAGAGAAGAAGCTTGAGGAAGTCAAGGTAGTTTGTGACTTCGTAGATGTCTTTCCTGATGATTTTTCAGGATTGCTGATAGAGAAGTGGAGTTTTCAATAGATTTAATCCCAGGAGCTGCTCTGGTATCTAAAGCCCCATATAGAATGGCACCTACCGAATTAAAGGAACTACAGACCCAACTGAACAAGCTCTTAGAAAGAGGTTTTACAAAGCCAAGTGTATCACCTTGGGGAGCTCCGGTTCTGTTTGTGAAGAAGAAAGATGGTAGCATGCGCATATGCATTGATTACTGGGAGTTGAACAAGCTGACCATTAAGAATAAATATCTGCTGCTTAGGATTGATGACCTCTTTGATCAGTTGAAAGGTGCAGCCATGTTCTCGAAGATTGACTTGGGATTTGGATATCACCAACTTAAGGTGAAGTCTAGTGACATTTTCAAGACAGCCTTCTGAACAAGATATGATCACTATGAATTCAGAGTTATGCCCTTTGGTTTGACTAATGCTCCTGCTATCTTCATGGATCTTGTGAATTGAGTTTTTCATGATGTACTGGATGAGTTTGTGATCGTCATCATTGATGACATCTTGATTTACTCGAAAATAGGGTTTAAAAACCCAAAATCCCGATTCCGTCCCATAGCTGGAAAAGGGATGGGGGGTTGGTCACCAAACCGGCCACTCAACCAGTCCATGTTCAGACTCTCCATCACTAGTCTACGGATGTGCAAAATCGCCCTTTTAATGCCATAGTGATTAATCTTTGCTCTTCTCTTAAACTCTAGGAGAGTTGTTGAGTCATCATAAGGGTCATCCACAATCATTGAGTCCATTTTTGAACCTTCAAGCTCAACTTGAATGGCCCACACTTTGTCATCAACTTGAGGCCTGGGTTTTCGGTCTTGAAACCACGGGTTAAAGGGGTAGAAATCCAGGGGATTTCACAAAAACTCTACTATCATCTGTATCATGATCGTGATCTCTATGGAATTTGTAAAATTTATTTGGATTTCTCTCCTCTGCTTTTGCAATCATTGGTGTTGGCCATCTTATAAATTTCTAATTCTTAATTTGCATAAGAATTTCTGATCTCCATGAGTTCAGAGGTGTATATTGATCTGGAATTGGTCATGAAACATCTCTTCTTGTCTGACGATCATTTCTTGAATTATTCTTACTATTATTTCAATTTTTTTGATCAGATCATAGTGTTCCACTTTCTTTTCATCTACTTTCTTCACCGTCAGTCTCCTTCCTTGCCTGTAGAATGTCCTTCATGTTCGCATATTGATTACACCGTGATGTCAATTCTGCAATGTTCGCTTGCTTATTTATGATCAAAAATTCTATCAGATGATCGTTAGTCAAGCCTCTGAACATTGCATCATAAGCCACTGCTTCATTCAAAATTTTTATCTAGATTGATTCTTGATTGAATCTCTTCATATAATTTGCGGACTGACTCTCCTAGCTTTTGACAAATTGCTGCCAAATTGTCCACTATTTTATTACTTTTCATACTACTTTGGAAATGTATAAGAAAATCCTTATCAAGTCTTTAGCAGGGCCTTTTAGAGATGAAGGAAATGATTGACACTTCATAGCCTCCGATTCTCTAGCAAGCATCATGATGAAGTTAAATTGAGCCAGGTGTTCTAGTGGATTTGTACTTCCATCATACATCGTGAACACCGGAAGTTTAAAATGGTGTGGCAATGGTGTTACCATTATTTCCTTTGAAAATGGATTTTGATCGATAGATTCCTCCACATTTTCTTCATTTTCCTTATTCGTTAGCCATTGGATATGGTCGTTCAGAATACGAAATCTTTTACTGATTTAAGATCCATTGACTTCAAAATGACTACTGATTGACTTTTGTGTTTTATCTTTTTGATCTCTTCGGCTTACTGAAATTCTACTTTTTCTATTTTTGCTTGGTCGATCCTTTTTATCTTCTCTAGTTGACACTTGATCCTCGAGCTTGAAAGGAAGAGGATCGAAATCTGGATATGTGCTTTCTCCATAGCCTTCTTCATTTAGATCTGATTTTTTCTGATTCTGCCTCAACTCTTGCTTCCAAGGAGCTTGGTCAAAGACCGTATCAACTCAGGAAAGACAAGTTCTGATATCAGTTGGAATGGGAATTATGGTCGGTTTTGGATTCCAATTTGTCGGATATACGATCTCATCAGATTTTGTGTATCCAAAATCTGACGCTACATATTCTCCATTTGTGCTAAGATTTGATTGGATCAAATCCGAATTGCGTAGTGGTAGCAGGTGCTTCCGCAAGTTGTTTTTCTTGTTTTTGTGAACTCCAAGGAGATGAGGTGAATGAACTTCAAGGACTTTTTGTTTCTGACGAATAAGCATTGTTGAAGCTGGTGGTAGTGTTGTTGCTTCTCTTGTTTTCCTCTTTGGATTTTACCCTCTTAACTCTCTTTGATTAGTCTCTATCGTTTCATACTGACTTCTCCTCCTATTGCTCAGGTGACTGAGTCATGGCTTTTGTTCTAAAAGTTATTCCCAAAGACGGTGCCAAATGTTGGTGTAGATTTCGCGGGGGTCTGTGAACCATGAATCTCACACCAAACTAACCAGATCTGGCTTGCTAAACTGAAACTCACTCTCTCCTGCAAGATAGAAGAAGAATTGTTAGAAATGGAGCCAATTAGCTGGATCGGCGTATCGTCTCTGACGGACAAGTCAGTGAGGGTTGAAGGATTAGAGTTGCAGAGTTCTTTGGTGCTCTAGAAGCGTTTGAATGCTTAAAGGTGGGAAAAGTGTAGGTTTCAATGAGTTAATTCGAATGTCTTGCCTTCTGTGCACATCACAACCCTATTTATAGATTCCTTTTGCTGATTCCAACTTTCCTTAATCGTGGATAGGACGCTTTAAATTTGATGGTCAGGATTAGATCCTTGTGTGGCTTGGGGTTGACCCTTTATTTGGTTTGTACCATTGGTTGATCTAGGCTGGACCGAGATAAACTAGGTTCAAGGTGATTTATTCACAACATAAATCATAATCGTTAAGATGTTGTATATGAGTAAAATAACAATAAAAGTGTTCGAATGAATAGTTGAACCATGAATCATGAACCATGAACCAGAATCAAATTCAAACTTGGTGCTGATACACTGAGTTCTACTTGCTCTAAACCCTAAATCTAATGAAAGAAGAAGAAATAGGTCCCAGGGAAAGTACTACCACGACGGTTGACGATGATGATAATGATGGCGGTGATGAGGTTTAGAGTGAATCGAAAAGTGGTGGTGGGATTGGTATGTTGATTTCCTTGGATTTCTTGGAAGAATCTCTTCCCATTAAGGCATTGAGTTACTTTGTTGTTTAGATTTCACCCTAGATTCACCAAGAACTCAGAAAAATAGGAAGTATGTCAAGGAGAAGCGTTGTCTTGATTAATCCCAACGGTCAAAACCCATGAAATCAAATTAAGAGAAGAAAATGAAAGGAAAAAAAAATGAAAGGAAGAGAAAAAAACTGGCAACAAATAATGGATGCGTTGTTTGTGCTTTTCGGATTTCTTTTTCTCCTGAAACTGACGATATCAAGACTTGCGTTGTACTTGAATCGCTGAGAGGGATAATTGAACTACTTCTCTGCGAAGTTGATGTCTTTTGCCAGCATGTCAATTCGAGCAAACTGCAAATAGAGAAGTCTTTCAACATGGAGAGAAGTTGCTTCCAAAATGGTGTTATAGTGGCGTTTGGTTTCGCAATTCCCTGGAATCAGCTTCCAAGGAATCATGATTCTAATTTAAAAAAATCCTTTAGTTAAGAAATTAGTCGGAATCCACATAACTCCATAGAATCACGTGATTCTACAATTTTAGTGTAAATAGGTGATTCCATGGAAACCACCAATTGAGGTGGTTTCCATTTAGAATTACCAAAATAAAGCAGGCTAAAAGATGGATTCCATGGAATCACCCCCATCATAATCTTGAGAAAACGAAACCCTATATTCATCTTCAGTAGAAACCAGCCTTCTTCGTCTGCTCTCCTCGCCTTGGAAGTCCCTTGTTAGTTGTTAAACAAATAATAAGCATGAAAATCTAAATTCATATAATAAAACAAATGCAGAAGTGAATGTCTTTTATATACCTCCTGCCATTGATCTTACTAAAGATTTTACAAATATAATAAAATGATTTAATAAAGGATTCTTCTGAACCCTAGCAAACTCAAAATGATGGTTTCTGACTTAATGTATTTGCTAGGTTCAGGGACCCTTTATATAACAATGGCTCACATACATTTTCCCATCAAAAACATCAATTGCCAATTCAATTGAGCACTTTAAGTGAAATTGGATTTATGATCATTTGTGAGAAGTAACAATATTTCGCATTAACCCATAACTAATGATCATTTATTTATGACATTTAGTTACGATTCAGTTTGTAAAGTATAATGTTATCCCAATAGAGGGATCATAATTTGTGAAATACAATATTCTCCCACTTGATCCCAATATTTCACAATGTGGGTTATCATACTATATCCACATTTATACTCAATGGACCAAAAACACATGAATCATGGCGATAAGTCCTCTTAGAATGAGTATTATCTTCCATGTATTACAATGCATTTTCCTTCCAATCTGCTCATATTACTTAATGAATAAACCCTACGTTTATTCAAGGTCCAACAATATATGTTTACTCTCAAATAATGAATGCGTACACCGAAATTGAGAATAACAACATAATGAATAAGAGCTTCATCAAAGATCATTCATACAATGAAATCACATAATGGAACTAAGTCTCATTTTAACTACATGATCCTTAAAATTCTTTGGTGGCATGCCTTTAGTTAATGTATCAGCTATCATCAATTATGTGTTGATGTGTTCAATGACCACTTTGTTTTCCTTAACACGTTCCCTTACAGCTAAATACTTAATGTCGATGTGCTTGCTTTGACTGCTACTCTTACTATTCTTAGCCAAGAAAACAGCAGCTGAATTGTCACAAAATATCTTTAGTGGCCTAGAGCTAGAATCTACAATTATAAGCCCATAAATGAAACTCTTCAACCATACACTATGCAAGGTAGCCTCAAAACAAGAAACGAACTCAGCCTCCAGAGTGGAAGTAGATGTCAAAGTCTGCTTGGCACTCCTCCATGATATGGCTCCACCAACGAGCATAAAAATATATCCTGATGTCGATTTACGAGAATCAACACAACCGGCGAAATCTAAATCACAGTAACCGACTACCTCCAGATTGTCAATCCGTCTATACATAAGCATGTAATTCTTAGTACCTTGAAGGTACCTCATCACCTTCTTTGCAGCTTTCCAGTGGTCTATACCAGGGTTACTCTGATATCTTCCCAACATTCCCACAACGAAAGCAATGTCAAGTATAGTGCAAACCTGAGCATACATCAAGCTTCCAATTGCAGAGGCATATGGAATGTTGTTCATTTGTTCCCTTTCTAGATTATTCTTCGGGCATTGGTTCAAAGTGAACTTGTCACCCTTTACAATGGGTGCTACACTTGGTGAACAATTCCTCATCCGATATCTTTCTAAGATTTTATTGATATAGGTTTCTTGAGATAGACCTAAAATCCCTTGAGTTCAATCTCTATGGATCTTAATGCCAATGACATAAGAAGCCTCACCCATATCCTTCATATGAAAACTCTTAGAGAGGAATTGTTTCACCTCATGTAGAAACCCCTCATCATTGGTTGCAAGTAAAATATCATCCATTTATAGCACAAGGAAACAAATTTTACTCCCACTAACCTTCTGGTATATACATTGATCAATGATGTTCTCTATAAAACCAAATGAAGAGATAACATCATGAAATTTTAAATACCATTTCTAGAGGCTTGTTTCAATCCGTATATGGATTTCTTAAGCTTGCAGACCAAATGCTCACCATTACTAGAAGTGAATCCTTCAGGTTGTTTCATATAAATCTCCTCCTCTAGATATCCATTGAGGAATGCAATTTTCACATCCATTTGGTGCAACTCCATATCAAAGTGGGCAACCAGTGCCAAAATTATACAAAGAGAATCTTTCTTAGATACAGGGGAAAATGTGTCTGTATAATCAATTCCCTCCTTTTCAGTAAATCCTTTGGCTACGAGTCTGGCTTTATATCTCTCAATGTTGCCCAATGAGTCCCTTTTAGTCTTGAAGACCCATTTACAACTAATAGCCTTCATCCCGTTGGGCAACTCTACCAAATCCCAGACTCCATTAGATGCCATAGAATTCATCTCTTCCTTCATGGCATTGTACCATAGATTAGATTCATTGCAATTCATGGCTTGTAAAAACGTTTTAGGATCACTCTCAGCTCCGATATTATAGGCAGATTCTTGTAAATACACTACGTAATCACTAGGAATTGCTAATTTCTTTATTGTCGTAGATCTTCTTAATGTTGCATTAACACCCTCCTGAGGAGGATGTTGTTCAACCAATTGTTCAACAATTAACAAAACTTGTTGAACAATTGGATCTACTAGATCAACATCAGCAAGTTGCGGATCTTCAATGACCGGTTGCTCAACATTCGATTGTTCCGAAAAGGTATTGTGAACACCAACCAATCTTAAACTTGAGGCTGAAGGGTGAATATCTGAATAATCTTTGTAAGATCTAGCCCTATCCTAACCCTGACCCTAACCCAGATCCACTGTTGTTTTTAGGTCCAAGACCCGAAGCGGTGGTAGAAGATACTTATGGACCCTTTTGATTGATAATTATGAGTCGTAGACCAAGCCCATGGACATTGACGATGATACCCCTTACTTGAGTACATTGTCAGTGTTTAGTGAAAGTCTGCTCATTAGATAAGAATGATTTAGTTGAAGTACCTAATGGACTCCCGTGCACAATCCGAAGGTATTCCCCGAAACCAGACTTCTTGATTGAATTGTAGAAGAAAACCCCATTCAATTTGACCTTGTATAGCCCTCCAAGTCCTTGTTCGAAGTTGTTGAACTAAATCTATTTTTCTGTTGAATTATATTTTGGTCGATCCTCTTTGGTCGATGCCATCGACCAAGGACCATCGACCAAAGTTTCCCAGACAGACAAGTTAATGATTCTTGGAATATTCCCTATTCTATTTATACTAGCCTCGTGTTTTGAGCTCTATTCCAATCATTATCACTCCTGAAAACGTGGGGAGAGCTTCCGAAAGCACCTCCTAGGCATTTGTGAAGAAGATCCCACCAAAACTCATTGTTAATCATTGTTCCTCATCTCCATCAACAACTACAAGGTATGATTCATCACTCCCACTCTCTATTCTATTCTTTTCTATCATTTTCTATCCCTCTCTTGCCGTTGAGACCTTGAAGATGGTGCTGCAACCTTGTAACCATCACTCCAAGTGTCCACTCTTGCTTAACCTATGATCCTCTCCCTTGTCTTTTGATGCTATGCCCCCATTTCAAGCCTTGCATATACATCCTTTGATTTTCTTCTTAACATCATGCCTTCTTGTACAAAACTGAGGTATATAGTGTGCTATGCACATGTTTATCACTAGCATATGATCCTAATCAAATTCCTATAAGTTCCCTTAGCTAACACATGCCTTTTCAATGTCAATGCAATCAATTTCAATCCATGCTATGATGCTTGTCTCTTGAACTTAGTAGCCCAATTTCGGACAAAAATCCCCAAAACCCATTATGCAGCCCTGAAGACATTTTGGTGGATCCTTTTGGTCGATGCCATCGACCAAGGACCATCGACTAAACTTGTTGCTAACAACAACCTCAGCCAGTTTTGACCCGTTCAACATCCGATCTTCTTGATTTCTTCTCTAACCTCTTACTTATGTTTGCTTAGGGTCTTAACACTACTTTTAGATCATTCCTTGGTAATTCTTGATTCATCATCAACTCAACCTAAGGTAAGGATGGTTATCTCCATAAACACATAGGCTATGAGCTTATGTTTTGGTACTTATACTTAGTGAACATAGTCTCTTAATTGCTTTTGATTATTATAGGACTATTATACATGTTTTAAAATTGCAGTAATGTGATTTCATACTCTCTTGTTATAATGAGTTATTATTCTTGTACTTGTACATATGATGGATCAATTCGATGTTATCATTTAACTTTTATCATGATGATGTATCAAATGTATGAGATATGATGGACTTGAGTATGTGATTGCCTATGTATAACTTGGGATTGGGGAGTGTCCTATTGACGCTTCTGTCCTTGGGCATCGGAGGGAATAATATGGGATGTTCTCCGAAGGTGCCTATCGACACTTTCCCGGGTTATTGGATGACATACATAGGATTGTCTAGTTGTGTGGCTAGGATTGTCCTTGTCGTGTCAGACCCGAATCGGAAGGGCATTGAGACCGAATGACCGGTGGTAGTGTATGGTTTGATGGGCGCTCAAGACCGGTAACCAACTCGGGGGAGGACATAAACCATGCTACAGATACCCGAAAGGGGCCATTTATTGGTAGGGTTGCAAATAGTTAGACTTGGGCTCACGAGTGCTTAAGACCGGTAACCAACCCGTGAGAGGACGTGAGAGCTTCCCGTTTACTATTTGTGGATGACCAATAGGGTTGATGAGTCTGTAACCCGGGATTACGCTGACTCTAGTGTGAAGGATACCGGAAAGGATCGCTTGGGGCTAGGAATGGACGTATCTAGATCTGAGTTGATACGACTGAGTAGATGACTTGCATTGGGTTAGCCTTTACCTTGACATGCGCCAATACTTATGCCAAATGGTGATGTGAGAGAGTGGTGACCGAATCCCCTACCATGGTTTGAGAGGACTTTACCCAACTATTACGGCAGTCCCAAGATACGGAATTGGTTGAGGATGAGTGACTGATGACCCAAAGAAGTATGGTGCTATGGCTTATAGCTTGTCTACCATAGATACTAGCATTCATAGAGTTAGAATCATATTTGCATCATATGTCTCATATCGCATTGCATTATGTTATGATGTGTATTTGTATGATTTTAAATTATGAAATAACTACCTTGCTGAGTTCTTTGAACTCATTCCTTTTGTGCAAATGTTGTTAGATTTTCCCGCAGGTATTGAAGACTCTGATGGCACACTCTACGAGGCAGACTTTGATTCCTCATACTACCCTCTAGGTGGTAGCTACGGTGAAGATCAGAGTTATGGTGCCAAAAAGGATTACTCTACGTACCAGGGTTAGTCCCACTATAGTGAGGGAGCGGCCGTGCTGGGTTTTCGTCGTCCACACCTATGAGGAGACGATCATTAGGATAGAAGAAACCCTTGCTTAGTGCCCCATTTCCTTGGATTATAGTTAAACATTTTGGATATGTAATTAACTTTCTTGGAGTTACTCTTTAAACATGGATTGTAACTTAACTTGATTTTACTACTTTTCCGCTGCCTTGAGAGAGTGTCTTTCACTCATTTTCTCATCCTTGTGATTACACTTATACATTTGGTATTATTTATTTCCGCACTCTGATTAGTTGATCTTTATCCTATTCATGATATCTATTATTTATTGCTTTTACCTTAATTATTATTGTTCATGATTGTGTTATCGCGAATGTGGGAGGCATGGTCTCTCAATGCTTGATCCTTGGACGGTGGATCACATTCCCGGGTATGCCAGATAGGGTACCGGCTGGGTGGATGTGACAAATTGGTATCAGAGCCCAAGATCAAGTGGAACCCCGACCACAGAAACGATGACGAAACATTCCGAGTCACAGATCCAAAAGTGACTCAAGTGCTCTTAGAGGTGAATAATAGATAACCTGGACTAGCAACCAAATTAATGAAGCACAAATTGAATTTCTGAATAAGACACAATAATATAAACAAAATAACTGAACGTCATTAATCACATAAGAGAGTTTTACAAGTCTGAAAAGAAATACATCCAAGAAAGCATAAAAGGAAACTCCTAGTACTATCTATCTAGGTGATCGACTTTGACGATCTATCTGATCCCTCCTAGATCTAAACTCTTCCTCCAGTCGTGCAAACCTCTCACCTAGGGTGCACATGTATGACTCCATCCTCCTCTGTCCAACCTCTATAGCCTCTTGACGAGCCTCAATCCTCTCAAGTATGGAATGAATCGATGACTGATGAGAAGCCACACCTGGAGCCTCAAAAGTCGTGTGAGATGGACCTCCGACCCCAAAGAATCGTGGAGTAGGAATCTCCTCGTGTCTCGGAATCTCATCCTGACCCTGATCCTCATCTCCTTGATCATCATCATCCCCATGCTCATCATCGTCCTCATCACCACTATCATCACTATCATCGTCGTCGGTATCCTCATCCTCAGAGTCATCATCCTCTGATGCCTCATCAATGTCATCCTCATCCTTTGATCTCGCAGCATCGTGGAGCCCCATCTTCCTAATCAACCATGAGCCGATGTCCTCGCCTATGTCTCGGCCCTGAATCATTGGTGTATCCTCCAAGTCCACATCAAAGTGCTCGAAAATACGTGTCAAGAGTCGACCAAAAGCCAAGTTCCTATCCCTAGGAAACTTAATTCGATCAATCATGACGTTCTGCATGATGTAGGCTAAGTCAATCTGCACTCCAGTGTACATGCTGTAGATAACCAATGCCTCCATCACCGACACCTTGCTGTGGTGCCCTGCCTTCGAAAGGATGTTTTGCTCGACGATGCGAGCAATAACCTGAGCTGAAGGACGCATCCCAGTGCCGCTCTAGGGCATATAACAGTCAATGTCATCCCATAGCGTCATGCATACCTCGTATGTCTCGTATGGAAGAAGAGCCTCAGTGATGTTTGTGCTTGCGGGAATCCATCAATGGGAATCTTGTACAATCGGGACATCCAAGATGTGAGCCAGTGTCCTAGTAGTGAAACTGATCTCTCTGCCCCCAACCATAGAGTCCATGACGATCCTAGAACCATCTCGTGGGTCATCCTCGATGCGGTAAGTCAGGTTACTATAGGTACCTGACGAGATCAGAATAGACCGGATATGCCGTAGTGTACAAATGAAGCCAATCCATAGCATCCAGTCTCTCTCGTATGTGAAACGTCTCTAGGTCATCCAAGACAACCAACCGTCCATGCTCAATCGGTATGTCATGGAAGTAGTACTCATATAAAAACTCAGGCATAGGGGTCGTGAAATGCTCCTCGTCCATAACCTCTGACCGGGGAACGTGCCCTTGACCTCTATCAGCCTGTCGCCCTCCTCTAGGCATAGTGGATCTGTTGAAACAAAGAAGGAATTTCATTTGGATTAGTCCCAGTGTGTATTTGTTAAATGAAGGGCATTTTTGTAAATTTTTGGAAATTTTTGATTTTGGTAAAATTTCGATTTGAACATTCTAACATGTGCATAAAACTTAAATAAACTTGCTGAAACACTTCGTTTGGTGAAAATCCATCATTTTGACATCTTCAAAGTGGAAATTCAGCAAGTAAGAGAGAAAATCCCTCTTTGGGCTTACTTTTGTGAATTTTTGAAAATTTGAAATTTGACCGAATGGAAAGTGGGAACACCTTTCCCATAGTGAATCAGCCATGTAGAGATTTGTTTCATGTTAAAATTCATTTTGGTTTGAAAATGGGACAAGTTTTTGCAAAGTTGGATTTTTGTGAGATGAATAGTGATTTTGGAACCAAAGTGTGTGCAATCTTGTGTTTTAAGCTTAATCTTGCTTGGAAACTAATGGGAATATGTTTCTAAACACCCCTATGCATGATCCTAACCATTAGCAACAAGCATTATTCAGTTTTAGAGAAAAACACATCCATGGTAAATGAAATTTGCAAGAAAAGAGAAGAAGAAAGAGAGCTTACTTGTATAGATGATCAAAGGAGACTTGCAAGGGTTGTTGGAGCCTTGAATCAAGCCTTGGAACCCTTAAGAACCCTAGAAAATCGTTTTCCCTAGAGCCAAACTCGAAATGGTAGTGTGAGAAATGAAAATGAAATGAAGAAGTGGGCCCTTTAAATCTGATTTTTGCGCAGAATCATTTTGGTCGATCCTCTTTGGTCGATGCCATCGACCAAGGAGCATCGACCAAAATAGGTCATTTTGCTGCCTTGGGCTGTTTTTGGAAAATTTTGATTTGTTAATTGAATCCTTTGGATTTTGAACAATGTTGACTTATTTGCTTGCTATATTGATAGTTCCAACCATGATTTGAGTATCCTAATCTTTGATCAAGTTGTTTTTGACAGATTTGAATTTTGGTGTCCTTATCTTTGATTCTTGCACAATGGTCTTGCTTAGAAACCGTTTCATTGGTTCCGGTAGTGCCGGGAACGAGGAAACACCTGTTGGGGGCTCTGACCAGCAAACTGAAGAAGATAGCCACACCACAAATGGCATTCCTGGTGCCCCCGATATCGGAAGTTTTAAGGATATTGCCAGCATCATGACCAACATGATGCAACAGTAGGCTGTCCAATTTAACCAGATGATGGCTGGTTTTGCTACCCTTCACAATGAGAACCGTGCCAGACTTGGGACTTCTAGTGCCGCAGCCCCTCTTGTGGAAAGATTCATCGGGACACCCCACACCCGTTTGATGGAAAGTTTCCTAAAGTTACAAGTACCTACATTCATTGGAGTAACAAAGGACACTCTCTTTCCA
This sequence comes from Hakea prostrata, assembly GCF_041222555.1. Classification (NCBI taxonomy): domain Eukaryota; kingdom Viridiplantae; phylum Streptophyta; class Magnoliopsida; order Proteales; family Proteaceae; genus Hakea; species Hakea prostrata. The sequence goes on from NW_028291133.1 coordinate 201,004, forward strand.
AACAAGTGGCTTCGAGAATTGGAGAAAGCCTTCAGACATTTGCAATGTTCTGATGCTCAGAAAGTGTTGTTTGTCGAGCAGAAGCTTTAGCACGAAGCTGATGCATGGTGGACCTACACCAGGTCCATCCTCGAGAATCTTAATGCCGGTATTGTCTCCTAGGAGAAGTTTAAGGAAGCATTTTGCAAGAACTACTTTCCGGAAGCAGTAAAAGATGCCAAGGAGGCCGAGTTCATGGCCTTAGTGCAAGGTACCTTGTCTGTGCTTGAGTATCAGCAAAGGTTTGAAGAACTTTTCTTCTTCGCCCTCGAATCCATCAAGTCCGATGATGCTAAGATGAAATTTTTTTTCAAGGGTTTGCGGCCTTCTATCAAGGCATACCTCAAAGTCTTGCCTCTGGAAGGTTGTGCTCAGGTTGTCCAAAACTCGAAGAAGCTTGAAGAAAATGAGAAGGAAAATGCTCGAGTTCAGAGACCCTGGCAACCTAGGCACCCTAGCTTTGTAGACCGCACTGATCGGTGTTTTGCTAGACCTGCTCCTTACCCTGCACCTGTCTTTCAGCCGAGGAATTTTGGCCAGAGTTCTAGTTCTTTTCTTGTGGGCCATCATGGTCAATCCAGTGGAGTTAGACCTTCGGGAGTTACACATCCACCTCAACCTGGGATGGTGAATCCAAGACCTGCATTTCAGAGACCTCCCCCTGTTGCAGCTCTTGTTGGACAGGAAGATTCCACTTGCTTCCTCTGCAAGCAGACAGGCCATTATGCCCGCTTTTGCCCAAAGAAACCAGCCCAACCTTATGCTTCAGTCATGAAGAGTGCTCTTGTTCCTGCCCCTCCTTCTGGTAGAGTATTCAGCATATCTGGTGCTAAATAGGATCCATGCCACAATGTTGTCACAGGTACATTGTTGGTTGCTTCATTTCCAGTATTTGTTTTGTTTGATACGGGTGCATCTCATTCGTTCATATCATCTACTTTTGATTTGAAGACTAACCTGACACCTCGGTGTTTATCTAGTTGTTTGTCAATTAGTACCCCTGTTGGGTCTGCTGTTAAACTAGATAAAGTGTTAGAAGTTTGTCCTGTGTTAATTTGTGGAAAGAACCTAAAGGCAAATCTAGTATTGTTTGACATGAGAGATTTTGATGTAATCTTGGGAATCGATTGGTTGACATTCTACAATGCCGTAATCTTGTGCTCTTCAAAGAAGATCCAGTTTCGAGTGGAAGAGAATTTAGTTTTCGAGTTCCAAGGAGAGAAGGGAAGAATTAGCAAGAAGACCTTGACTGCTTTAATGCAAGTCCATGCTTTAGTGGAAAGTGATTCACCTGGAAGCAAGGTCAAAGAAGGGAAGAGACTTGAAGAAGTTAGAGTTGCTGGTGATTTTGCTGATGTATTTCCAAATGACCTGTCAGGATTGCCCCCTGATAGGGAAGTTGAGTTTTCCATAGACTTAACTCCTGGAGAGGCTCCGGTATCTAAAGCTCCTTACAGAATGGCACCTACCGAACTAGAAGAGTTGCAAACACAACTGAATGAGCTCTTAGAGAGAGGTTTGTGCAGCCAAGTGTATCACCTTGGGGAGCTCCAGTCTTGTTTGAGAAGAAGAAGGATGATGGTAGCATGCGTCTGTGCATTGATTACAGGGAGTTGAACAAGCTGACGATCAAGAATAGATACCCGCTGCCCCGGATTGATGATCTTTTCGATCAATTGAAAGGCGCGGCTGTATTCTTGAAGATTGATTTGAGATCGGGATATCATCAGTTGAAAGTGAAGTCAAGTGATATCTTTAAGACGGCGTTTAGAACAAGGTATGGACATTATGAGTTTAGAGTTAAGCCTTTCGGCTTAACTAATGCTCCTGCCGTGTTCATGGATCTCATGAACTGAGTATTTCATGATGTGCTCGATAAGTTTGTAATCGTTTTCATTGACGACATCTTGATCTACTCAAAGAATGAGGAAGAGCATGTGAAGCACCTGAACTTCACATTGCAAAGGTTGAGAGAAAAGAAACTCTATGCTAAGTTTAGCAAGTGTGACTTTTGGCTCTCAAGGGTAGTATTTCTCGGCCATGTTGTTTCAGCCAAAGGTATTCGTGTGGATCCTGAGAAGGTGCAAACAGTTGCTGATTGGGAAAGACCGAAGACCGTGATTGAGATAAGAATTTTCCTTGGATTGGCGGGATACTATAGAAGATTTATTGAGAACTTTTCTAGGTTGGCTGCTCCTATGACTAAGCTAACTAGAAAAGAAGAGAAGTTTGTGTGGACCGAAGCTTGCGAGAAGAATTTCGAAGAGCTGAAAGTTAGATTGACAAGAGCTCCGGTTTTGACTATACCTGTCACATCCACCCAGCCGGTACCCTACTTGGCATACCCGAGTGTGTGATCCACAGCCTCGAAGATCAAGTATCGAGGTAATCAACCTCTCACATAGACAATAACATAATCATGAACATAAATAATTAATGTGCAAAAGATAAACAAAAGATTCAAATAAGGGAATAATAAATCACATATCATCAGAGTATGAAAGACAATCAAAATGTCTAAATCAATAATTAAAGTGAGGCGGAATCTCACTTCACAAACAGCGGAAAGTAGATCGCAAGTCAAAAGAAAGATTACATCTGGTTCTAAAACAAGAAAGAAAATATAACCAAACTAAGCTAAAGTCTATTCTACTTTATAAAGAATGTCTTCATAAACATAGACTTCATCAATGACGCTTAGACACTCCCATTCCACAGTAGGGCTAATCCTGGTAACAAGCAAGACCACTTAAGGAATCCTCAATGTAATCTTCATGGTTGCCAACACCTTGCATGTAGTACGCTTCTTCAGTTTGCGCTTCCTCATATTGACCTTCATAGTCATCAATACCTATAGAGTAATCTAACAAAATATATTGTACAAAAGGAGTGAGTTTCAAAAGAAACCCAGTAAGGTAGTTAATCCATAACAACATAAATAGCAGGAATTCAAAGCAACGTAAGATGCTATATGATATGAAACACATGATACATTATGATTCTAACTCTATGTATGCTGGTCTCTATTGGCAGACATGCTTTAAGTCATAGCACCGTACTTCTTTAGGAAGGTCTCAATCACTCATCATCAGTTGGTAATGGGTCCTTCATCCCTCGGGACATTCCATGGCTGGAGGTTAAGTCACCACTCTCTCACATCACCATTAATCTAAGTATTGGTGCATGTCAGGGTCAAAGCCTAGCCTAATGCAAGTCTCCTACTTAGTTACATCAAGTCAGATCCAAATACGTCCATTCCTCACCCCTGGCGATCCTTTCCGGTATCCTTCACACTAGAGTCCTCATAGTCCCTGACTATGGACTGATCAACCCTATTAGTTATCCACATATGGTAAACAGGAAGCTCTCACGTCCCCTCACAGGTTGGTTACTGGTCTTGAGCACCCATGAGCCCAAGTCTATCCATATGCAACCCTACCAACAAATGGCCCCCACAATGTGATTCCTATCCTCTCACGGGTTGGTTACCAGTCTTGAGCGCCCATGAATCCCCATTGCTACCATGGGTCGTTCGGTCTCAATACCCCTCCGATTAGGGTTTGACATAATGGGACATCCTAATCAAACACTACTAGACAACCCTAAATATGTCATCCAATAGTTTAGGACGGTGTCCAAAGGGCATCTCCGAAAACATCTCATAATATTCCCGTAGTTGTCCAAGGACAGAAGTGTCAAAAGGACACCTCCCCTTTCCAAACCATACTTAATCATTCACAAACATAAATCCATTATTTAACATATATGGTAACTTCTTAAATGGAAAGAAACCATAACAACATCCAACTTGTATATAACTGTTAAGTAAATCATACATAAATCAATTTAGCATAAACAAGTAATGCTACTGTAATCAAGATAGTGCATCAGTAGTATATCATTGTAAGAATCTAATTAAGGAAATAAATCAAGGAGATTCAAATATAGAAACTAGATTCATGCAATCTATGTAATTAAGGAAATAACCATCCTTACTTTATATAACTCGCAAAGGATCTTGGGGAATCAAGTAAGACCTTGACTAAACTTGGAAAGAAAGTCCTAAACAAGTATATCTAACATATTAGGAAAGATACCTAAAAGGAAAGAAATCAAACCATCCAAAATATACCAAATATGAGGTTGCTGTCCTCATTGGTCAATTGATTGGTCTACTGCCTCAGTCAACCAATGAGTCGACCAACAGAGACAGTGGCCTTCAAAATCAGAGATTTTTGAATATAAAACTGAATTTGGTGGTTCAAAAGGGTACTAAATAGGAGGGAAACTACAAGGGTAGTATGCTAGTATATAGAGGACTTCAAAACCCTAATAATATCAAGTCTTCAAGTTACGAATTAGGAAACAAAAAGTTACCATAATTAGATCAATCATGGTTCTTGAAGAATTCATATCAAAATCATGGACGAGAAACAATAGGATGATGAATCACTAATATGATAAAGGATTCATGAATAGCATGCATGGATCTTCTAGAAAAATAGATCTAAGAATGAAGAACATCAATCTAAATAAGGAAAGAAACTGAATACATGTTTTCCTTCAAAAGCGAGTGATGATCTTGATGAAGATCATCCACCAAGCTTTAGATCCTTAGGAAAAGAGAGGGAATGAGTATAGTGATGGTTGCAATAGAGATGCAACATCACCTCTACTGTCCTCAATCAGAAAAGGAAAGAAAAGTAATGGAGAATCAAAGATGAAACATAGGAGAGGATGATCACATACCTTTTTGTGTAAATGCGAGAGTTTTGACGAAGATCCATCAAGAAAATCACCAAGGATGCAAGGGAGATGACTTGCAAAGGGCTCTAGTACGTTCCAAAGAGTTTGGAGGCAGAAAATACGAAGTAGACTCGAGATTAAATAGAGCAAGCAAAGACCTAATTAGCAAATCAGATCTCATTGGTTGATTGATTGGTCGACTGGCCCAGTCGACCAATGAGTCGACCAATCAGGACAGCAAGTCCAAAACAGGGAAATGAAGGCTCAGATCAAATCCAAACATAAAGGGGTTTAGCACACACATTAAGTGACTTACCTAGTAGGTAGAAATGCCTTTGAACCAAGCCATAGAGTACTCCAAGTCTATCAACTAATTCCATCTTCATCAGGATGCAGTTTCCATAAATGGAACACTGTCATCAACACTCATGGATTCTATGCCAGCCACCAAGTCTTCCACTGGGATGGCCCATAGCTGACTTCTTGCCTTACTTCGGGTTGTTGGACCTACAAACAACAGGGTTTCAGGGTCAAGGTTAGGGTTGGGTTTCACAATACCTGATAGTTCCGGTGGATTGACAATCTACATTGATGCTTCCAAGATCGGTTTGGGTTGCGTGTTTTCTTTGCTTTGAAGATTTGGAGACATTACCTGTACGGTGAGAAGATCTCCATCTTCACGGATCATAAGAGTTTGAAATACTTCTTCACCCAAAAGGAGCTGAACATGAGACAAAGAAGATGGTTAGAATTGGTCTCTGACTATGATTGTGACATCCGGTACCACCCAGGTAAAGCAAATGTAGTTGCGGATGCTCTTAGTCGGAAAAGCCAAAGGAAGGAATTGGACTTGAATGCTTTGAGTCGGCCTTTGTTGTCATCGATGGAAAGGTTTGGTTTGGAAGTGGTTCCTGAGGCTTCGGATTTTGTTCTTTATGCCATGACGGCAAGATCCTCCCTTAGAGATAGAATTGTTGCTTTGCAAAGTTCTGATCAAGAGTTGAAAGAGAAGATTGAGAAAATTGCCTTGAATTCAAAAATGGACCCTGCTTTTAGTACGTTATGGATGGTACCTTATTTTTTAGAGGTAGACTTTGTGTGCCTGCTATTGACGAAATTAAGAAGGAAATATTGAAAGAAGCACACCAGTCCATCTTTACAGTACACCTTGGAAGTACCAAGATGTACAAGGACTTAACGGAACATTTTTGGTGGAATGGTTTGAAAGCTGACGTTGAAGATTTTGTTGCCAAGTGTGAGACTTGTCAACGTGTGAAAGCCGTTCGTCAACCTCCGTCTGGATTGCTTCAGCCCCTTCCTATTCCTAGTTGGAAGTGGGAAGATATCTCAATGGACTTCGTGACTAGCTTGCCTCAGACAAGTAAAGGAAATGACACTGTGTGGATGATTGTTGATAGGTTGACCAAATCAGCCCATTTTATTCCTATGAAGATCACTTACACTTTGGATAAGCTAGCTAGGCTTTATGTGGACAATGTAGTTTGTCTACACGGAGTGCCTGTGAGTATTGTTTCTGACCGTGATCCTAGGTTCACCTCAAGGTTTTGGAATGGTTTGCAGAAAGCCTAGGGAACCCAATTGAGTCTGAGTACAGCTCATCATCCACAGTCTGATGGACAATCTGAGCGGACAATTCATATATTGGAAGACAAGCTTAGATCTTGTGTGGTAGACATGGGTGCAAATTGGGATGAACACTTAGCTTTAGTAGAGGTTGCCTATAACAACAATTATCAAGCAACAATTGGCATGGCTCCATTTAAAGCTTTGTATGGTAACACTTGTAGGATGCCTTTGTATTGGTCTGAGACAAGTGAAAGAAAGGTCTTGGGTCCAGAGATGATTGAAGCTACAAGTGATATGGTTGACATGATTAGAGAAAGGATCAAGTCTGCCCAGTCTAGATAGAAATCTTATGCCGACAAGAGAAGGACCGATTTAGAATTTCCAATTGGAGAGAAAGTTTTCCTAAAAGTGTCACCTATGAAAGGGGTGACTAGATCAATGTGAAAGGAAAGCTTAGCCCTCGCTTCATTGGACCTTTTGAGATTTTGGAGAAGGTTGGACCTGTAGCATACCGCTTGGCCTTGCCCCCATCTCTTGCTGGAGTTCACAATGTGTTTCATGTTTCGATGCTTCGAAAGTACACAGAGAACCCGGAACACATACTACATCAAGCACCCGAAGGACTTAGTGCCGATCTTTCTTACGATGAAGTACCAACCGAGATCCTAGACAGAAAGGACAAGTAATTGCGGAATCACACCATCCCTTTGTTGAAGATTCGATGGAAGAACCACAACCCAGAAGAAGCTTCTTGGGAGAAGGAAGAAGACATGAAGGAGAAGTTTCCTCATCTTTTTGGAAGCACAGGTACGCTTTCAATTTCGAGGACGAAATTTCTTTTAAGAGGGGGAGAATGTAAAATCCAGCCCTATCCTAACCCTGACCCTAACCCGGATCCACTGTTGTTTTTAGGTTCGAAGACCCGAAGCAGTGGTAGAAGAGACTTATGGACCCTTTTGATTGATAATTATGAGTTGGAGACCGAGCCCATGGACATTGACGATGATACCCCTTACTTGAGTACATTGTCGGTGTTTAGTGAAAGTATGCGCATCGGATAAGAATGATTTAGTTGAAGTACCTAATGGACTCCCGTGCACAATCCGAAGGTATTTCCCGAAACTAGACTTCTTGATTGAATTGTTTGGAACTGAAAAGATAGAAGATCAAATCATAGATACCTTATTAGGAAAGAGATCTAAAAGATAGAAGATCAAATCATTCAAAATAGACCAAACACAGAGCTACTGACTTGCTTGGTCGATTGGTTGGTCTACTAACCCAGTCGACCAACTGAGTCAGTACCAGACAGAAATGATGTTTCTGATTTGAAACTTGATTTACATGATTCGAATCATCACCAAACTTGAAGGAGATTACTATAACAGTGTTCTAACACTAAAGAGCAAGACTAGACTAACAATGATCAAAACATAAAGGTACTAAAAAAGAAACAAAACTTTCTATAAAAGTAACAATTAGGGTTTTCAATGAAAACGTAGTATGATCGTGAAGGAAAACCAGAGATTGAGGGATTATCATTATAGTAAAGAAATAATAGAGATTATACACTAATCTACAAAGAAAACAGATCTAATCATGCTTAAGAATCAAATCGAAGATTGAATCAAAGAAGAGGATCATAGCTTTATGAAAAACTTGCAAGATTAAGGTTAAGATCACTATGATGATCATAAAACCTTAAGAATAATAAGGGATTAGTGAAGAGATGGTTGCTAATAGAGAATGCAGTATCATCTTCACTGTCTCAAACAATAAGAAATAGAAAATCAGAGATGAAGAAGAAGATGAGAGAATAGACAAACCTTAGATGCAAGAAGAAAAAGGATTGCTTGGGTTCTTGCAAGAATATCACCAAGGATGCAAAAGAGAAGCTTGGAATGGAGTCTCTACACGTTCCAAAGGTCTTAGGAGGCAGAGGAGACAAAGAAACCTCGTAGACAACAATATATAGAGCAACCAAGACCTAAACAGCAAAATAGATCTGGTTGGTCGATTGGCCCAATCAACCAAGCAGTCGACCAAGCATGACAGCAAGGCCAAGACAGGGATTTGAAGGACCAAACCAAAACCAAACTTAAAGAGCTTCTCCACACACATCATATGACTTACCTAGTATGTAGAAATGCCTTCGAACCAAGTCAAATAATACTCCAAGTCCATCAACTAATCTCATCTTCAACTAGGTGCAATTTCCTTTTCAGTTCCGAACACGTTTCCATATATGGAACACCATCATCAACTTCCATGGGTTCTGGGTCAAACACCATGTCTTCCACTAAGAGGTCCCATAGATGACTTCTTCCTCTGCTTCGGGTTATTGGACCTAGAAACAACAGGGTTTCCGGGTCAAGGTCAGGTTAGGATAGGGCTGGATTTCACACCTTTGAACATGTCGGAGAGATACTCTCTACCTCTATCCGTTCTAAGAGTTTTAATCCTTTTATCTAATTGATTCTCAACTAAGCTCATGAATTTCTTAAAACATTCTAGAGATTCTGACATATGAGAAATTAGATATATATGACCATACCATGTATAGTCATCTATGAATGTGATGAAATAAGCCTGTCCTTTTCTAGTATGCATATTCATGGGTCCACACACATCTGAATGGATAAGTTCTAGAGGAAGAGAGGCTTTGAAAGCCTTTTTGAATTGTTTTCTAGTTGCTTTTCTTGCTAGACATGACTCACAGGTTGGCAAATCAGATAGTGAACCTTGGCCTAAAAGACCTTCTCTTGCCAACCTGTTCATCCTATCTAAGCCAATATGTCACATCCCCCCAGCCGGTACCCTAACTGGCATACCCGGGTGTGTGATCCACAGTCCCAAAGAACAAATATCGAGGAAATCATCCTCCCACATAAGCAATAACATAATCATGAACATAAATAATCAATGTGCCAATATAAATAAGAGATCCAAATAAGGAAAGAAAAGATCATATAACATCAAAGTGCAAAAAGATAATAGATAAAGTCAAGTCAAGGAGTAAAGTGAGGCGGAAACTCACATTATGTCTTGCTGAGTTTCTTTTGAAACTCACTCCTTTATGTACAACATCTTTTGTTAGATTATTCTACAGGTCTTGATGGCTATGAAGCACAATATGAGGAAGCACAAGATGAAGAAACGTACCATATGCAAGGTGTTGGCGACTATGAAGATTACTTTGAGGATTCCTCAAGTGGTCTCACTGGTTACCAAGATTAGCTCTACTATGGAGTGGGAGCGTCTGAGCGTAATTGATGAAGTCTATGTTTATGAAGACGTTCTTTATAAAGTAGAAAAGACTCTAGCTTAGTTAGATTATATCTTTCTTTCTTGTCTTTAGAATCAGTTGCAATCTCCTTTGATTTTCGAACTACATTCCGCTATACTCGTGGAGTGAGATTCCGCCTCACTCTGTATTTGATTTTATATATCTATTGGTATCTTTTCCGCACTTTGATGATTATCCCGTTACTTTACTTTGATTCATTTGAATAATATTGTTAACCTTGATTTAGTCTTGTTCTTGATTATATTATTGTGAATGTGGGAGGTTGATTTTACTAACTACTAGATCTTGTGGACTGTGGATGACACACTCGAGTATGCCAGATAGGGTACCGGCTGGGTGGATGTGACAGAGTGGTATCAGAGCCCATAGTTCCAAGTAAAATCCTAACCACAGAAACAATGATAGAACATTCCTGAGTCATAAATCCATAAGTGACTCAAGTATTCTTCTTAGAAGCGAATAATTGAACACTTGGATTAGAAACTTAAAAAAAAAGTGAAAAATAATGTACTTTGAATAATACACAATAAGTCTGATTTAACAAACATCACATAATGCAACAAAAGAAAATGCATAATACACAATAAGACGGTGAAATAAAAGTGAACTTCATTAATTCTAGGAAAGTTCTACAACAAGTTACATTTGAGAAACATAAAAAGGAAGTCCTAGTACAATCTATCTAGACTACTGTCTCTGCTCTCTCAGTACTCTAACATCCTCTACAACCTGAGTCAACTGTGACTCCATCCTCTCCTATCTCGGCTCTATCCTCCCTAAGATGGAAGTCATAGAGCGCATCTGTGCACACAGCTCCGCAGTCTCTGGAACTGTTAGTGAAGGGCCTCCGGTCTCAAAGTGTGATGATGTGGGGATCTCCTGATGACCCTGATCTGCCTCACGCATCTCAATGTCATCTCCTACCTGGTCATCTGTATTGGACCAGCATCGTGCTCACCACCATCCGACTCATCATCATCCTCATCTGTCTCAAGGCCATCCTCATCATCTGACCTCTCAGTCTGAGTAATCGGCATCTGATGAATAGTCCTCGCCTCGATGTCATAGCCCAGCAATCGTTTCTGCATCAATGTATCCTCCAGCCTCACGCCGAAATGCCAGAAGATAAGTGTGAGTAGACATCCGAAGCAAAGGTTCCATACGCCCGGAGACATCACTACCTCTAGCATGACGTTCTGGATGATGAAGGAAAGATCAATCTCGAAACCCCGGTATATGCGGTAAATCAGTAGAGCATCCATCACTGATACTCTCTCGTGATGCCCTGCCTTCGGGATGATGTTGCGCGACAAACAATGCTACTGATGAATCTAGCCGAATCTGTCATCTGTGCACTAGTCCGTGGTGTATAGCATCCATCATCTCTCCAAAGTGTGATGCAAACCTCATGCAGCTCATGTGGTAATAGAAAAGCATCTATCTCTACCCCAGTCGGTATCCATACACACTCATGAGGATAGTGTGGTACCCGGAAGATCTCTGCCAGTGTACTAGTAGAAAATCGAATCCGTGTCTCTTGAACTTGACTCTCTAGGATCAACTCGAATGGACCTCGCCTCCGACCCTCCTCGATTGATGTAAGGTTGCTAAAGAACAACCTCACTAAATCTGGATAGACTGGAAGATCCTCAGTGAAAAGGTGTGTCCACTCCATCGTATCGAATATCTGACGGATCCGAAAAGTGCTAAGCTGTCGTAGCTTGAGTACTTGGCCATACTCAATGCGGCACCACTCGAAGAAGGCCTCATACAAGTACTCCGCTCGGGGTGTACTGAATAGGTCTCTACGATTAACTACATCTCGTGGCTCCAAAAGTGGAACTTGACCTCTGGCTCTGCCTCTACCTCTCCTCCCACCCATGTGTTGTCCACGAGGAGGCATGATGTCTGTATAGCTGTAAGGAAGACAAGAAGAGACTTGACGTTAGTAGAATTACAAAATTCAGCATGAAGGGTATTTTCGTAATTTTTTGAAAATTTTCGATTTTGGCGAAATTTCAGTTTGGGCATACTAGCATGTGCATGGTACTTAGAATAGTGAGTTAGCATGTTTCATTGGAGAAAAACATCTCAATTTGATGGTTTAAAAGACAAAATTCAGCAACCATAGAAAGGGGGGGAAATCACAAATTAGGTCAAAATGCGATTTTTGAAGTTTGGTATTGGCTCAATCAATTTAGATACACATGTTCATCATATCATTTCAATAATGTAGGAAATGATTTGAAGACGAAACTCTTTGCGGTTTGAAAATGAGAGAAGATTTTCAAAAGAAGGTTTTCGGTTGAGAAATCGTTAACAAGAAACCATGAATTTGATAGCAAGCGTTGTAAAGACATGGCATTGTGTTAAGATTACCTAGAACACATTCCTATATGTTCCTAGACATGTTACCTAGCAATTATAACAAGTAAATCATGATATTTGGAAGAATACATTTCAGTTTTGAAGTTGTTAAGCAAGGAAAAGAAGGAATTTTACCTTAGATGATGTTGCAAGAATGTTGGAGACTTGTTGTTGATGTTAGATAGCCTAGAATGACTCTTGAAGACCTTAGAGAACCTTGCCTTAGAGCTCTCCCACGAAGCTTGGTGTTTTGGAATGAGTATGAAGTGAAAAATGTGATTTTTAAGGTGTTTTTCGCGCACTGTTTGCGTGGGTGAACTGCTTGGGTCGACTAGATGACTCAACCTAGCTACCCGACCCAAGGAGTAAAATTTTGGAACTTTGGATAATTTTGGGGATTTTGATATATGATTCATGGATGACTTTTTGATGATTAAAGTGATGATTTTTAACCTTATTTGGATATGCTAAGACTAAGGTTAAGTGATTATTGATGGTATATTGGAAATTTTGGGTATTTTTGACTTATTTTGATTTTTGCAGAATGGTTGTGCTAAGGAATCGCAATATTGGTTCTAATAGTACTGGAAATGAGGAAGAAGTGTTTCATGATGATACTCCTAATGATAGCACTAGTCAGCATACTAATTTGAATGGTGATAATTCGACCGGTATACGAAATGCTCCGGAAGTGAATAGTTTTCGTGATATTGCCAATATCATGGGCAACATTATGATGCAGCAATCAAATCAGTTCAACCAGATGATGACGGGTTTCATGACACTGCATACTGAGACTCGTACTGGTGTGAATGGAACTCCTCATACCGCAGTTCCTAATGTGGAAAGGCTAGCTGGAACTCCTCATACTCGCCTGATGGAAAGTTTTCTGAAGATGCAAGTGCATTCTTTCACTGGTGTTACTAAGGACACTTTGTTCCCTAACAAGTGGCTGAGGGAATTAGAGAAAGCATTCCATCATCTACAGTGTTCTGAAGCACAAAAGATCTTGTTTCCGAACAGAAGTTTCAGCAAGAAGCAGATGCTTGGTGGACCTCCACTCGTCCTATCTTGGAAACCTTGCATGTTGGTAGTTTAACTTGGGAAATTTTCAAGGATGCATTTTGTAAGAACTATTTCCCTGAAGGAGTGACTGACGCTAAGGAAGTTGAGTTCATGGCCCTTACGCAAGGACCTTTGTCTGTGTTGGAATATCAACAGAAGTTTGAGGAATTATTTTACTTTGCCCCTGATTCTCTGAGACCTGATCGTGCCAAGGCAAAGAAATTTTTCAAGGGATTGCGTCCTGCAATCAAGGCTTATCTTACTGTGATTTCGATTGAGAACTACGCCCAGGTAGTTCAAGTTTCGAAGAAGATTGAAGAAACTGAGAAGGAAAGTGCACATGTGCAAAGGACGTGGCAGCCAAGGAACAATGGTTTGGTTGACCGTACGGAAAGAAGATTCATTAGACCTACACCGTATCCTACTCCTAGTTTTCAGCCTAGAAGTGTAAGCCAAAATTCTAGTTTTGCACCGGCAGGACAGCAGCGTCAATTCAGTGGGAACAGACCAATTGTGAATGTTCCAAATCCTAGACTAGTGAATGTGAACCCTAGACCTATGGGTCCGAAGCCTCCAGTGGTAGTACCTTCAGTTGGACCGCTGGTTTGTTTCTTTTGTAAGCAGCCCGGTCATTTTGCTCGTACTTGTCCCAAGAAGCCTAATCAGCCCTACGTTCCTGTAGCGAAGAGTGTACCTGCCCCTGTGCCTGGAAAAGTGTTTAGTATATCCGGAACTGAACAAGATGCAAGTCATGAAGTTGTGACAGGTATTTTGTTAATCGCTTCTATTCCTGCATTTGTATTGTTTGATACGGGTGCATCTCATTCTTTCATCTCGTCTGCATTTGTTAGGAAGACTGACTTGTTACCTAAGAATTTATCTAGTTGTTTAATGATTAGTACACCTACTAGATCAGTTGTGAAACTAGATAAGGTGATAGAAGATTGTCCCATTTTGATTTGCGAGAAGAAATTGAAAGCCGATTTAGTGATTCTTGACATGAAAGATTTTGATGTTATTCTTGGAATTGATTGGTTGATAGCCCATAAGGCTGTAATTGTTTGTTCTTCAAGGAAAATTCAATTTCAGATTAGTGGTAATTCAGCCTTTGAGTTTCAAGGTGATAAAGGAAGAGTTAGTAAGAAGACTTTGACTGCTTTGATGCAAGTTTGTGCACTAATGGAAAGTGCTACAGCTGAAAGTGAAGTCAAGGAAGTGAAGAAGAAGCTTGAAGAAGTTGAAGTTGTTTGTGATTTTAAGGATGTCTTTCCAGATGATTTATCAGGATTACCTCTGGATAGAGAATTGGAATTTTCGATTGAATTAATTCTAGGAGCCGCTCCGGTATCTAAAGCTCCATATAGAATGGCGCCTACCGAGTTGAAAGAACTACAAGACCAGTTGAAATGAACTCTCAGATAAAGGTTATATACAGCCTAGTGTATCGCCTTGGGGAGCCCCGGTTTTGTTTGTTAAGAAGAAGGATGGTAGTATGCATATGTGCATTGATTACCGTGAGTTGAACAAATTGACCATCAAGAATAGGTATCCGCTGCCTCGGATTGATGATCTTTTCGATCAGTTAAGAGGTGCAGCAGTGTTCTCTGAAGATTGATTTGAGATCCGGATATCATCAGTTGAAGGTGAAAGCTAGTGATATTTGTAAGACAGCTTTTAGGACAAGATATGGTCATTTTGAGTTTAGAGTTATGCCCTTCGGTTTGACTAATGCCCCTGTTGTGTTTATGGACTTGATGAATCGAGTATTTCATGATGTGTTAGATAAGTTTGTTATTGTCTTTATCGATGACATTTTAATTTACTCGAAGAGCGAAGAAGAGCATAGAAAGCATCTTGGTATTACATTGCAAAGACTAAGAGAGAAGAAGTTGTATGCCAAGTTTAGTAAGTGTGATTTCTGGCTTCCAAGAGTGGTATTTCTTGGTCATGTTGTTTCAGCTGAAGGTATTCGTGTCAATCCCGACAAGGTTAAGACAGTTGCTGAGTGGGAAAGACCGAAGACTATGAAGGAGGAAAAGTTTGTTTGGTCTGACGCATGTGAGAAGAATTTTCAAGAATTGAAGGATAAGTTGACAAGTGCCCCGGTTTTGACAATACCCGATAATTCCGGTGGTCTGACAGTCTATACCGATGCGTCTAAGATTGGTTTGGGTTGTGTTTTAATGCAGCATGGGAAGGTGATAGCTTATGCTTCAAGGCAATTGAAAGAATATGAGCGGAATTATCCCACTCATGTTTTGGAACTCGCAGCCGTTGTTTTTGCCCTAAAGATTTGGAAACATTACTTGTATGGTGAGAAGATTGCTATCTTCACAGATCATAAAAGCTTAAAGTACTTCTTTACCCAAAAGGAGTTAAATATGAGATAAAGAAGATGGTTGGAGTTAGTCTCTGGTTATGACTGTGATATCCAGTATCATCCTGGTAAAGCAAATGTTGTTGCGGATGCTCTTAGTAGAAAAAGTAACAAAAAGGAACTAGATTTGAATGCTTTGAGCAAGTCGTTGTTGAAGTCAATTTCAGATTTTGAATTGGAAGTTGTTTCGCAAAGTTTAGATGTTGTGCTTTCAGCCATGACAACAAGATCCACCCTTAGGGATCGAATTGTTGCCTTGCAAGATTCGGATCCGGAATTCAAAGAGAAGATAGAGAAGATTTCTTTAAATTCTTATTTGGACCCTGATTTTAGTATATCTATGGATGGTGCCCTATTGTTTAGAGGAAGACTTTGTGTGCTTGCAATTGAAGAAGTTAAAAAGGAAATTTTGAAGGAAGCACACAGTCGATCTTTCCCGTACATCCAGGAGGTACAAAAATGTATAAGGATTTGAAAGAACATTTTTGGTGGATTGGATTGAAGGCTGATGTAGAAGATTTTGTAGCAAAGTGCGAGACTTGTCAACGTGTTAAAGCTGTTCGACAACCTCCGTCTGGATTATTGCAGCCCCTACCTTTACCTGGTTGGAAATGGGAGAACATTACTATGGACTTCGTGACTAGCTTGCCTCGAACAAGTAGAGGTAATGACACTGTATGGGTAATTGTGGATAGATTGACCAAATCAGCCCACTTTATTCCAATGAAGATCACTCACACTATGGATAAGTTAGCTAGACTTTATATGGACAATGTTGTTCGTTTGCACGGAGTGCCTGTGAGTATTGTGTCTGATCGTGACCCTAGGTTTACTTCAAGATTTTGGAATAGTTTGCAGAAAGCTTTGGGAACCCAATTGAATTTGAGTACTGCTCATCACCCATAGTCTGATGGACAGTCTGAGCGGACAATTCAGATTTTGGAAGATATGCTTAGATCTTGTGTTGTTGATATGAGTGGTAATTGGGATGAACATTTAGCTTTGGTTGAGTTTGCCTATAACAATAGTTATCAGTCGACAATAGGCATGGCTCCATTTAAAGCTTTATATGGAAACACTTGTAAGACGCCTTTGTATTGGACTGAAACTGGAGAAAGGAAAGTGTTAGGTCCAGAAATGATTGAAGCTACAAGTGCGATGGTAGATATAATAAGAGAAAGGATTAAGACTGCTCACACAAGACAAAAATCTTATGCTGATAGAAGAAGGTCAAATTTGGAATTTCAAGTTGGCGAGAATGTTTTCTAAAGGCATCGCCTATGAATGGTGTAATGAGGTTTAATGTTAAAGGAAAGCTTAGTCCTTGTTACATAGGACCTTATGAGATTATTGAAAGGATTGGATCTATTGCTTACCGTTTGGCCTTACCTCCATCACTCGCTGAGACTCATAATGTATTTCATGTTTCGATGCTTCGAAAGTATGTTGAGAACCCGGATCATATACTACAGCAAGAACCTGAAGGACTTTGTGCTGATCTATCTTATAAGGAAGAACCGGCTAAAATATTGGATAGAAAGGACAAACAGTTAAGGAATCGAACCATCCCTTTGGTGAAGATTCAGTGGAAGAACCATACCCCTGAGGAAGCGTCTTGGGAGAAGGAAGAAGACATGAAGGAGAAGTTTCCTCATCTTTTTGGAAGTTGAGGTATACTTTCAATTTCGAGGATGAAATTTCTTTTTAGGAGGGGGGAATATGAAACCCGGCCCTAACCTTAACCCGGATACTCTTTTGTCTGTAGGTCCGAAGACCTGAAGTAGAAATGATAGTCAACTATAGGCCATATTAGTAGAAGACATAGTGTTCGATTCCGAACCTATGGAGATTGAAGATGATGCCCCCATACTTGAAGACAGTGTTGGATATAGAGAAGAGACTACACCTTGATGAAGAGAAGATTGGTTTATGACCTTAAAGCTTGGTGAGATATGATTTAAGGCCATTTTTCCATGCTAGGTATGTTAATGTATATGTGTTTAAAGTTTCGTTTGATTCCGAGTAGTGGAAGACCCTCAAATCCTTGTTTTTGGCCTTGCTGTCTGCCTGGGTCGACTAGGCCAGGCTACCTAGCCAATCGACCCAGAGATGCTGAACTAGAGCAGAATCTTCTGTTTAGGTTATGTTGCTATATATACCCCATGACTTCGTGATTTTAGTATCCCTAGCCTCAAAAACACTTAGAGAACGAAGGGAAACCATCTCCAAGCCTCCAAAAGTGTAGAAGAAGATCCAACTTTGCAAACTTCCAAGTTCTCTCTCTTGTTCTTCAATCAAAGGTTAGTATTCAATCTTTTGTATTTTTGATTCATTCTTTCCATGATCACTCTCATCTTTGAACTGAGATTATGATGAAGATGCTGCAACCTTGTAGTCATATCTTTACAATCTCTTTTCATTCTTTTGTGCCATGATCATCTCATTCATTCTTAACATGATTTTTATGATTTCTTCTTAAACTATGATCATATTCCTATTTTGATTTATTCTAGCATTGTAGATGCTTCTCTATGATTATTCATACCTCTGATCTATTGTGTTCTTGTACTAGAATGAGATCTTATCATCTCTAGTTCATCTCTTTCATTCATAGCATGTTTCCAATGAAAACCATGATTTTTACCAAAATAGAAACTATGATTTCAAATTAGTAAGTAATGGTTTTAATGGTTGGTTGATGTCTAAATTATGCTTTTTAGTCTTAGACTACTGTGTTAGATATTCTCTCCAAATTTTGTCGCATTCCGGATTGTGTAGCATAGGTTTCGGATCAAGATTCTCTTTTTATTTTCGGATTTGCTCTTGGGGCAGACTGCCTGGGTCGACTGGCTCAGTCAACCCAGCCAATCAACCCGCAAGAACAGAATCCGATTTCTTCGTCCGATTCGATTCGATTGATGCTTATTTTTTAGGATTACTTCCTAATGATTGTGTGATGCTATTCTAGGGTTTGTTTGCTAACTTTGGATTCATCCTCTTGTCCGTCCGGAATATATTCGAATCTATTTAATGAAAGGAAAGTTGTTACCATATTAACATAGATTGCATATATTTAGTTTCTAATTTGGGAACTACTTAGATTTGCTACTGTTATGTTAGTTTATATTATGATATGAATGCTACAAGTACATTAAGATCTTATTTCCTTATTTACTTTATGTACTTGATCATGTATGAATACTTATTCATGTATGTTTCTTATTTATTTGATCTTGTCTTATTATACTCTTTCATATGATGAGATATATGTCGTGGATGATATGACTGAATTATGATTGTGATTCTTTAGGTATGATTTGGGATTGGGGAGTGTCCTTTTGACTTTTTTGTCCTTGGACCTCATTGGGAGTAGTATGGGATATTTCCAATGTTGCCCTTTGACAGTTTCCCGAATTATTGGTTTTCATACCTAGGACTTGTCTAGCAGTGTTTGGCTAGGTTATACCCTTGTTATATCAGACTCAATTCGGAAGGGTATTGAGACCGAACGACCCGTGGTAGCAATGGGGATTCATGGGTGCTCAAGACCAGTGAGTTATATCCGTGAGGGGACATGAATCACATTGTGGGGACCATTTATGGGTAGAGTTGCATATGGATAGACTTGGGCTCATGGGCGTTCAAGACCGGTAACCAACCCGTGAGAGGACATGAGAGCTTCTCGTTTACTATATGTGGATGACCTATAGGGTTGATGAGTCCGTATTTGAGAGAGTCGGATACGCTAACTCTATTGTAAAGGATACCGGAAAGGATCCCAAGAGGGGAGGAATGGACGTATCTGGATTTGAGTTGATGTAACTAAGTAGAAGACTTGCATTGGGCTAGGCTTTACCCTAACATGCGCCAATACTTAGACCAAACGGTGATGTGAGAGAGAGGTTATTTAACCCCCAGCCATGGATTGTCCAAGATGGATGAAGGACCCTTTGCCAACCGAGGATGAGTGAATTGAGACCTACCCAAAGAAGTATGGTGCCATGACTTATAGCATGTCTGCCTATAGAGACCAACATATATAGAGTTAGATTCATACATGCATTATCTATCTCTTATCATATCACATTATGCTTTGTTTATGTTACTATGTTATTTATGCTATTATGGAATAACTTGCCTTGCTGAGTTTCTTTTGAAACTCACTCCTTTATGTACAACATCTTTTGTTAGATTATTCTACAGGTCTTGATGGCTATGAAACGCAATATGAGGAAGCGCAAGATGAAGAAGCGTACCATACGCAAGGTGTTGGCGACTATGAAGATTATTTTGAGGATTCCTCGAGTGGTCTCACTGGTTACCAAGATTAGCTCTACTGTGGAGTGGGAGCGTCTGAGCGTAATTGATGAAGTCTATGTTTATGAAGACGTTCTTTATAAAGTAGAAAAGACTCTAGCTTAGTTAGATTATATCTTTCTTTCTTGTCTTTAGAATCAGTTGTAGTCTCCTTTGATTTTCGAACTACATTCCGCTGTACTCGAGGAGTGAGATTCCGCCTCACTCTGTATTTGATTTTATATATCTATTGTTATCTTTTCCGCACTCTAATGACTATCCCGTTACTTTACTTTGATTCATTTGAATAATATTGTTAACCTTGATTTAGTCTTGTTCTTGATTATATTATTGTGAATGTGGGAGGTTGATTTTACTAACAATTGGATCTTGTGGATTGTGGATCACACACTCGGGTATGCCAGATAGGGTACCGGCTGGGTGGATGTGACAGAGTGGTATCAGAGCCCGCAGTTCCAAGTAAAATCCTAACCACAGAAACAATGATAGAACATTCCTGAGTCATACATCCATAAGGGACTCAAGTATTCTTAGAAGTGAATAATAGAACACTTGGATTAGAAACTTAAAAAAAAAAAGTGAAGAATAATGTACTCTAAATAATACACAATAAGTTTGATTTAACAAACATCACATAATGCAACAAAAGAAAATGCATAATACACAATAAGACGGTGAAACAAAAGTGAACTTCATTAATTCTAGGAAAGTTCTACAACAAGTTACATTTGAGAAACATAAAAAGGAAATCCTAGTACAATCTATCTAGACTACTGTCTCTGCTCTCTCAGTACTCTAACATCCTCTACAACCTGAGTCAACTGTTACTCCATCCTCTCTTGTCTCGCCTCAATCCTCCCTAAGACGGAAGTCATAAAGCGCATCTGTGCACACAGCTCCGCAGTCTCTGGAACTGTTGGTGAAGGGCCTCCAGTCTCAAAGTGTGATGATGTGGGGATCTCCTGATGACCCTGATCTGCCTCACGTATCTCAATGTCATCTCCTACCTGGTCATCTGTATTGGACCAGCATCGTGCTCACCACCATCCGACTTATCATCATCCTCATCTGTCTCAAGGCCATCCTCATCATCTGACCTATCAGTCTGAGTAATCTACATCTGATGAATAGTCCTCGCCTCGATGTCATAGCCCAGCAATCGTGTCTGCATCAATGTATCCTCCAGCCTCATGCCGAAATGCCGGAAGATAAGTGTGACTAGACGTCCGAAGCAAAGGTTCCGTATGCCCGGAGACGTCACGATCTCTAGCATGACGTTCTGGATGATGAAGGAAAGATCAATCTTGAAACCCTGGTATATGCGGTAAATCAGTAGAGCATCCATCACTGATACTCTCTCGTGATGCCCTGCCTTCGGGATGATGTTGCGACCCACAATGCGACCGATGATTCTAGCCGAATCTGTCATCTGTGCACTAGTCCGTGGTGTATAGCATCCATCATCTCTCCAAAGTGTGATGCAAACCTCATGCAGCTCATGTGGTAATAGAAAAACATCTATCTCTACCCCTGTCGGTATCCATACACACTCATGAGGATAGTGTGGTACCCGGAAGATCTCTGCCAGTGTACTAGTAGAAAATCGAATCCGTGTCTCTTGAACTTGACTCTCTAGGATCAACTCGAATGGACCTCGCCTCCGACCCTCCTCGACTGATGTAAGGTTGCTAAAGAACAACCTCACTAAATCTGGATAGACTGGAAGATCCTCAGTGAAAAGGTGTGTCCACTCCATCGTATTGAATCTCTGACGGATCCGAAAAGTGCTCAGCTGTCGTAGCTTGAGTACTTGGCCATACTCAATGCGGCACCACTCGAAGAAGGCCTCATACAAGTACTCCGCTCGGGGTGTACTGAATAGGTCTCTACAATTAACTACATCTCGTGGCTCCAAAAGTGGAACCTGACCTCTGGCTCTGTCTCTACCTCTCCTCCCACCCATGTGTCGTCCGTGAGGAGGCATGATGTTTGTATAGCTGTAAGGAAGACAAGAAGAGACTTGACGTTAGTAGAATTACAAAATTCAGCATGAAGGGTATTTTCGTAATTTTTTGAAAATTTTTCAATTTTGGCGAAATTTCAGTTTGGGCATACTAGCATGTGCATGGTACTTAGAATAGTGAGTTATTGGAGAAAAACATCTCAATTTGATGGTTTAAAGGACAAAATTCAGCAAGCATAGAAAGGGGGAAAATTCTCAAATTAGGTCAAAATGCAATATTTGAAGTTTGGTATTGACTCAATCAATTTAGATACACATGTTCATCATATCATTGCAAGAATGTAGGAATTGATTTGAAGACGAAACTCTTTGCGGTTTGAAAATGAGAGAAGATTTTCAAAAGAAGGTTTTCGGTTGAGAAATCGTTAACAAGAAACCATGAATTTGATAGCAAGCGTTGTAAAGACATGGCATTGTGTTAAGATTACCTAGAACACATTCCTATATGTTCCTAGACATGTTACCTAGCAATTATAACAAGTAAATCATGATATTTGGAAGAATACATTTCAGTTTTGAAGTTGTTAAGCAAGGAAAAGAAGGAATTTTACCTTAGATGATGTTGCAAGAATGTTGGAGACTTGTTGTTGATGTTAGATAGCCTAGAATGACTCTTGAAGATCTTAGAGAACCTTGCCTTAGAGCTCTCCCACGAAGCTTGGTGTTTTGGAATGAGTATGAAGTGAAAAATGTGATTTTTAAGGTGTTTTTCGCGCACTGTTTGCGTGGGTCGACTGCTTGGGTCGACTGGATGACTCAACCCAGCCACTCGACCCAAGGAGTAAAATTTTGGAACTTTTGATAATTTTGGGGATTTTGATATATGATTTATGGATGACTTTTTGATGATTAAAGTGATGATTTTTAACCTTATTTGGATATGCTAAGACTAAGGTTAAGTGATTATTGATGGTATATTGGAAATTTTGGGTATTTTTGACTTCTTTCGATTTTTATAGAATGGTTGTGCTATGGAATCGGAATATTGGTTCTAATAGGACTGAAAATGAGGAAGAAGTGTTTCAAAATGATACTCCTTGCATCCTTGGTTCATATCTCGCAAGAACTCAAGTAATCTCCTTCCTCCTGTATCAAAGGTATGTCTACGTTCTCTTTTTCTTCTCCATCTCTAAATTTCTTTTCTTTAATCTTGTTATTGATTGAGATCAGGAAGGAGATGCTGCATTCTTGCAACCATCTATTCCATGATCTCATTCTATTCTTTGAGATCTATGATCATTGTCATGATCTTAACCCTAGCCAAATATTTTCTTGAAACCCTAATCCTTGAATGATCTTTCTGGAAACCCTTGGTAACCTCCCATGCGAGGGAAACCTCATGGGCAATATTTATGTTAATCTAAACATGAATTCTATGATTTTCTTGTTTTAATTGGCCAAGCATTCATTCCCTTTCATCCTGTGATCACAACCTTTTCATGAGAGCAATAAAGGTTGAAACCCTAGTTCCTTGGATTTATTTTATTTGATCATGTTAGTAGCCAATCAATGTGTTTTCTTTACAAGATTTGTAACCTATCAACCTCTAGTTCTTTATCCTTGATCATACCATACTTTCTTTATGATCCATGATTAATCTAATTAGGGTAGCTTTTTGGTTCCTAATTTGTAACTTTAAAACTTGATTCGATTAGTGTTTTGATGTCCTCTATATACTAGTATGCTGCCATTGTAGTTTCCCCCTGATTTTGTACCCTTTTGAACCACCAAATTCGGTTCTATATTCCCAAAATTCTGATTCTTGAAGGGCACTGTCTCGGTTGGTCGACTCATCGGTCGACTGGGGTAGTAGATCAATCCAATCGACCAATGATACAGTAACTTCATTTTTGATCTGTTTTGATTGTTTTGATATCTTTCCTTCTAGGTAACTTTCCTAATATGTTGTATACACTTGTTTAGGACTTTCTTCTTAGGTTTAGTCAAGCTCTTACTTGATTCCCTAAGATTCCTTTGCGAGTTATATAAGGTAAGGACAATTATTTCCTTAATTACATAGATCGTATACTCTCTGGTTTCTACTTTATGAAACTATGAGTTTGTTTACTGTTGTTGTACTTTATACTTCTGATATACTACTGTAAGTACAGTAGCACTTGTTTATGTATTCTTTTTCATTATTCATGCTTATATGAATTGTTTATTATTGCTTGATCGGATTATGCTTTTACATTCTCTTTTATATGATGAATTGTTGGTTGTGTATGTCATGACTGATCTGAGAATGTGTTTGATTAAGTATGGTTTGGGATTAGGAGGTGTCTTTTTGATACTTCTGTCCTTGGACAACTATGGGAATAGTATGGGATGTTTCCGGAGATTCCCATCGACGCTTTCCCGAATCATTGGATGTCATACCTAGGGCTGTCTAATAGTGTTTGGCTAGGATGTCCCCGTTATATCAAACCCGAATCGGAAGGGTATTGAGACCGAACGACCCGTGGTAGCAATGTGATTCACGGGCGCTCAAAACCGGTAACCAACCCGTGAGAGGATGGGAATCAACTTGTGGGGGCCATTTATTGGAGGGTTGCATATGGCTAGACTTGGGCTCATGGGCGCTTAAGACCGGTAACCAACCCGTGAGAGGACATGAGAGCTTCCCGTTTACCATATGTGGATAACCAATAGGGTTGATGAGTCCGTAGTCCGGGACTATTAGGACTCTAGTGGAAAGGATACCGGAAAGGATTGCCCGGGGCGAGGAATGGAAGTATCTGGACCTGAGTTGATGTAACTGAGTAGATGACTTGCATTGGGCTAGGCTTTGACCCTGACATGCGCCGGTACTTAGACCAATGGTGATGTGAGAGAGCGATGACTTAACCCCCAGCCATGGATTGTCCCGAGAGATGCTGGACCCACTACCAACCGAAGCCGTGTGTGTGACCTTCCTAAAGAAGTACGGTGCTATGACTTAAAGCATGCTTGCCAATAGAGACCAGCATACATAGAGTTTAGATGCATACATACATTATCTATTTCATATTGCATTGCATCTTATTATGTTCTGCCACATGTTAATTATGTTGCTATGGATTAACTACCTTACTGAGTTTCTTCGAAACTCATTCCTTTTTGTACAACCTCTTGTTAGACTATTCTACAGGGTACGACTACTACGACGGACAGTATGATGAAGTGCAAGGCGATGAAACGTACTACACGCAAGGTGTTGGTGACAATCAAGATTACTCTAATGATCGCTCAAGCGATCAAGATGCGTACTACGATTAAAGGCAACGTGGTGTTGGAGCACCTCCGTTGGATTGATGAAGTCCACTATTTTGAAGATGTCATCTATAGGATAGAAGACTCTTAAGTTTAGTTTATCTTTTTTATTTCCTTTGATTTAGTTGTAATTCCTTTTAGACTTACATACTACGTTCCGCTGTATTTCCTTTTAGTTGTAATTCCTTTTAGACTTACACACTCGGGCATGCCAGGTAGGATACTGGTTGGGTGGATGTGACAGAGTGGTATCAGAGCCCAAAGTTCATGGAAATCCTAACCACAGAAAACAATAACGGAACATTCTTGAGTCTTAGATCTGAAATGACTCCTCTACTCTTAGAAATGAATAATAGAACACTTGGATTAAAACTTAACCAATGAAGCATAACTGAATACTTCTGAATAACATACCATAATTATACTTAAACAAATGTCACTTAATACAATAAAAGAAAAGTGCATAATACACAATAATAAAGCGAAACAAAGTGAACTTCATTAATTTCAAAAGTTTTTACAATGATTACATCAGATAATGAATAAATGGAAATCCTAAAGTACAATCTATCTAGGTGATCTCCTCGATCTCTTGAAAGCTCTGAAGTCCTTTGTTAGCTGAGTCATCTGATGCTCTATCCTATCCTACCGTGACTCCATCCTCTCATACATCTGCTCCAGTCTGACCTCCATCCTCTCCAGTGTGGAAGTCATTGATCTCATCTGTGCATCGAGATCTGAAGTCTCTGGAACTGCATGAGACGGACCACCTACCTCAAAGTGTGATGAAGGAGGAATCTCGTGATGCTCCGGCTCAGCCTCGTGCATCTCTGTATCATCTCCGACCTAATCATCACTATCAAGACTGACATCCTCTCCTCCATCATCAGACTCCTCCTCCTCCTCGGTCTCATCATCCTCTGGACCGAGAGACCTCACTGTCTGTTTCAACTTCATCTGTTGGATGGTCCTAGTCCCGATCATATACCCTAGTGCACCAGTATCTACTGGTGTATCCTCGAGACTCACTCCGAAGTGCCTAAAGATCAAAGTCAGAAGCCTCCCATAGCAAAGGTTCCACATGCTAGGCCGCAGAACCAGATCCAGCATGACCTGTTGAATGATGTAAGATAGGTCTATCTAGTAGCCCATGTAGATGCGATAGATAACCACGGCCTCAATAATTGTGACCCGATGGTGATGTCCAGCTTTCGGCATAATGTTCCGACCGACAATACGACCGATAATCCGTGCCGAATCTATCATCCGCCCATGTTCCACGGAGTGTGGCACAGATGATCATCCCATAGCATATTACATATCTCGTGTAGCTCGTATGGCAGTAAGTAGTTGTCAATCCCTACCCCCGTAGGTATCCACACACACTGCTGTGGGTAGTAAGGTACTCGTAGGATCTCAGCTAATGTCCTCGTGGAGAAGCAGATTCGTGTCTGAAGGACTCTGCTCCTGAGGACTAATCGAAGAGGATGTCCTGGACCTCTAGACTCCTCTGTAGATGTAAGGTTGCTAAAGAACAACCTCACTAGCTCCAGATATACCGGCAAATCCTTGGTGAAGAGATGTGTCCACTCCAAAGTGTCAAATCTCTGCCGAATCCTGAACACCCTGAGCTATCGAAGGTGAAGTAGA
Source organism: Hakea prostrata (assembly GCF_041222555.1). Classification (NCBI taxonomy): domain Eukaryota; kingdom Viridiplantae; phylum Streptophyta; class Magnoliopsida; order Proteales; family Proteaceae; genus Hakea; species Hakea prostrata. The sequence goes on from NW_028291133.1 coordinate 227,734, forward strand.
CGTCCCAGCTCGATACTGCAGTAACTGAAGTAGGCCTCGTACAAGAACTTGGCTTGTGGAGTATCGAATCTATCTGGTTGCCGAACCTCATGTCTAGGCTCTGAAGGCACCTGACCTCTACCCTTGAGAGCCCCAACCATACGACCTCGTCCTCATCCTCGCCCTCCTCTCTGCATAGTGTATGTCTGTGGAAGAGACAAAAGACATTGCTAGTTAGTGCTATTTCAAGATTTCAACCAAAAGGGGGTATTTTCGTAATTTTTCAGAAAATTTCAAATTTGGGGAAAATTCGAATTGAAGATATTAGCATGTGCACACTACTTGGAATTGCAAGATCATGAAGTTTATTTGAAGAAAACCGATCGAAAACCTAGTGAAAAGTTGAAAAATTCAGCTAGAAGAATTTGGGGATTTTTGAAAACTAGGTCAAAATTGAATTTTTGAAATGTTGGAATTGGTCAAATCAAACTATATGGACATATCTACAATATCATCTTCAGCATGTAGCATTTGATTTCATGCGAAAACTCCAAGCGGTTTGCAAGGAATCGAAATTTTTCTAAAGTTAATGATTTTGGTACAAAAACGTTGTGAAAGTGCTTGAATGTGTTAGAACTTGTTGTCTATGCATGGTATTATGTTTAAAACCTAGGGAATATGTTTCTAAGTATTCCTAAACATGATTTTTATGGAATTTCAAGCATGAGAGATTGTATATGAAAGAAGAAATGAGAGATTTACATTGTATGTGATGAATGTGTGATGTAATGTTGTTGTTGAAGCACTAAAACACCTCAAGAACACATGGAAGAACCTTAGAAGACTTTCCCCAGAACTCTCTCAAGTTTTGGAATGGTTAGAATGAAGTTAGAATGAGGAAATGAGGCTTAAAATACGAATTTTCGTATTCTGTGAGCATTGGTCGATTAGCCTAGTCGACCAATCAATCGACCAATGGACACAGTGACCTCATTTTCTGTTGAATTCTTGGAAAATGTGATTCTTGTCCTATGGATTATTGTTTGATGACTAAATGGATGTATTTAAGCATGATTTAAATTTTCAAATCATTTGGATTTGTGGATTATGATGAAACTTCGAAATTCGTTGGTTTGATGTTTTCAGTTTTTGTAGAATGGTTACTCTGAGAAGTGGATGTGGTGAATCCAGTGGTCATGGAGGTGGTGAGATACCAAATGGTGGTCATGATCAGCAGACCAACAACGACAATCAGGGTACCCATGACATACCCGGTGCCCTGAATGTTGAAAGCTTTCGTGATATTGCCAATATCATGGGCAATATGATGCAGCAGCAAGCAGCCTAGTTTAATCAGATGCTGACGGGTTTCATGACTCTGCATAATGAGACTTGTGCTGGTGCTAATGTGAATCCTCATGCCGCAGTTTCGAATGCAGGAGGTTTAGCAAGAACTCCTCATACTCGTCTGATGGAGAGTTTCCTGAAACTACAAGTGACCACCTTCACTGGAGTGACCAAGGACCCTTTGTTTCCTAACAAGTGGCTTCGTGAGTTAGAGAAGGCTTTTTGACATCTGCAATGTTCTGAAGCCCCAAAGATTCTGTTTGCTGAACACAAGTTGCAACATGAAGCTAACGCTTGGTGGACCTCCACTCGGCCTGTTTTGGAAGGTTTGCATGCAGGTGTTGTAACTTGGGAGTTGTTCAAGGAAGCTTTCTGCATGAACTACTTCCCTGAGGCAGTGAAAGATGCAAAGGAAGCCGAATTTATGGTTCTTACACAGGGATCCTTGTCCGTGTTGGAGTACCAATAGAAGTTCGAGGAGCTTCATTTCTTTGCTCATGATTCTTTGAAGCTTGATCATTAAAGCTTACCTCACTGTCTAGCCTATAGTGAGCTATGCCCAAGTGGTGCAGAACTCGAAGAAGTTGGAAGAAACTGAGAAGGAGAATGCACGTGTGCAAAGGCCCTGGTAGCCTAGGAATCCTGGATTGGTGGATTGTAATGATCGGCGCTATGTGAGACCTACACCCTACCCCACTCCTGCTTTTCAGCCTAGAAGTGTAGGTCAGAGCCTTGGTTTTCACGCAGTCTTTGCAAAGTGAAACTTAGATGGCTCGCATGCTCTTCTTCATTCTTTGAATAGATCAAGATGTCGTCGATGAAGACAAGCACATCATGAAATACTCGGTTCATGAGGTCCATGAACACTACAGGAGCATTAGTCAAACCAAAAGGCATGACTCTGAACTCATAGTGACCATACCTTGTTCGGAAAGCTGTCTTGAAGATATCACTTGGCTTCACTTTCAACTGGTGATATCCAGATCTCAAGTCAATCTTCGAGAACACTACTGCACCCTTCAATTGACCGAAGAGATCATCAATTCTGGGCAGTGGGTATCTATTCTTGATGGTCAGCTTGTTCAACTCGTGGTAATCAATGCACAGACACATACTACCATCCTTCTTCTTGACAAACAAGACCGGGGTTCCCCAAGGTGATACACTAGGCTGAATAAAACTTCTATCCAAGAGTTCTTTCAACTGTTTTTGCAACTCTTCCAACTCGGTAGGAGCCATTCTATATGGAGCCTTAGATACTGGGGCAGCTCCAGGGATTAGATCAATAGAAAATTCCACTTCCCTATCAGGTGACACTCCTGATAGATCATCAGGAAAGACATCAACGAAGTCACATACAATCCTGACTTCTTCTACTTTCTTTCCTTCCTTAACCTTTCTTTCAGATGGCATCCCTTCTACTATGCATCTTCTCATGTTAGCATTTCATCAAAATCCATGTTTTACTTGTGTCTATAGTTATAAATCATGATTAGGAACACTTAGAAACATGTTCCATGATTTTGTAGCACAATGCCATGCTTAGACAACAAGTTCTAACACGATCTTGCATTTTCACATCGCTTTTGCAACCGAAATCACCTATCTTTAGAAAAAAAATTGATTTCTCACAAACCGCTTGGAGTTTTTGCACGAAATCAAATGCTACATGCTTAAAATGATATTGTGGATGTGTACATATATTTTGATTCCATCAATTTCAGAATTTTCAAAAATCCAATTTTGACCTAGAATGCAAAATCCCCAAATTCTCTTTGCTGAATTTTTGACTTTAAACCAAGATTTCGATCGATTTTCTTCAAATAAACTTCATAATCATGAAATTCCAAGTATTGCGCACATGCTAGTATGTTCAATTTGCATTTTCCCCAAATTTTCAATTTTGATGAAAATTACGAAAATGCCCTTCTGGCTGAATTTTCAAAACAACACTAACAAGCAAAGTCTTTTGTCTTTTCCATAGACATTCATCATGCAGAGAGGAGGACGTGGTCGAGGCCGTATAGTTGGGGCTCGGAGGGGTAGAGGTCGAGTTCTAGCTCAGCCAAGAGCAGAGGTACTTTGGCTCAATAGATTTGATACGCCACATGCAGAGTTCCTGTATGAGGCCTTCTTCGAGTACTGCCATATAGAGTACGGACGACTGCTTCATTTACGAGAGCTGCGGGTGTTCAGGATCCGACAAAGGTTTGACACCTTAGGGTGGACCCATCTCTTCACGGTGGACTTGCCCGTCTACTCGGAGCTAGTGAGGTTGTTTTTCAGTAACCTCACATCTATCGAGGAGGCCAGAGGACAAGATCATCCTTTCAGACTGATCCTTGAGAGCAGGGTCATGGAGACACAGATCCGGTTCTCCACTAGGACACTGGCACAGATTCTCCAGGTGCCTTACTATCCACATCAGTGCTTATGGATACCCTCAGGAGCTGAGGTGGACCGTTACTTATTGCCCTACGAGCTTCATGAGATATGTGCCATGCTTTGGGATAGCTCAGAGTGTTATCTTCCACGAAACAATAGGAAGATGACGGATTTGGCTCGTATTATCTGTCGCATTGTTGGCCGAAACATCATGCCGAAGGCCAGACATCATCATAGGGTCACAGTGATGGAGGTCGTAGTCATCTACCGTATCTACATGGGATTTCAGATCGACTTGTCTTACATCATACAGAACATCATGATAGACCTGGTGGCTTGTCCAAGTATGAGGAACCTTTGCTTTGGGAGATTACTGACATTAGTCTTCCAGCACTTTGGGGTGGATCTAGAGGGAGCAGATGCAGTCACTGGAGCACTAGGGTATACTATCGGGACAAGGACCATCAGACAGCTTACCCAAACTGTGAGATCTCTAGGTCCAGAGGGTGAGGAGGAGGATGATACTGAGGAGGATGAGGATGAGGTTCTAGTAGATGAGGGGGGTGCTGGTTCAGATTCTGATGATCAGGCAGAGGAGGATACAGAGATGCATGAGGCTGATCCAGAGTATTATGAGATTCCTAGATCATCACATTTTGAGACTGGAGGCCTTTCACACTCAGTTCCAGAGACTTCTGATTTGGGTGCACAGATGAGATCGATGACTTCCATTCTAGAGAGGATGGAGGTCAGACAGGAGCAGATGTACAGTGCTATGGAGTCACGACAGGAGCGTATAGAGTCTCAGATTACTCAGATGGCCGAGGACTTCAGAGTAGAGTACCTAGATAGATTGGACAATGCAAGCATGAATCTAACTCTAAGGATGTTGGTCTCTATTGGCAGACATTCTTTAAGTTATAGCACCATACTTCTTTAAGAAGGTCTCATCTCACAACGTCGGTTGATAATGGGTCCTCCATCCCTCGGGACAATCCATGGCTGGGGGTATAGGTCACCGCTCTCTCACATCACCATTGGTCTAAGTATTGGTGCATGTCATGATTAAGCCTAGCCAAATGCAAGTCTTCTACTCAGTCATATCAAGTCAGATCCAGATACGTCCATTCCTCCCCTCTCGGGATCCTTCAATGAATGGCCCCACAATCTGATTGCTGTCCTCTCACTGGTTGGTTACCGGTCTTGAGCGCCCATGAACCCCAATTGCTACCAGGGGTCGGTCTCAATATCCTTCCGACTAGGGTATGATATAATGGGGACATCCTAGCCAAACACTGCTAGACAGTCCTAGGTATGACAACCAACAATTCAAGAAGGTGTCAATGGGCACCCCCGGAAACATCTCATAATATTTCCGTGATGTCCAAGGACAGAAGTGTCAAAAGGACACCTCTCCATCCCGAACCATACCTAATCACTCACAATCATCAGTCAATCATACCATGCACAATTCTAGTAACTCCTCATATAGAAAGTATACAATTACATGATCCATCTCATATACAATTGACAATAAAAGACATTCATAAACTAAATAATACAAGTAAGTAATGCTATTGTAATTGAAGTAAGTACATCAGCAGTGTATCCATAAAAGAATCCATTTATGGTAACAAATCCGAATGATTCTAATATAGAAACTAAGATCACACAATCTATGTAATTATAGAAATAACCCTCCTTACCTTATATAACTTTGAAGGGAATCCCAAGTATCAAGGAGAATCTTTCTAAACTTGGCAAGAAGATCCTAAACAAGTATACATACCTTATTAGGAAAGAAGTCAAAAAGGCAGGAGATAAAACGAACCAAAACAGACCAAGAAAGAGCTACTGTCTTCATTGGTCGATTGATTGGTCTCTTGACCCAGTCAACCAATCAGTCGACCAATTGAGTCAGTAACATACAAAAAAAGAGTTTCTGATCCGAAAACAGAATTTTGCGATCCGAAACACTACCATTCAAGAAGGGAAATACAACGATAGTGTGCTAGTACTAAAGAACAAGTCTAACACTATCATTGATTAAAACCTAAAGATACAAATAAGGAAACAAAACTTACCATAAAAGTAATAGTCAAGGTTTTTGAAGAAAACATGGTACGATCATGAAGGGAAAACCAAGGATTTGATAGATTACTAATTTAGTAAAGAAAACATAGCGATTGTACACTAATCTAATCAAGAAAACAGATCTAAGACTATAAGATTTCAGATCAGAAGATGAATCAAAGAAGAAGATCAAAGAGAAGATCATGGTTCCTTCAAAAGCTTGCACTGATCATGATCAAGATCATCATATTAGCCATCAATCCTTAGGAAAACATGAGAGATGAGTGGAGAGATGTTTGCAACAGAGGATGCAGCATCTACTCTACTGTCTCAATCAAAAAGAAAAGAAAAACAGAGATGGGGAAGAAGAAGAGAGTGTAGACATACCTTTCGATGCAAGAAGAAGAGAAATGCGAGAGTTCTTGCAAGAATCCAACCTAGGATGCATAGAAATTGATTGGAATGGAGCTCTGACTCTTTCCAGAGGTTTAGGAGGCAAAGGAGATGGAATAACCTCGAGTGTGGACTTAGATAGAGCAGCCACGACCTAATTAGCAAAAACCGATCTCATTGGTCGATTGGCCCAATCGACCAATCAATCGACCAAGCATGACAGCAAGGCTAAGGTTGGGATTTGGAGGATCAAATGAACACCAAACCTAAAGAGCTTTTACACACATATCAAGTGACTTACCTAGGGTGTAGAAATGCCTTCGAACCAAGTCAAGTAATACTCCAAGTCTTTCAACTAATCTCATCTTTAGTTAGGTGCAGTTTCCTTTTTAGTTCTGAGCAAGTTTCCATAATTGGAACACCAACATCAACATCCATGGGTTCAAGGTCAATTTTCATATCTTCCACTGAGATAGCCCACAGTTGACTTCTTCCTTTACTCCGGGTCATCGGACCTACAAACAACAAGGTTTCCGGGTCAAGGTTAGGGCTGGGTTTCACACAATATGTCCTAGTCTAGCATTCCACATATTAGAATCAATACACACAGTATTTTGGCAAACAAAAGCATTACTAGAATTAGATAAATTATCAATTGTATCCAATACGATAAACCATTCTAAAGAAAACCATAACCATAAATTGTATCACCTAGATACAAAACCAAAGAATTGTTCTCAAATACAACTCTAAAACCATGTCTTAAAAGAAAATTAACAGAATCAAGATTCTGCCAAATGTATGGAGCATACAGCACATCATGGAGTTACAGCGTCCGGCCACCTTGCAAAACTAAACTGCATGTGCCTATACCATGAATCTCCACACTTGAGTTGTTCCCGATCGTTATTCTCCTGCTTCCGCTTGGAATGCGACGGTATTCCACGAAGCTCGAGTGTTCCCTTGTTATGTGTTCTGTCGCACCTGAATCAACAATCCACAAAGGATTTAGTTCAACAAGCATAGTAGAACTTGTTACATAACAAGATGAGGTATAACACACAGTACATACCTCCTGCTTAGTGCAATCACAAGCAAAATGACCAGGCTTTTGGCAGTTGAAGCAAATCAAAGGTGATTTATTCTTGCCAACTCTAGTCCCTCTTGAACACTTGGGGACATTCTTATTTCTGTTCCTACCTTGGTTACTTTGTTTGGACAGCTGAGGTTGAGCTTTCTCTCTCTTGCGCTTGAAGCTTGCACCCTTACTAGTGCTTGCTTCAGCTGCAAGTACTTCAGTTTGAGGGGCATCGGCCAACATCCGATCCTCCTCCAGCTCAAGGTGCTTGGCAACTTGATCAAAAGTCTTGACATCATCAGCATGAGTCAAGAAGATCTTCATATGCTCCCAAGTCTTCGGCAGTGGCCTGATGACTACTGAGACTTGCTCCTCATCAGTCATTTGGCGCCCACATAAGCTCAACTCACTAATCATGTTGGACATGATGATTATATGCTACCTCATGGTGTGACCCTACCACATCTTATAACAGTCAAAAGTGAGTCTAAGCTGGCGGCCTCTTATGGTGGAAGTCCCTCCATACTGGAACTCCACAGCCTCCCACAAAGACTTTGCAGTCCTATGCTTCTCAAGCCAAAGCATCAGGTCATCCCTCATAGAGCTTAGGATAATAATCCTAGCTACCCGGTCTTTCCTCTTGCAGGCATTGTAAAGCTCAAGGTCCCTGCGATGTTGTGTAGTGGTACCTTCCTCAGGTGGGGACATGGTCTGGTTTATGGTTTCCAACATGTCATGCTCTTCCAAGAGATATTGCACCTTTTGATGCCAGAGGTCATTCCTCTCATTCAGTTTATCTCTTTTAGTGAGGTCAGCAACAATGCTCTTGGTAGCAGCCATTAAACTAGAGACAATATATAGAAGGATGAGTTCAACTATTCTAGCATAAAACACAACATAAGCAACAACAAATCACACTAGCATAATCAACCTATGGGATAAGCATTTAAACCAAAAGAGATGCTAATTCTCATGCAAACCCACATAGACTTATATACTAGTTTCATTCTGTACTATAAACATGATTAAAAGACCCATAATCAAAACAATTTTAATAAAATAAAACACTCAATCATGTTTATGCTATGAGGTGGTTCACACAGAATGCTTCCACCTCATTAGCTCCCACTAGGCCCTCAATGCTGAAACATCACACAGATTGTCGAGCTACTAGTGTCCAGTAAGTTAGAAACACATTCAGAATTGGACAAACTCTCAGACGGATTCTGAGACAGATTGTCATTCGATAATCCGTCTGAGAAGGATTCTAACACGGCTCACTGTCTGGGAGTCCATTTCCCCAGATGGATTGCCGTCTCACAAGATGGACTTTTCATCCAGTCCACTGTGATCAGACGGATCGTCATCTGATAATCCGTCTGAGACGGATTCTGAGACGGCTCACCGTCTGGGAGTCCGTCTGGTCCTCAGTGACCAAACGAACATGTTTTCCCTTTGAACGAATTTCAATTCCACAAAACGGGAGAAAAAAAAAACCAAATTTTCTCCAAAAAATTCATCCAAAAATATGCATGGAAAAAATCCAATAAACATTGAACAAAAAACATTCATCATGGATCATCAATTTATGCAATTTTTACATACGGAAAATCAAAGGATCCTCCCCACTTGGATCCGAACCCAAAAAATTAGGGTTTCTTAATACCCTCTCAATTCTCCTATGGGTTTCTTATTAAACCTTGGATTCTCTGCGGGTTTCTATAAACCCTTCATCCTCCCATTAGATATAAAAGCACAAACAATAGGGAAGAACTAAGAACTATGGGAACCATGGCTCTGATGTCAATGTAGGTAAAACTCCATATATCTCAATTTGATTAATTGAAGGGGAAAGATATCCTTACCTGGATTCGCTTTCCTAATAATATAGAATATCTGCAACTGAAGTAATTTGGATCCACGTCCTCGTTCCTCCACAATCTCGTCACCGGTTTGATTCGGCAATCTCTAGGAAAGGGAATAAATTCCACAACCCAAATGCCGTGTGGAAGGATGGTATGGAGATCTAAAGCAAGGGGAAGAAAGCTTCGCAAGAATAACTCCTTCCTAGATTCGCTTTCTTGGAGAGAGGGAGAGAGAGACTAAGGGAGCCGTCTTTCTCTGGAAATCTCACGTAATGCAATCACACTCACTTATGCGGTAGTTACCAAAATATATAACCATATATTTTGTAACTGCCCTAAAAGTGATTTTATAGTTTTGTCCTTGGGCATATAATTATATGTATAATTAATAAACCCTAACAATAGCCAATGGTAGGTTTGCTATAAATGGAAAGAGATCCAAAAGGTTGACATTAGTCAGGTGCATGAAAGGGATCCTAATTAAATTGGGTTTCGTCATGTTACAACCCCCGTATTTCTAACCCAAGATCCGTATTGCTGGTATGAGAACCTGAAGGTCTAGCCGGGTAAATTTGTGGAGTGTCCGGATAGAAGTCCATGATCCATACCCATGGATCTGGATTCTCTTGATGATGAACCTGCCTTGCTTGGAAGTTGGATCTCTGGAAGGTAAGACCTCCCCCATGTGTTAATTAGGGTTAGGTTGTGTTTGGGTTTCAACCCCTTGAGCAAAGCACCCTTGTATAGCAATATACTAGGGGGTGGTTGCTTGAGGCAGTTGATTGAACCAAGCGACCGCCCCAAGCGACCGCCTAATTCTGCTTGCGGGATAATACCCTAATTTGCCTCCATACTTCTATAAATAGCAACCCTCGTCCACTTGATGAATATTATATTCGAGATTGCTATTTATGGTGGTTAGGCGGTAGTGGAGACACTCTGAAAGGTGTGCAGAGCATGGACTGAGATCTGGTGATTCATTCCTTCCCTTTTTGGTGTTTCTGGTGTGAGGTAATTGGTTTTCCTTTCACCTTTTATCTCCTTTAGCCATTGATCGGTGTTAACCCATCCCCATGTTGTCAGTGGTTACCCACTTGGTTAATTGTAGCTCTCTTTCCAATGTTCTTGATGAGATCCTTTATGAAAACAAAACCCTACTTTCGTAAAAAGGATGGATCCAATCAAGGGGAAGATTTTGGGTGACTGATCTACGTTAATTTTTAGGGTTTTGTTTTACACCTCGATGATAGGAGTGTTTAGTTTGAAATTCGGATTGAGATCATCCCAAAATCGGATTAAGCCTGAGTTTCGGATTGGAAACTGTCACATCCACCCAGCCGATACCCTATCTGGCATACCCAAGTGTGTGATCCACAGCCCCGAAGATCAATATCGAGGAAATCAACCTCCCACATTCACAATAATATAATCAAGAACAAGACTAAATCAATGTTATCAATATTATTTAGAAGATCAATCAATGTAACGAAATAACATCAAAGTGCGGAAATGATATATATATATATATATATATAATCAAAAGGTAGAGTGAGGCAGAATATCACTCCACATGTCACAGCGGAAATGTGGCTCGTAAGTCAAAAAGAAGATTACAACCGATTCCGAAAGAAAGGAAAGAAGTAAAACTAAACTAGAGTATCTTCTACTTTATAAAGAACATCTTCATAAACATAAACTTCAGAAATTAAGCACGGCCGCTTCTACTCCACGGTAGGGCTAATCATGGTACGTAGCATGATCATACGAGGGATCATCACCGAAATCTTCTTAACTGCCAACACTTTGCGTGAAGCATGCTTCATCAGCTTGCGCTTCCTCGTACTAGCCGTCATAGTCATCAACACCTGTAGGATAATCTAACAAAAGATATTTGTACAATAGGAATGAGTTCAAGAGAACTCAACAAGGCAAGTTAGTCCATAACAACATAAATAACATGATAGCAGAAACATAGCATGATGCAAAATGATATAAGACAGACAATGCATGTGTGAGTCTAACCCTATGTATGCTGGTCTCTATAGGCAGACATGCTTTAAGTCATAGCACCATATTTCCTTGGGTAGGTCTCAAATCACTCTCCCTCAACCATCTAGGTATCTTGGGTTCTCTGGTGGTAATTGGGTCCTACATCCTTCTCGGACATTCCATGGCTGGGGTTTAGGTCACCGCTCTCTCACATCACCATTGGTCTAAGTATTGGCGCATGTCAAGGTAAATCCTAGCCAAATGCAAGTCATATACTTGGTTATATCAACTCAGATCCAGATACGTCCATTCCTAGCCCCAGGTGATCCTTTCCGGTATCCTTCATATTAAAGTCAACGTATCCTATGGCTACAACCAACTCAGACTACGAACTCATTAACCCTTTTGGTCAGCCACAAATAATAGACGGGAAAGTCTCATGTCCTCTCACGGGTTGGCTACTGGTCTTGAGCGCCCATGAGCCCAAGTCTACTAAATGCGACCCTACCAATGAATGGCCTCTCACAAGTATCCACAATGTGATTTATGTCCTCTCACGAATATGACTCACCGGTCTTGAGCGCCCATAAATCCCCATTACTATCATGAGTTACTCAGTCTCAATACCCTTCCGAATCGGGTTTAATATAATAGGGAATTCTAGCCAAACACTACTAGACAAGTCCTAGGTATGACAACCAATAATCTGGGAAAGCATCAAAGGGCAGAAATGTCAAAAGGACATTCCCCAATCCCAAATCATACCTAATTAATCACATTCACAATTCAGTCATAGCATACACAACTGATATCTCATCATATGAAAGAATACATAAAGACAAGATTAATTGAATATGTAACATATATGAGTAAGAGTCCATACATGATCAAGTACATAAAGGAAATATAAAAGTAAGACCCTACTGTACTTACAGCAGGCATATCATAATTAGAAACTACAATATCAGTAGCAAATCTATGTGTTTCCCAATTTATAAACTAGGATTCACGCAATCAATGTTAATAAGGAAACAACTGTCCTTACCTTAAATAGATTCGAAGATATTCCAGACGGACAAGAGAATGAATCCAAAGTTAGCAAACAAACCCTAAACAAACATTAAAGAATCATTAGGAAGCAATCCTAAAAGAATAGACATCAAACGGATTGAAACGGACGAAGAAATCCCTTGTTGTCATGCTGGGAAGACTGGCTGGGTCGATTGGTCCAGTCGACCCAATGAATAGTACACATCCAAAAACTGATTTTTGATCCAAAACCTATTCTACAAGCTTCGAAACACTACGAAACTTGGAGGGAATCTCTAAAACAGTAATCTAAGACTAACTAGCATAGATTATGTAAAATCCAGCCCTATCCTAACCTTGACCCTAACTCGGATCCACTATTGTTTTTAGGTCCGAAGACCCGAAGCGGTGGTAGAAGAGACTTATGGACCCTTTTGATTGATAATTATGAGTCGGAGACCGAGCCCATTGACATTGACGATGATACCCCTTGAGTACATTGTCAGTGTTTAGTGGAAGTCTGCGCATCGGAGAAGAATGATTTAGTTGAAGTACCTAATGGACTCCCGTGCACAATCTGAAGGTATTCCCCGAAACTAGACTTTTTGATTGAATTGTAAAAGAAAACCCCATTCAATTTGACCTTGTATAGCCCTCCAAGACCCTGCCTGAAGTTGCTGAATTAAATCTGTTTTTTTGTTGAAAGACATTTTGGTCGATCCTCTTTGGTCGATGGCCATCAACCAAGGACCATCGACCAAAGTTTCCCAGACAGACAAGTTAATGATTCTTTGGAATATTCCCTATTCTATTTATACTAGCCTCGTGTTTTAAGCCCTATTCCAATCATTATCACTCCTGAGAACGTGGGGAGAGCTTCCCAAAGCAACTCCTAGGCACTTGTGAAGAAGATTCCACCAAAACTCATTGTTAATCATTGTTCCTTGTCTCCATCTACAACTACAAGGTATGATTCATCACTTCCACTCTCTATTCTATTCTTTTCTATTCTTTTCTATCCCTCTCTTGCTGTTGAGACCTTGGAGATGGTGCTGCAACCTTGCAACCATCACTCCAAGTGTCCACTCTTGCTTAACCTATGATCCTCTCACTTGTCTATTGATGCTATGCCCCCATTTCAAGCCTTGCATATACATTCTTTGATTTTATTCTTAACATCATGCCTTCTTATACAAAACTGAGGTATATAGTGTGCTATGTACATGTTTATCACTAGCATATAATCCTAATCGAATTCCTATAAGTTCCCTTAGCTAATGCATGCCTTTTCAATGTCAATGCAATCAATTTCAATCCATGCTATGATGCTTGTCTCTTGAACTTAGTATCTCAATTTGGGGCTTTCTATTTAGACCATTAGATTATGTTAATTCCTTTATTTGTAGTGTCCTCATACTATTCTTAAGCATCCCTCCAAGTTTCGGATCGATTCAAACCCTGGAAGACCAATTTCGGACCAAAATCCCCAAAACCCACTATTCTGTCCCGAAGACATTTTGGTCGATCCTCTTTGGTCGATGCCATCGACCAAGGACCATCGACCAAACTTATTGCTGACAGCAACCTTAGCCAGTTTTGACCTGTTCAACATCCGATCTTCCCGATTTCTTCTCTAACTTCTTATTTATGTTTGTTTAGGGTCTTAACACTACTTTTGGACCATTCCTTGGTAATTCTCGATTCATCATCAACTCAACCTAAGGTAAGGATGGTTATCTCCATAAACACATAGGCTATGAACTTATGTTTTGGTACTTATACTTAGTGAGCATAATCTCTTATTTGTTCTTGATTATTATAGGACTGCTATACATGTTTTAGAACAGTAGTATTGCGATTCATATACTCTTGTCATAATGATTTATTATTCTTGTTACTTGTGTTCATGGTGGATCATTTCAATATTATGACTTAACTTTTATCATGAAGATGTATTGAATGTATGAGAAATGATGGACTTGAATATGTGATTGCCTAAGTATGACTTGGGATTGGGGAGTGTCCTATTGACGCTTCTGTCCTTGGGCATCGGAGGGAATAGTATGGGATGTTCTCCGAAGGTGCCTATCGACACTTTCCCGGGTTATTGGATGACATAAATAGGATTCTCTAGTTGTGTGGCTAGGATTGTCCTTTTCGTGTCAGACCCGAATCGAAAGGGCATTGAGGCTGAACGACCCATGGTAGTGTATGGTTTGATGGGAACTCAAGACCGGTAACAAACCCGGGAGAGGACGTAAACCATGCTACGGATACCCGAAATGAGCCATTTATTGGTAGGGTTGCAAATAGCTAGACTTGCGCTCACGAGCGCTTAAGACCGGTAACCAACCCGTGAGAGGACGTGAGAGCTTCCCGTTTACTATCTGTGGATGACCAATAGGGTTGATGAGTCTGTAATCCGGGATTACGCTAACTCTAGTGTGAAGGATATCGAAAAGGATCGCCTGGGGCTAGGAATGGACTTATCTGGATCTGAGTTGATACGAATGAGTAGATGACTTGTGCTCACGGGCGCTTGAAGATCGGTGAGTCATATCCGTGAGAGGATGTGAGAGCTTCCCGTCTACTATTTGTGGATGACCAATAGGGTTGATGAGTCCGGTGAGTAATATCCGTGACTCTAGTTTGAAGGATACTGGAAAGGATCCCGGGATGGGAGGAATGGAAGTATCCGGATCTAACTTGATATGACTGAGTAGATGACTTGCATTGGGCTAGGCTTTACCTTGACATGCGCCAATACTTAGACCAAATGGTGATGTGAGAGAGTGGTGACCGAAACCCCAACCATGGATTTGTCTGAGAGGGATGCAGAACCCAATTCCCCCCGATATTGAGTGATTAAGACTTACCTAAAGAAGTATGGTGCTATGGCTTAAAGCATGTCTACCATAGAGACTACCATTCATAGAGTTAGAATCATATTTGCATCATATGTCTCATATCACATTGCATTATGTTATGATCTGTATCTGTATGATTTTAGATTATGGAATAACTACCTAGTTGAGTTCTTTGAACTCATTCCTTTTGTGCAAATGTTGTTAGATTATCCTGCAGGTATTGAAGTCTCTGATGGCACACTCTATGAGACGGACTTTGATTCCTCATACTACCCTCCGGGTGGTAGCTACGGTGAAGATCAGAGTTATGGTGCCAAAGAGGATTACTCTACGTACCAGGGTTAGCCCCACTATTGTGAGGGAGCGGCCGTGCTGGGCTTTCTTCATCCACACCGATGAGGAGACGATCATTAGGATAGAAGAAACCCTTGTCTAGTGCCCCATTTCCCTGGATTATTGTAGAACATTTTGGATATGTAATTAACTTTCTTTGAATTACTCTTTAAACATGGGATTGTAACTAACTTGATATTTACTACTTTTCCGCTGCCTTGAGAGAGTGACTTTCACTTACTCTCTCATCCTTATGATTACACTTATACATTTGGTATTATCTATTTCCCACACTCGATTAGTTGATCTTATCTTATTCATGATATCTATTATTTGTTGCTTTTACCTTGATTATTATTGTTCATGATTGTGTTATCGCGTATGTCGGAGGCATGGTACCTCGATGCTTGAACCTTGGACTGTGGATCACATTCCTGGGTATGCCAGATAGGGTACCGGGTGGGTGGATGTGACAAATTGGTATTAGAGCCCAAGATCAAGTGGAACCCCAACCACAGAAACGATGACGGAACATTCCGAGTCACAGATCCAAAAGTGACTCAAGTGCTCTCAGAGGTGAATAATAGATAACCTGGACTAGCAACCAAATTAATGAAGCACAAATTGAATTTTGAATAAGACACAATAATATAAACAAAATAACTGATCTTCATTAATCACATCAGAGAGTTTTACAAGTCTGAAAAGAAATACATTCAAGAAAGCATAAAAGGAAACTCCTAGTACTATCTATCTAGGTGATCGACTCCAACGATCCGTCTGATCCCTCCTAGATCTGAACTCCTCCTGCAGTTGTGCAAACCTCTCACCAAGGGTGCACATGTATAACTCCATCCTCCTCTGTCCAGCCTCTATAGCCTCCTAATGAGCCTCGATCCTCTCAAGTATGGAATGAATCGATGACTGATGAGAAGCCACACCTAGAGCCTTAGAAGTCGTGTGAGATGGACCTCCGACCTCAGAGAATCGTGGAGTAGGAATCTCCTCGTGTCTCGGAATCTCATCATGACCCTGATCATCATCATCCCCATGCTCATCATCGTCCTCATCACCATCATCATCTTCAATATCCTCATCCTCTGAGTCAACATCCTCTGATGCCTCATCGATGTCATCCTCATCCTCTGTTCTGGCGGCATCGTGGAGCCCCATCTTCCTAATCAACCATGAACCGATGTCCTTGCCTATGTCTCGGCCCTGAATCACTGGTGTATCCTCCAAGTCCACGTCAAAGTGCTCAAAAATACTGGTCAAGAGTCAACCAAAAGCCAAGTTCTTATCCCCAGGAAACTCAATCCGATCAATCATGACGTTCTGCATGATGTATGCTAAATCTATTTGCACTCCAGTGTACATGTTGTAGATAACCAATGCCTCCATCACCGACAGCTTGCTTTGGTGCCCTGCCTTCGGAAGGATGTTTCGCCCGACGATGCGAGCGATAACCCGAGTTGAAGGACGCATCACAGTACCACTCCGGGGTGTATAGCAATTAATGTCATCCCATAGAGTCATGCATACCTCGTATGTCTCGTAGGGAAGAAGAGCCTTAGTGATGTCTGTACCGGTGGGAATCCACCAATTGGAATCTCGTACAATCAGGACATCCAAGATACGAGTCAGTGTCCTAGTAGTGAAACTGATCTCCCTGCCCCCAACCATAGAGTCCATGACGATCCTAGAACCATCTCGTGGGTCATCCTCGATGCGGTAAGTCAGGTTACTATAGAAGTACCTGACGAGATCTTGATAGACCGGATATGCCGTGGTGTACAAATGAAGCCAATCCATAACCTCCAATCTCTCTCGTATGTGAAACATCTCTAAATCATCCATGACAACCAACCGTCTATGCTCGATTAGTATGTCATGGAAGTAGTACTCATGTAGAAACTCAGCCATGGGAGTGGTGAAATGCTCCTCGTCCGTAACCTTCCGACCGAGGAACGTGTCCTCGACCTCTATCAGCCCGTCGCTCTCCTCTAGGCATTGTGGATCTGTTTAAACAAAGAAAGAATTTCATTTGGATTAGTCCCAGTATGTAATTGTTAAATGAAGGGCATTTTTGCAAATTTTTGGAAAATTTTGATTTGAACATTCTAACATGTGCCTAAGACTTGAACAAACATGCTAGAACACTTCATTTGGTGAAAATCTATCATTTTGACATCTTCAAGGTGAAAATTCAGCAAGTAGCAGAGAGAAAATTCCTCTTTGGGCTTGTGTTTGTGAATTTTTGAAAATTGGAATTTGACCGAACGGAAAGTGGGAACACCTTCCCCATAATGAATCAGTCATGTAGAAATTTGTTTCATGTTAAAATTCATTTTGGTTTGAAAATGGGACAAGTTTTTGTAAAGTTGGATTTTTGTGAAATGACTAGTGATTTTGGAACCAAAGTGTGTGCAATCTTGTGTTTGAAGCTTAGTCTTGCTTGGAAACTAATGGGAACATGTTTCTAAACACCCCTATGCATGATTCTAATCATTAACAATAAGCATTATTCAGTTTTGAAGAAAATCACATCTTTGGTAAATGAAATTTTCAAGAAAAGAGAAGAAGAAAGAGAGCTTACTTGTGTAGATGATCAAAGGAGACTTGCAAGTGTTGTTGGAGCCTTAAATCAAGCCTTGGAACCCTTAGAAACCCTAGAGAGTTGTTTTCCCCAGAGCCAAACTCAAAATGGAAGTGTGAGAAATGAAAATGAAATGAGAAGTGGGCCCTTTAATCTGATTTTTCACGCAGAAATGTTTTGGTCGATACCATCGACCAAGGAGCATCGACCAAAGTAGGTCATTTTTCTGCCTTGGGCTGTTTTTGGAGATCTTGATTTGTGATTTATTTTCTTTGGATTTTGACCAATGTTGACTTATTTGATTGCTATATTGATAATTCTAACCATGATTTGAGTATCCTAATCCTTGATCAAGTTGTTTTTGACAGATTTGAATTTTGGTGCCCTTATCTTTGATTCTTGCAGAATGGTCCTGCTTAGAAATCGTTTCGTTGGTTCTAGTAGTGCCGAAAACGAGGAAACACCTGCTAGGGGCTTTGACCAGCAAACGCAGGAAGATAGCCACATCAGGAATGGCAGTCCTGGTGCCCCCGATATCGGAAGCTTTAAGGATATCGCCAACGTCATGACCAACATGATGCAACAGCAGGCTGCCCAATTTAACCAGATGATGGCTGGTTTTGATACCCTTCACAATGAGAACCGTGCCAGAGTTGGGACTTCTAGTGCCGCAGCCCCTCTTTTGGAAAGATTCATCGGGACACCCCACACCCGATTGATGGAAAGTTTCCTAAAGTTACAAGTACCTTCTTTCACTGGAGTAACAAAGGACACTCTCTTTCCAAACAAGTGGCTTCGAGAATTGGAGAAAGCCTTCAGACATTTACAATGTTCTGATGCTCAGAAAGTGTTGTTTGCCGAGCAAAAGCTTCAGCATGAAGCTGATGCATAGTGGACCTCCACCAGGCCCATCCTCGAGAATCTTAATGCTGGTGTTGTCTCTTCGGAGAAGTTTAAGGAAGCATTTTGCAAGAACTACTTTTTGGAAGCTGTAAAAGATGCCAAGGAGGCCGAGTTCATGGCCTTAGTGCAAGGTACCTTGTTTGTGCTTGAGTATCAGCAAAGATTTGAAGAACTTTTCTTCTTCGCCCCCGAATCCATCAAGTCCGATGATGCTAAGGCGAAATAGTTTTTCAAGGGTTTGCGGCCTTCTATCAAGGCATACCTCACAATCTTGCCTCTGGAAGGATATGCTCAAGTGGTCCAAAACTCGAGGAAGCTTGAGGAAAATGAGAAGGAAAATGCTCGAGTTCAGAGACCCCGGAAACCAAGGCACCCTGGCTTTGTAGACCGCACTGATCGGCGTTTTGCTAGACCTGCTCCTTACCCTGCTCCTGCCTTTTAGCCGAGGAATTTTGGCCAGAGTTCTAATTCTTTTCCTGTGAGCCATCTTGGTCAGTCCAGTGGAGTCAGACCAACCTGGGATGGTGAATCCTAGGCCTGCATTTCAGAGACCTCCCCTTGTTGCAACTCCTATTGGACAGAAAGATCTTGCTTGTTTCTTTTGCAAGCAGACAGGCCATTATGCCCGCTTTTGCCCAAAAAAACCAGCCCAACCTTATGCTCCTGTTATGAAGAGTGCTCCTGTTCCTGCCCCTCCCTCTGACAGAGTATTCAGCATATCTGGCGCTAAACATGATCTTTGCCACGATGTTGTCAAAGGTACACTGTTAGTTGCTTCTTTTCCAGCATTTGTGTTATTTGATACGGGTGCATCTCATTTGTTCATATCATCTACTTTTGCTTTGAAGACTAACCTGACACCTCGGTGTTTATCTAGTTATTTGTCTATTAGTACCCCTGTTGGGTTTGCCGTTAAACTAGATAAATTGTTAGAAGATTGTCCTGTATTAATTTGTGGAAGGAACCTGAAGGCAAATCTAGTGTTGTTTGACATGAGAGATTTTGATGTAATCTTGGGAATCGATTGGTTGACCTTCTACAATGCCGTGATCTTGTGCTCTTCGAAGAAGATCCAGTTTCGAGTGGAAGAGAATTCAGCTTTCGAGTTCCAAGGAGAGAAGGGAAGAATTAGCAAGAAGACTTTGACCGCTTTAATGCAAGTCCATGCTTTAGTGGAAAGTGCTTCACCTGGAATTCCACAAGGTCAAAGAACGGAAGAGACTTGAAGAAGTCAGAGTTGCTGATGTATTTCTAGATGACCTGCTAGGATTGCCCCCTGGTAGGGAAGTTGAGTTTTCCATAGACTTAACTCCTGGAGCGGCTCTGGAATCTAAAGCTCCTTATAGAATGGCACCTACCGAACTAGAAGGGTTGCAAACACAATTGAATGAACTCTTAGAGAGAGGTTTTGTGCAGCCAAGTGTATCGCCTTGGGGAGCTCCAGTCTTGTTTGTAAAGAAGAAGGACGGTAGGATTGTCCTTGTCGTGTCAGACCCGAATCGGAAGGGCATTGAGACTGAACGACCCGTGGTAGTGTATGGTTTGATGGGAGCTCAAGACTAGTAACCAACCCGGGAGAGGACATAAACCATGCTACGGATACCCGAAAGGAGCCATTTATTGGTAGGGTTGCAAATAGCTAGACTTGCGCTCACGGGCGGTCGAAGATCGATGAGTCATATCTGTGAGAGGATGTGAGAGCTTCCCTTCTACTATTTGTGGATGACCAATAGGGTTGATGAGTCCAGTGAGTAATCCATGACTCTAGTGTGAAGGATACCGGAAAGGATCCCGGGATGGGAGGAATGGAAGTATCCGGATCTGACTTGATACGACTGAGTAGATGACTTGCATTGGGCTAGGCTTTACCTTGACATGCGCCAATACTTAAACCAAATGGTGATGTGAGAGAGTGGTGACCGAAACCCCAACCATGGATTTGTCCGAGAGGGATGCAGGACCTAATTCCCCCCGGTATTGAGTGATTGAGACTTACCTAAAGAAGTATGGTGCTATGGCTTAAAACATGTCTACCATAGAGACTAGCATTCATAGAGTTAGAATCATATTTCAATCATATGTCTCATATCACATTGCATTTTGTTATGATCTGTATTTGTATGATGTTAAATTATGGAATAACTGCCTTGCTGAGTTCTTTGAACTCATTCCTTTTGTGCAAAATGTTGTTGTATTATCCTGCAGGTATTGAAGTCTCTGATGGCACACTCTACGAGATGGACTTTGATTCCTCATACTACCCTCCGGGTGGTAGCTACGGTGAAGATCAGAGTTATGGTGCTGAAGAGGATTACTCTACGTACCAGGGGGTTAGCCCCACTATTGTGAGGGAGCGGCCGTGCTGGGCTTTCTTCGTCGACACCTATGAGGAGACGATCATTAGGATAGAAGAAACCCTTGTCTAGTGCCCCATTTCCCTGGATTATTGTGGAACATTTTGGATATGTAATTAACTTTCTTTGAATTACTCTTTAAACATGGGATTGTAACTAACTTGATTTTTACTAGTTTTCCGCTGCCTTGAGAGAGTGACTTTCACTTACTCTCTCATCCTTATGATTACACTTATACATTTGGTATTATCTATTTCCGCACTCTAATTAGTTGATCTTATCTTATTCATGATATCTATTATTTGTCGCTTTTACCTTGATTATTATTGTTCATGATTGTGCTATCACGTATGTGGGAGGCATGGTCCCTTGATGCTTGATCCTTGGACTGTGGATCACATTCCCGGGTATGCCAGATAGGGTACCGGCTGGGTGGATGTGACAGATTAGACATCAAACAACGATCAAAACCAATACTTACTAATTTAGAATCATACTTTCTAATTTGATAAAATCATAGTTTTTAATGAAAACAAGCTATGAATTCAAGAGAAGAACTAGAGATGATGAGATCTCATTCTAGTAGATTAACACAGTAAATCAAGGATATGAATAATCATGAAGATGCATCTATAATGCTAGAGAAATCATATCAAGAGTATGATCATAGTTTCATGAAGAAATCATAAGAATCATGATCAAGATTGAATATGAAGATCATAGCATAAAAGAATGAATGGCGATTGTAGAAGAGATGATTGCAAGGATGCAACATCTTCTTCATAATCTCAGTACAGAGAATAGATCATAGTAAGAATAGATCAATACCATACAAGAGCAATTACTAACCTTTGATTGAAGAACAAGAGAGGAAACTTGAGAGTTTGCAAGAGTTAGTCTTCACTAACACCAAGGAGAGGCTTTGAGAGGAGTTCTCCACGTTCTCTAGGGGTTTTAGAAACAAAGGAGGCTAAGAAACACGAAGTTCAATTATATAGAGCATCAAAAACCTAAACAGAGGATCTTGAACAAATTTTGTCCCTGTGGATCGATTGGCCCAATCGACCCAGGAAGTCGACCCAGGCTGTCAGCAAAGCTTGAAACAGGGAATTGAGGGTCTAACTCTTATAGAAATCAAATGGACTTTTTACAACACAACCTACAACTCACCTAGCATGGAGGAATGCCTTCAAATCATGTCCAACCAAGCTCTAAGGTCATCAACCAAACCTCTCTTCATCAAGGTGTAGTCTCTTTCTAATTCCTTCAAGGTCTCCATGTATGGGGCATCATCGTTAATCTCCATTGGTTCGGAGTCGAACACCGTATCTTCCACTGATATGGCCCATAGTTGACTTCCACTTCTACTTCGGGTCTTCGGACCTACAAATAATAGAGTTTTCGGGTTAAGGTTAGGGCCGGGTTTCACATTCCCCCCTCCTTAAAAGAAATTCCGTCATCGAAATTGAAAGCATACCTAACCTCCCAAAGAGATGAGGAAACTTCTCCTTTATGTCTTCTTCCTTCTCCCAAGACGCTTCTTCAGGGATATGGTTCTTCCACTAAATCTTTACCAAAGGGATGGTACAATTCCCCAACTGTTTGTCCTTTCTATCTAGGATTTCAGCCGGTTCTTCTTTATAAGAAAGATCAGCACTAAGTCCTTCAGGTTCTTACTGTAGTATGTGTTACGGATTCTCTACATACTTTCGAAGCATCGAAACATGAAATACATTATGAGTTTCGAGTTTCAGCAAGTGACAGAGGTAAGGCCAAATGGTATGCAACGGGTCCAATCCTTTCAAGAATCTCATATGATCTGATGAACCGAGGGCTAAGCTTTCCTTTGACATTAAACCTCATTACACCTTTCATAGGCGACACCTTTAGGAAAACGTTCTCACCAACTAGAAATTCCAAATCTGACCTTCTTTTATCAGCATAAGATTTTTGTCTTGACTGAGCAGACTTAATCCTTTGTCTTCTCATGTCTACCATCGCACTTGTAGCTTCAATCATTTTTGGACCTAACACTTTCCTTTCTTCGGTTTCAGTCCAATACAAGGGTGTCCTACAAGTGTTTCCATACAATGCTTTAAATGGATCCATGCCTATTGTTGACTGATAACTGTTGTTATAGGCAAACTCAACCAAAGCTAAATGTTCATCCCAATTGCCACCCATATCTACAACATATGATCTAAGCATATCTTCCAAAATCTGAATTGTTCGCTCAGATTGTCCATCAGACTGTGGGTGATGAACAATACTCAAATTCAACTAGGTTCCCAAGCTTTTGCAAACTATTCCAAAACCTTGAGGTGAACCTAGGGTCACGATCAGAAACAATACTCACAGGCACTCCTTGCAAACGAACTAAATTGTCCACATAAAGTCTAGCAAACTTATCCATAGTATGAGTGATCTTCATAGGAATAAAGTGGGCTGATTTGGTCAACCTATCAACAATTACCCATATTGTGTCATTACCTTTCTTTGTCCAAGGCAAGCTAGTCACGAAGTCCATAGTAATGTTTTCCCATTTCCAACTAGGTAAAGGTAGGGGCTGCAAAAGTCCGGGCGGGGATTGTCAAACAGCTTTAACACGTTGACAAGTCTTGCACTTAGCCACAAAATCTTCTGCATCATCTTTCAATCCAATCCACCAAAAATGTTCTCTTAAGTCCTTGTACATCTTAGAACCTCCTGGGTGCACTGTAAAAATCGACTGGTGTGCTTCCTTCAAGATTTCCTTTTTAACTTCATCGACTGCAGGCACACAAAGTCTTCCTCTAAACAACAAGGCATTGTCCCAGACATACTAAAATTAGGGTCCAAGTCAGAATTCAAAGAAATCGTCTAAATCTTCTCTTTCAATTCTGGATCAGAATCTTACAAAGCAATAATTCTATCCCTAAGGGTGGATCTTGTTGTCATGGCTGAAAGCATAACATCTGAACTTTGAGGGAGAATTTCCAATCCAAAATCTGCTATTGACCACAACAACGGCTTACTTAAGGCATTCAAATCTAACTCCTTGTTACTTTTCCTGCTAAGAGCATCAGCAACTACATTCGCTTTACCAAGATGATACTGAATGTCACAGTCATAATCAGAGACTAGTTCCAACCATCTTCTTTGTCTCATGTTTAACTCCTTTAGGGTAAAGAAGTACTTCAAGCTTTTACAATCTGTGAAAATAGCAATCTTCTCACCATACAACTAATGTCTCCAAATCTTTAGGGCGAAAACAACGACTGCAAGTTCTAGATCATGAGTGGGGTAATTCCCCTAATATTCCTTCAATTGCCTAGAGGTATAGGCTATCACCTTCCCATGTTGCATTAGAACACAACCTAAACCAACCTTAGATGCATCGGTATAGACTGTCAAACCATTGGAATTATCGGGTATCGTCAAAACCAGAGCACTTGTCAATCTATCCTTCAATTCTTGAAAATTTTTCTCACATGCGTCAGTCCAAACAAACTTCTCCTCTTTCCTAGTTAGCTTAGTCATAGAAGCAGCCAACTTAGAAAAGTTTTCAATAAATCTCTTGTAGTAACCGGCCAAACCTAAGAAACTTCTTATTTATGACACAGTCTTCGGTCTTTCCCACTTGGCAACTATTTTAACCTTGTCGGGATCAACACGAATACCTTCAGCTGAAACTACACGACCAATAAATACCACTTTCGAAAGCCAAAAGTCACACTTACTAAACTTGGCATACAACTCCTTTCTCTCAATCTTTGCAAAATGATGCTAAGATGCTTTGTATGCTCTTCTTCATTCTTTGAATAAATCAAAATGTCATCAACAAAGATAATCATGAACTTATCAAGCACATCGTGTGTAATATCCAACCCTATTCTAACCCTGACCCTAACCCGGATCCACTGTTGTAATTAGGCCCGAAGACCCGAAGCGGTGGTAGAAGAGATTTGTGGACCCTTCTGATTGATAACTATGATGCGGAGACCGAGCCCATGGACCAATACGATGATACCCCTTACTTAAATGCATTGTCAGTGTTTAAGGAAAGTCTGCGCATCGGAGAAGATTGATTTAGTTGAAGTACTTAATGACCTCCCGTGCACAATCCGATGGTATTCCCCGAAACTAGACTTCTTGATTCTTGCCTCCATCTTTAACATCAAGGTATGAATCATCATTCCACTCTCTATTCTACCTTTTCTATTCTTTTCTATTTCTCTCTTGCTGTTGAGACATTGGAGATGGTGCTACAACCTTGAACCATCACTCCAAGTGTCCACTCAGGCTTAACCTAGGATTCCTTAGCCATCTATTGATGCTATGCCCCCATCTCAAGCCTAGCATATGTATTTCTTGATTTTCCTCTCAACATCATGTCATTTTGTACAAAACTGAGTTGTATGGTATGCTATGTTCATGTTTATCACTATTATTTGATTCCAAACGAATTTCTATAAGTTCCCCTAGCTATTTCATGCCATTTCTATGTCAATGCAATCAATCCCAAACCATGCCATAATGCTTGTCACTTGAACTTGATAGCTCAAATTGGGGCTTTCTATTTAGACCATTGGCTTATGTTGTGTTCTTGATTTATAGTACCCTTATACTATTCTTAAGCATTCCTCTAAGTCTCAGATTGATCCGAACACCGAAAAACCAATTCCGGATGAAAACCCCCAAAATCCACTATTTTGTCCCGAAGAGAATTTTGGTCGATCCTCTTTAGTCGATGCCATCGACCAAAGACCATCGATCACAGTTGTTGTTGACAGCAACTTTAGCCAGTTTAGACCCATTTCACATCCGATCTTTCTGATTTCTTCTCTAACTTATTATTGATGTTTGTTTAGGGTTTTAACAATTCTTTTGGACCATTTCTTGGTATTCTCAATTCATCATCAACTCAACCCAAGGTAAGGATGGTTATCTCCATAAACATATAGGTCATCAACTTATGAATTGTGTTCTCACTTAAAGAATAAAATATCTTGATTACTTTTAATTATCATAGGACTATTATACATGTGTTAGGACAGAAGTATTGAAATTCTTATACTCTTGTCATGTTAAATTGTTATTCTTGATTACTTATGTCTATGATGATTCATTTCAATATCATGATTTAGCTTTTATTATGAAGATGTATTGGATGCCTGAGAAGTGATGAACTTAAATGTGTGATTGCCTACGTATAACTTGGGATTGGGGAGTGTCCTATTGACACTTCTGTCCTTGGGCATCGGAGGGAATAGTATGGGATGTTCTCCGAAGGTGCCTATCGACACTTTCCCGGGTTATTGGATGACATATATAGGATTGTCTAGTTGTGTGGCTAGGATTATCCTTGTCGTGTCAGACTCGAATCGGAAGGGCATTGAGACCGAACGACCCGTGGTAGTGTATGGTTTGATGGGCGCTCTAGGCCGGTAGCCAATCCGGTAGGGGATATAAACCATGCTACGGATACCCGAAAGGGGCCATTTATTGGTAGGGTTGCAAATGGCTAGATTTGGGCTCACGGGCTCTCAAGACCGGTAACCAATCCGTGAGAGGACATGAGAGCTTCCCGTTTACTATTTGTGGATGACCAATAGGGTTGATGAGTCCGAAATCTGGGATTTTGTTGACTCTAGTGTGAAGGATACCGGAAAGGATCGCCGGGGGCGAGGAATGGACGTATCTGGATCTGACTTGATACGACTGAGTAGATGACTTGCATCGGGCTAGGCTTTACTGTGACATGTGCCAGTACTTATGCCAAACGGTGATGTGAGAGAGCGGTGACCAATTCTCTTACCATGGTTTTTGAGATGACTTTATCTAACTTCCCTGGCAGACCCAAGATATCTTGTATGAATGAGGGGGAGTGACTGACCAGCCAAAAAAGTATGGTGCTATGACTTAAAGCATGTTTACCATAGAGACTAGCATTCATAGAGTTAGAATCATATTTGCATCATATGTTCTATATCACATCGCATTATGTTATGTTTTGTATATTTATGATTTTAATTATGGAATAACTGCCTTGCTGAGTTCTTCGAACTCATTCCTTTTGTACAAATGTTTTTAGATTATCCTACAGGTACCGAAGATTATGATGGCACCCCCTTCGAGACGGACTTTGATCCCGCATACTACCCTCCGGGTGGTATCTTCTGTGAAGATCAGAGTGTTGGTGCCGAGGAGGATTACTATTCGCACTAGGGTTAGCCCCACGATAGTGCGGGAGCTGCAGAGCTGGGCTTTCTTCATCCACACCATTGAGGAGACCATCATTAGGATAGAAGAAACCCTAGCTTAGTGCCCCCATTTCCCTGGTCTATTTATGGAACCATTGGACATGTAACTAACTTGTTTTGGATTATCTTTTTATACTTAGGATTGTTAACTTAATCATACTTCATTTCCGCTGCTTTGAGAGGGTGATTATCATACATTCTCTCACCTTTATGATCACATTTACACCTTGATACTATTTGCTTTTCCGCACTTTGATTTATTGAATCTTATCTTATTCATGGTATTTACTATTGGTTGCTTTTACCTTGATTATTATTGTTCATGATTATGTTATCGTGTATGTGGGAAGCATGGTCCCTCGATTCTTGATCCTTGGACTGTGGATCACATTCCTGGGTATGCCAGATGGGGTACCGGCTGGGTGGATGTGACATCGTGAAATACTTGATTCATCAAGTCCATAAAGACAACAGGAGCATTAGTCAAATCGAAAGGCATAACTCTAAACTCAAAATGACCATATCTTGTTCTAAAAGCTGTCTTACATATGTCACTAGCTTTTACCTTTAGCTGATGATATCCGGATCTCAAATCAATCTTCAAGAATGCTATTGCACCTCTCAACTGTTCAAAAAGATCATCATTCCGGGGCAGCGGATACCTATTCTTGATGGTCAATTTATTCAACTCACGGTAATCAATGCATAGACGCATACTACCATCTTCTTCTTCACAAACAAAACCAGGGCTCCCCTAGGCAATACACTTGGCTGTATATAACCTTTATTTGAGTGTTCTTTCAACTGGTTTTGTAGTTCATTCAACTTAGTAGGTGCCATTCTATACGGAGGTTTAGATTACGGAGTGTAACTCTCAATCGGAAGAACAATAAGATATGCCTTGATTGTAGGATGTAATCCCTTGAAAAAATTTCTTTGCCTTGGCACGATCGGGTATCATAGAATCTGTGGCAAAGAAAAAGAGCTCTTCAAATTTCTGCTGGTATTCCAGCATAGACAAAGGTCCTTGCACAAGAGCCATGAATTTGGCTTCCTTAGCATCAATCACTGCTTCAAGGAAATAATTCTTACAAAATGCTTCTTTGAAAACTACCCAAGTCAATACACCAGCATGCAAGTCTTCCAAAATAGGACGGGTGGAGGTCCACCAAGCATTGGCTTCATGCTGAAGCTTCTGTTCAGCAAACAAGATCTTTTGTGCCTCAAAGAACTATAGATGACGAAATGCTTTCTCTAATTCCTCAGCCACTTGTTAGGGAACAAGGTGTCCTTAGTAACATCGGTGAAAGTAGGCACTTGCATCTTTAGAAAACTTTCCATCAAATGAGTGTGAGGAGTTCCAACTAACCTTTCCACATTCGGGGCTGCGATATGAGGATTTCCGTTCACACCAATACGAGTCTCATTATGAAGAGTCGTGTAACCCGTCATCATCTGGTTGAATTGATTCGCTTGCTACTGCATGATGTTGCCCATGATGTTGGCAATATCACAAAAATTACCCACTTCTGGAGCATTAGGTGCACCAGTCGCATTCTCACCATTCCCATGGGGCTGCTGGCCAGTACTACCATTAGGTGTGTCTCCATGAAGTATCTCCTCATTTCCAGTACTACTAGAACCAATATGACGATTCCTTAGCACAACCATTCTGCAAAATCGAAAAAGATCAAACACCAAAATTCAAATATTTCATCAATAATCACTTTACCTTAGTCTTAACATATTCAAATCATGCTTAAAATCATCAATATAATCATCAGATAGTCATTCATGAATCATATTTCAAAATCTCCAAAATTCGCCAAAGACTGAGCTTTTTGACTCACTGGATCGATTGGCTAGGTCGATTGACCTAGTCGACCCACATACACAGTACGTGAAAATAGCTTAAAAAGCCCATTTCACTTGTCAAACTCATTTCACAACTTAAGATTTCATGGGAGAGCTCTAGGGCAAGGCATTCTAAGGTCTTTAAGAGTCATTCCAAGTCATTTTGGCATTAACAACAACTTTCTTACTTCTTTGGATCATCAACCTAAGGTAAGCATTCTTCTTTTGGTTCAAAAACTTCAAGTTCTACCATGCATTCTTCAAATACTATTGATACGGAAGTTCCTACCTGATCGGGTCAGACCCGGCCGGGGCTCCACATACCCCGGCCCTAACCTTGACCCGGATACTCTTTTGTCTGTAGGTCCAAAGACCCGAAGTAGAAGTGAAAGTCAACTATGGGCCATATTGGTAGAAGACACAGTGTTCGACTCCGAACCTATGGAGATTGAAGATGATGCTCCATACTTGAAGACAGTGTTGGATATATAGAAGAGACTACGCATTGATGAAGAGAAGATTGGTTGATGATCATAGAGCTTGGTGGGATATGATTTAAAGCCATTTTTCCATGCTAGGTAAGTTATAGAATGTGTTTAAAGTTTCGTTTGATTCCGAGTAGTGGAAGACCCTCAAATCCCTCTTTGGATTTGTTGTCTACTGGGTCGACTGCTTGGGTCGACTGGGCCAGGCTACCCAGCCAATCCACCCAGAGATGCTGAACTTGAGCAGAATCTTCTGTTTAGGTTATGTTGCTATATATACCCCATGACTTCATGATTTTAGTGTCCCTAACCTCAAAAGCACTTAGAGCACGAAGGGAAACCATCACCAAGCCTCCAAAAGTGTAGAAGAAGATCTAATCTTGCAAACTTGCTAGTTCTCTCTCTTGTTCTTCAATCAAAGGTTAGTATTCAATCTTTTGTGTTCTTGATTCATTTTTTCCATGATCACTCTCATCTCTGAACTGAGATTATGATGAAGATGCTGCAACCTTGTAGTCATATCCTTACAATCTCTTTTCATTCTCTTGTGCCATGATCATCTCATTCATTCTTTATATGATTTTTTTATGATTTCTTCTTAAACTATGATCATATTCCTATTTTGATTTATTCTAGCATTGTAGATGTTTCTCTATGATTATTCATACCTCTGATCTACTGTGTTCTTGTACTAGAATGAGATTTTATCATCTCTAGTTCATCTCTTTCGTTCATAGCATGTTTCCAATGAAAACCATGATTTTTACCAAAATAGTAACTATGATTTCAAATTAGTAAGTAATAGTTTTAATGGTTGTTTGATGTCTAAATTATGCTTTCTAGTCTTAGATTACTGTGTTAGACATTCTCTCCAAGTTTCGTCACATTCCGGATTGTGTAGCATGGGTTTCGAATCAAGATTCTATTCTTGGATTTGGATTTGCTCTTGGGCAGAATGCCTTGGTCGACTGACAAGCCAATCAACCCGCAAGAACAGAATCTGATTTCTTCGTCCGTTTCGATTCGATTGATGCTTATTCTTTTAGGACTACTTCCTAATGATTATGTGATGCTATTCTAGGGTTTATTTGCTAACTTTGGATTCATCATCTTGTTCGTCCGGAATATATTCGAATCTATTTAAGGTAAGGAAAGTTGTTACCATATTAACATAGATTGCATAGATTTAGTTTCTAATTTGGGAACTACTAAGATTTGCTATTGTTATGTTAGTTCTAATTATGATATGAATGTTGCAAGTACATTAGGATCTTATTTCCTTATTTACTTTATGTACTGGATCATGTATGAATACTTATTCATGTATGTTGCTTATTTATTTAATCTTGTCTAATTATACTCTTTCATATGATGAGATATCTGTCGTGGATGATATGACTGAATTATGATTGTGATTGTTTAGGTATGACTTGGGATTGGGGAATGTCCTTTTGACATTTCTGTCCTTGGACCTCATTGGGAATAGTATGGGATATTTCTAATGTTGCCCTTTGACACATTCCCGGAGTATTGGTTTTCATACCTAGGACTTGTCTAGCAGTGTTTGGCTAGGTTATACCCCTGTTATATCAGACCCGATTCGGAAGGGTATTGAGACCGAACGACCCGTGGTAGCAATGGGGATTCATGGGTGCTCAAGACCAGTGAGTTATATCCGTGAGGGGACATGAATCACATTGTGGGGACCATTTAAGGGTAGACTTGCATATGGATAGACTTGGGCTCATGGGCGTTCAAGACCGGTAACCAACCCGTGAGAGGACATGAGAGCTTCCCGTTTACTATATGTGGATGACCTATAGGGTTGATGAGTCCGTATTTGAGAGAGTCGGATACGTTGACTCTAGTGTGAAGGATACCGGAAAGGATCCCGAGAGGGGAGGAATTGACGTATCTGGATCTGAGTTGATGTAACTAAGTAGAAGACTTGCATTGGGCTAGGCTTTACCCTGACATGCGTCAGTACTTAGACCAAATGGTGATGTGAGAGAGAGGTGACTTAACCCCTAGCCATGGATTGTCCGAGAGGAATGAAGGACCCTTTGCCAACCGAGGATGAGTGAATTGAGACCTACCCAAAGAAGTATGGTGCTATGACTTAAAGCATGTCTTCCTATAGAGACCAACATACATAGAGTTTGACTCATACATGCATTGTTTGTCTCATATCATATTGCATTATGTTTTGCTTATGTTATCAAGTTATTTATGCTATTATGGAATAACTTGCCTTGCTAAGTTTCTTTTGAAACTCACTCCTTTTGTACAACATCTTTTGTCACATTATTTTGCAAGCCCTGATGGCTATGAAGCACAATATGAGGAAGCGCAAGATGAAGAAGAGTACCATACGCAAGGTGTTGCTGACTATGAAGATTATTTTGAGGATTCCTCGAGTGGTCTCACTGGTTACTAAGATTAGCTCTACTGTGGAGTGGGAACGTCTGAGCATTATTGAATATATCTTTCTTTCTTATCTTTAGAATCATTTGTAATCTCTTTTGATTTTAGAACTAAATTCCGCTGTATTCGTGGAGTGAGATTCCACCTCACTCTATATTTGATTTTATATACCTATTGGTATCATTTCCGCACTCTGATGAATATCTCGTTACTTACTTTGATTCATTTGAATAATATTGTTAACCTTGATTTAGTCTTGTTCTTGATTATATTGTTGTGAATGTGGGAGGTTGATTTTACTAACTACTGAATCTTGTGGACTGTGGATCACACACTCGGGTATGCCAGATAGGGTACCGGCTGGGTGGATGTGACTGATTGGTATCAGAGCCCACAATTCCAAGTAAAATCCTAACCACAGAAACAATGATAGAACATTCCTGAGTCATAAATCCAGAAGTGACTCAAGTATTCTTAGAATTGAATAATAGGACACTTGAATTAGAAACTTAAAAGTGAAGAATAATGTACTCTGAATAATGCACAATAAATTCGATTTAACAAACATCACATAATGCAACAAAAGAAAATACATAATACACAATAAGACGGTGAAACAAAAGTGAACTTCATTAATTCTAGGAAAGTTCTATAACTAGTTACATTGGAGAAACATAAAAGGAAATCCTAGTACAATCTATCTAGACTACTTTCTCTGCTCTCTCAGTACTCTAACATCCTCTACAACCTGAGTCAACTGTGACTCCATCCTCTCCTGTCTCGCCTCTATCCTCCCTAACATGGAAGTCATAGAACGCATCTGTGCACACAGCTCCGTAGTCTCTGGAACTGTTAGTGAAGGGCCTCCGGTCTCAAAGCGTGATGATGTGGGGATCTCCTGATGACCCTGATCTTCCTCACGCATCTCAATGTCATCTCCTGCATGGTCATCTGTATCTGGACCAGCATCGTGGTCACCACCATCCGATTCATCATCATCCTCATCATCTGACCTCTCAGTCTGAGTAATGTGCATTTGATGAATAGTCCTCGTCCTTGTCATAGCCCAGCAATCGTGTCTGCATCAATGTATCCTCCAGCCTCACGCCGAAATGCCGGAAGATAAGTGTGAGTAGACATCCGAAGCAAAGGTTCTGTACGCCTGGTGATGTCACAACCTCTAGCATGACATTCTGAATGATGAAGGAAAGATCAATCTCGAAACCCCGGTATATGCGGTAAATCAGTAGAGCATCCATCACTGATACTCTCTCGTGATGTCCCACCTTCTGGATGATGTTGCGACCCACAATGCGACCGATGATTCTACCCGAATCTATCATCTGTGCACTAGTCCGTGGTGTATAGCATCCATCATCTCTCCAAAGTGTGATGCAAACCTCATACAGCTCATGTGGTAGTAGAAAAGCATCTATCTCTGCCCCAGTCAGTATCCATACACACTCATGAGGATAGTGTGGTACTCGAAAGATCTCTGCAAGTGTACTAGTAGAAAATCGAATTCGTGTCTCTCGAACTCGACTCTCTAGGATCAACTCGAATGGACCTCGCCTCCGACCCTCCTCGACTGATGTAAGGTTGATAAAGAACAACCTCACTAAATCTGGATAGACTGGAAGATCCTCAGTGAAAAGGTGCGTCCACTCCATCGTATCGAATCTCTGACGGATTGGAACAAGTGCTAAGCTGTCGTAGCCTGAGTACTCGGCCATACTCAATGTGGCACCGCTCGAAGAAGGCCTCATACAAGTACTCCGCTCGGGGTGTACTAAATAGGTCTTTGCGAATGACTACATCTCGTGGCTCCAAAAGTGGAACATGATGTCTGTATAGCTGTAAAGAAGACAAAAAGAGACTTGACGTTAGTAGAATTAAGAAATTTAGCATGAAGGGTATTTTCGTAAATTTTGAAAATTTTCGATTTTGGCAAAATTTCAGTTTGGGCATACTAGCATGTGCATGGTACTTAGAATAGTGAGTTAGCATGTTTTATTGGAGAAAAACATCTCAATTTGATGGTTTAAAGGACAAAATTCAGCAAGCATAGAAAGGGGGAAAATTCTCAAATTAGGTCAAAATGTAATTTTTGAAGTTTGGTTTTGGCTCGATCAATTTATATGCACAAGTTCATCATATCTTTGCAAGAATGTAGGAATTGATTTGAAGTTGAAACTCTTTGCGGTTTGAAAATGAAAGAAGATTTTCAAAAGAGGGTTTTCGGTTGAGAAATCGTAAACAAGAGACCATGAATTGGATAGCAAGCATTGTAAAGACATGGCATTGTGTTAAGATTACCTAGAACACGTTCCTATATGTTCCTAGACATGTTTCCTAGAAATTATAACAAGTAATCCGTGATATTTGGAAGAATACATTTCAATTTTGAAGTTGTAAGCAAGGAAAAGAAGGAATTTTACCTTAGATGATGTTGCAAGAATGTTGGAGACTTGTTGTTGATGTTAGATAGCCTAGAATGACTCTTGAAGACCTTAGAGAACCTTGCCTTAGAGCTCTCCCACAAAACTTGGTGTTTTGGAATGAGTATGAATTGAAAAATGTGATTTTTAAGGTGTTTTCATGCACTGTTTGCATGGGTCGATTGGATCACTCAACCCAGCCATTCAACCCAAGGAGTAAAATTTTGGAGCTTTGGATAATTTTGGGGATTTTGATATATGATTTATGGATGACTTTTTGATGATTAAAGTGATGATTTTTAGCCTTATTTGGATATGCTAAGACTAAGGTTAAGTGATTATTGATGGTATATTGGAAATTTTGGGTATTTTTGACTTATTTCGATTTTTGCAGAATGGTTGTGCTAAGGAATCGCAATATTGGTTCTAATAGTACTGGGAATGAGGAAGAAGTGTTTCATGATGATACTCCTAATGATAGCACTGGTTAGCAGTGAATGGTGATAATACGACTGGTATACCTAATGCTCCGGAAGTGAATAGTTTTCGTGATATTGCCAACCAATATCATGGGCAACATCATGCAGCAGCAGTCGAATCAGTTCAACCAGATGATGACGGGTTTCATGACACTGCAAATTGAGACTCGTACTGGTGTGAATGGAACTCCTTATACTGCAGTCCCTGATGTGGAAAGGCTAGCTGGAACTCCTCATACTCGCCTGATGGAAAGTTTTCTGAAGATGCAAGTGCCTTCTTTCGCTGGTGTTACTAAGGACACTTTGTTCCCTAACAAGTGGCTGAGGGAATTGGAGAAAGCATTCCGTCACCTGCAGTGTTCTGAAGCATAGAAGATCTTGTTTGTCGAACAGAAGTTTCAACAAGAAGCAGATGCTTGGTGGACCTCCACTCGTCCTATCTTGGAAACCTTGCATGTTGGTGGTTTAACTTGGGAAATTTTCAAGGATGCATTTTGTAAGAACTATTTCCCTGAAGCAGTGACTGACGCTAAGGAA
Source organism: Hakea prostrata (assembly GCF_041222555.1). Taxonomy (NCBI): domain Eukaryota; kingdom Viridiplantae; phylum Streptophyta; class Magnoliopsida; order Proteales; family Proteaceae; genus Hakea; species Hakea prostrata. The sequence goes on from NW_028291133.1 coordinate 263,384, forward strand.
GCTGAGTTCATGGCCCTTACGCAAGGACTTTTGTTTGTGTTGGAAAATCAACAGAAGTTTGAAGAGCTATTTTACTTTGCCCCAGATTCGGTAAGACCTGATCATGCCAAGGCAAAGAAGTTTTTCAAGGGATTGCGTCCTGCAATCAAGGCTTATCTTACTGTGCTTTCGATTGAGAGCTACGCTCAGGTAGTTCAAGTTTCGAAGAAGATTGAAGAAACTGAGAAGGAATGTGCGCGTGTGCAAAGGACGTGGCAGCCAAGGAACACTTGTTTTGTTGACCGTACGAAGAGAAGGTTTACTAGACCTACACCGTATCCTACTCCTAGTCTTCAACCTAGCAGTGTAGGCCAAAATTCTAGTTTTGCACCGGCCGGACAGCAGCGCCAATTCAGTGGGAACAGACCAATTGTGAATGTTCCAAATCCTAGACCAGTGAGTGTGAACCCTAGACCTATGGGTCCGAAGCCTCCAGTGGTAGTACCTTCAGTTGGACCGCCGGTTTGTTTCTTTTGTAAGCAGCCCGGTCATTTTGCTCGTACTTGTCCCAAGAAGCCTAATCAGCCCTATGTTCCTGGAGCGAAGAGTGTACCTGCCCTTGTGCCTGGAAAAGTGTTTGGTATATCTGGTACTGAACAAGATGCAAGTCATGCAGTTGTGATAGGTACTTTGTTAATCGCTTCTATTCCTGCATTTGTATTGTTTGATATGGGTGCATCTCATTCTTTTATCTCGTCTGCATTCGTTAGGAAGACTGACTTGTTACCTAAGAATTTGTCTAGTTGCTTAATGATTAGTACTCCTACTAGATCAGTTGTGAAGCTCGATACAATGATAGAAGATTGTCCCATTTTGATTTGCGAGAAGAAATTGAAAGCCGATTTAGTGATTCTTGACATGAAAGACATTGATGTTATTCTTGGAATTGATTGGTTGACAGCCCAAAAGGTTGTAATTGTTTGTTCTTCAAGGAAAATTCAATTTCAGATTAGTAGTAATTCAGCCTTTGAGTTTCAAGGTGATAAAGGAAGAGTTAGTAAGAAGACTTTGACTGCTTTGATGCAAGTTTGTGCACTAGTGGAAAGTGCTACAGCTGAAAGTGAAGTCAAGGAAGTGAAGAAGAAGCTTGAAGAAGTTGAAGTTGTTTGTGATTTTAAGGATGTCTTTCAGGATGATTTATCAGGATTACCTCTAGATAGAGAATTGGAATTTTCGATTGAATTAATTCCAGGAGCCGCTCCGGTATCTAAAGCTCCATATAGAATGGCGCCTACCAAGTTGAAAGAACTACAAGACCAGCTTAAATGAACTCTCAGATAAAGGTTATATACAGCCTAGTGTATCGCCTTGGGGAGACCCGGTTTTGTTTGTTTAGAAGAAAGATGGTAGTATGCGTATGTGCATTGATTACCGTGAGTTGAACAAATTGACCATTAAGAATAGGTATCCGCTGCCTTGGATTGATGATTTTGAGATCAGTTGAGAGGTGCAGCAGTGTTCTCGAAGATTGATTTGAGATCCGGATATTATCAGTTGAAGGTGAAAGCTAGTGACATTTGTAAGACAGCTTTTAGGACAAGATATGGTCATTTTGAGTTTAGAGTCATGCCCTTTGGTTTGACTAATGCTACTGCTGTGTTTATGGACTTGAGGAATCGAGTATTTCAATGATGTGCTTGATAAGTTTGTTATTGTCTTTATCGATGACATTTTGATTTACTCAAAGAGCGAAGAAGAGCAGCGGAAGCATCTTGGTATTACTTTGCAAAGACTAAGAGAGAAGAAGTTGTATGCCAAGTTTAGTAAGTGTGATTTCTGGCTTCCAAGAGTGGTATTTCTTGGTCATGTCGTTTCAGCCGAAGGTATTCGTGTCGATCCCGACAAGGTTAAGACAGTTGCCGAGTGGGAAAGACCGAAGATTGTGTCAGAAATAAGAAGTTTCTTAAGTTTGGTTGGTTATTACAGAAGATTTATTGAGAACTTTTCTATGTTGGCTGCCCCTATGACTGAGCTAACTAGGAAGGAGGAAAAGTTTGTTTGGTCTAACGCATGTGAGAAGAATTTTCAAGAATTGAAGGATAGATTGACAAGTGCCCCGGTTTTGACAATACTTGATAATTCTGGTGGTCTGACAGTCTATACCGATGCGTCTAAGATTGGTTTAGGTTGTGTTTTAATGCAACATGGGAAGGTGATAGCTTATGCTTCAAGACAATTGAAAGAATATGAGTGGAATTATCCCACTCATGATTTAGAACTTGCAGCCATTGTTTTTGCCCTAAAGATTTGGAGACATTACTTGTATGGTCAGAAGATTGCTATTTTCACAGATTATAAGAGCTTAAAGTACTTCTTTACCCAAAAGGAGTTAAATATGAGACAAAGAAGATGGTTGGAATTAGTCTTTGATTATGATTGTGATATCCAGTATCATCCTGGTAAAGCAAATGTTGTTGCGGATGCTCTTAGTAGAAAAAGTAACAAGAAGGAACTAGATTTGAATGCTTTGAACAAGTCGTTGTTGAAGTCAATTTCAGATTTTGAATTGGAAGTTGTTTCGCAAAGTTCAGATGTTGTGCTTTTAGCCATGACAGCAAGATCCACCCTTAGGGATCGAATTGTTGCCTTGCAAGATTCAGATCCGGAATTGAAAGAGAAGATAGAGAAGATTTCTTTAAATTCTGATTTGGACCCTGATTTTAGTATGTCTATGGATGGTGCCTTATTGTTTAGAGGAAGACTTTGTGTGCCTGCAATTGAAGAAGTTAAAAAGGAAATTTTGAAGGAAGCACACCAGTCGATCTTTACCGTACATCCAGGAGGTACGAAAATGTATAAGGATTTGAAAGAACATTTTTGGTGGATTGGATTGAAGGCTGATGTAGAAGATTTTTTAGCGAAGTGCGAGACTTGTCAACGTGTTAAAGCTGTTCGACAACCTCCGTCTGGATTATTGCAACCCCTACCTTTACCTGGTTGGAAATGGGAAAACATTACTATGGACTTCGTGACTAGCTTGCCTCGAACAAGTAGAGGTAATGACACTATATGGGTAATTGTGGATAGATTGATCAAATCAGCCCACTTTATTCCTATGAAGATCACTCACACTATGGATAAGTTAGCTAGACTTTATGTGGATAATGTTGTTCGTCTACATGGAGTGCCTGTAAGTATTGTGTCTGATCGTGACCCTAGGTTTACTTCAAGATTTTGGAATAGTTTGCAGAAAGCTTTGGGAACCCAATTGAATTTGAGTACTGCTCATCACCCACAATCTGATGAACAGTTCGAGCGGACAATTCAGATTTTGGAAGATATGCTTAGATCTTGTGTTGTTCATATGAGTGGTAATTGGGATGAATATTTAACTTTGGTTGAGTTTGCCTATAACAATAGGTATCAGTCGACGATAGGCATGGCTCCATTTAAAGCTTTATATGGAAACACTTGTAGGACACCTCTGTATTGGACCAAAATTGGAAGAAAGGAAAGTGTTAGGCCCAAAAATGATTGAAGCTACAAGTGCGATGGTAGATATGATAAGAGAAAGGATTAAGACTGCTCAGTCAAGACAAAAGTCTTATGCTGATAGAAGAAGGTCAGATTTGGAATTTGAAGTTGGCGAGAACGTTTTTCTAAAGGTATCGCCTATGAAGGGTGTAATGAGGTTTAATGTTAACGGAAAGCTTAGTCCTCGTTACATTGGACCTTATGAGATTCTTGAAAGGATTGGATCAGTTGCTTATCCTTTGGCTTTACCTCCGTCACTCGCTAAGACACATAATGTATTTCATGTTTCGATCTTCGAAAGTATGTTGAGAACCCGGATCATATAGTACAGCAAGAACCTGAAGGACTTTGCGCTGATCTGTCTTATAAGGAAGAACCGGCTAAAATATTGGAAGGACAAGCAGTTAAGGAATCAAACTATCCCTTTGGTGAAGATTCAATGGAAGAACCATACCCCTGAAGAAGAGTCTTGGGAGAAGGAAGAAGACATGAAGGAGAAGTTTCCTCATCTTTTTGGAAGTTCAAGTATGCTTTCAATTTCGAGGACGGGATTTCTTTTAAGGAGGGGGAATGTGAAACCCGGCCTTAACCTTGACCTAGATACTCTTTTGTCTGTAGGTCCGAAGACCCGAAGTAGAAGTGAAAGTCAACTATGGGCCATATTGGTAGAAGACATAGTGTTCGACTCCAAACCTATGGAGATTGAAGATGATCCTCCATGCTTGAAGACAGTGTTGGATATAGAGAAGAGACTACGCCTTGATGAAGAGAAGATTGGTTGATGACCATAGAGCTTGGTGGGAAATGATTTAAAGCCATTTTTCCATGCTAGGTAAGTTATAGAATATGTGTTTAAAGTTTCGTTGATTCCAAGTAGTGGAAGACCCTCAAATCCCTGTCTTTGGATTTGCTGTCTGCCTGGGTCGACTGCTTGGGTTGACTGGGCCAGGCTACCCAACCAATTGACCCAGAGATGCTGAACTCGAGCAGAATCTTCTGTTTAGGTTATGTTGCTATATATACCCCATGACTTCGTGATTTTAGTATCCCTAGCCTCCAAAGCACTTAGAGAACGAAGAGAAACCATCACCAAGCCTCCAAAAGTGTAGAATAAGATCTAATCTTGCAAACTTGTTTGTTCTCTCTCTTGTTCTTCAATCAAAGGTTAGTATTCAATCTTTTGTGTTCTTGATTCATTCTTTCCATTATCACTCTAATCTCTGAACTGAGATTATGATAAAGATACTGCAACCTTGTAGTCATATCTTTACAATCTCTTTTCATTCTCTTGTGCCATGATCATCTCATTCATTATTTATATGATTTTTTTATGATATCTTCTTAAACTATGATCATATTCCTATTTTGATTTATTCTAGCATCGTAGATGCTTCTCTATGATTATCTACTGTGTTCTTGTACTAGAATGAGATCTTATCATCTCTAGTTCATCTCTTTCGTTCATAGCATGTTTCCAATGAAAACCATGATTTTTACCAAAATAGTAACTATGATTTCAAATTAGTAAGTAATGGTTTTAATGGTTGTTGATGTCTAAATTATGCTTTTTAGTCTTAGATTACTGTGTTAGACATTCTCTCCAAGTTTCGTCGCATTCCGGATTGTGTAGCATAGGTTTCGAATCAAGATTCTATTCTTGGATTCGGATTTGCTCTTGGGCAGAATGCCTTGGTCGACTGACAAGCCAATCAACCCTCAAGAACAGAATCTGATTTCTTCGTCCGTTTCGATTCGATTGATGCTTATTCTTTTAGGACTACTTCCTAATGATTATGCTAACTTTGGATTCATCATCTTGTTCGTCCGGAATATATTCGAATCTATTTAAGGTAAGGAAAGTTGTTACCATATTAACATAGATTGGATAGATTTAGTTTCTAATTTGGGAACTACTTAGATTTGCTACTGTTATGTTAGTTTCTATTATGATATGAATGCTGCAAGTACATTAGGATCTTATTTCCTTATTTACTTTATGTACTTGGATCATGTATGAATACTTATTCATGTATGTTGCTTATTTATTTAATCTTGTCTTATTATACTCTTTCATATGATGGGATATCTGTCGTGGATGATATGACTGAATTATGATTGTGATTGTTTAGGTATGATTTGGGATTGGGGAATGTCCTTTTGACATTTCTGTCCTTGGACCTCATTGGGAGTAGTATGGGATATTTCTAATGTTGCCCTTTGACACATTCCCGGATTATTGGTTTTCATACCTAGGACTTGTCTAGTAGTGTTTGGCTAGGTTATACCCTTGTTATATCAGACCTGATTCGGAAGGGTATTGAGACCGAACGACCCGTGGTAGCAATGGGGATTCATGGGTGCTCAAGACCGGTGAGTTATATTCGTGAGGGGACATGAATCACATTGTGGGGACCATTTATGGGTAGAGTTGCATATGGATAGACTTGGGCTCATGGGCGTTCAAGACCGGTAACCAACCCGTGAGAGGACATGAGAGCTTCCCGTTTACTATATGTGGATGACCTATAGGGTTGATGAGTCCATATTTGAGAGAGTCGGATACGTTGACTCTAGTGTGAAGGATACTGGAAAGGATCCCGAGAGGGGAGGAATGGACGTATCTGGATCTGAGTTGATGTAACTAAGTAGAAGACTTGCATTGGGCTAGGCTTTACCCTGACATGCGCCAGTACTTAGACCAAACGGTGATGTGAGAGAGAGGTGACTTAACCCCCAGCCATGGATTGTCCGAGAGGGATGAAGGACCCTTTGCCAACCAAGGATGAGTGAATTGAGACCTACCCAAAGAAGTATGGTGATATAACTTAAAGCATGTCTGCCTATAGAGACCAGCATACATAGAGTTAGACTCATACATGCATTGTCTGTCTCATATCATATCGCATTATGTTTTGCTTATGTTATCATGTTATTTATGCTATTATGGAATAACTTGCCTTGCTAAGTTTCTTTTGAAACTCACTCCTTTTGTACAACATCTTTTGTTAGATTATTCTACAGGCCCTGATGGCTATGAAGCTCAATATGAGGAAGCGCAAGATGAAGAAGAGTACCATACGAAAGGTGTTGGCTACTATGAAGATTACTTTGAGGATTCCTCGAGTGGTCTCACTGGTTACTAAGATTAGCTCTACTGTGGAGTGGGAACGTCTGAGCATTATTGTTGAAGTCTATGTTTATGAAGACGACCTTTACAAAGTAGAATAGACTTAGCTTAGTTAGATTATATCTTTCTTTCTTATCTTTAGAATTAGTTGTAATCTCTTTTGATTTTCGAACTAAATTCCGCTGCACTCGTGGAGTGAGATTCTGCCTCACTCTATATTTGATTTTATATACCTATTGGTATCATTTCCGCACTCTGATGAATATCTAGTTACTTACTTTGATTCATTTGAATAATATTGTTAACCTTGATTTAGTCTTGTTCTTGATTATATTGTTGTGAATGTGGGAGGTTGATTTTACTAACTACTGGATCTTGTGGACTGTGGATCACTCACTCGGGTATGCCAGATAGGGTACCGGCTAGGTGGATGTGACATACCTTAAGTCAGGATAAGAGCCGACTGGCTTTGTCAAGGTGTAACACATGCTGGACCAATATAGCAACCGTTCTCAATGGAAAAGGTCAACCCAGTCACTGATCTAGCGGGACCAACGACATGGAGGCATAATCTCAGGAGAAACAACAGCCTCTGTCTGGTAGACTTGCCAAATACATAAAAGGTAACACTTACAGTATAAGACGAGGGACATACCCCTTCAGTAAGCATCCAATACATTCTGAGCATAGTCTTGTGTAATCCTTGCACGGGCCCTTAATCTATTCACCTTCTAGCTTAGCCATCGGAGGCGGTTGCCCAGTATCCTAGCTGGCCCGTGTCTAACCCTATTTGCAGCATTCATCATCTTTAGCACAAGGGGAGGTTCAGTCGGGAGCAGCTTCAATATAATTGTGACACATCAGTTTGGCGTTGTCTGTGGAAAGACAGTTTCCAAGTCATGGTGAGACGAGCAAACAATAGGCGTACTCGGCAGGAAACCGCCGAGGATGACCATCACCAGGACAATCAAACACATCAAGAAGAAGGGGTTGAACGTTCAACCCGAGTGGAGCAGGATCCTCCCGAGGACAACCTGGTTGCAGAAAACCTGCACGGGGAAGGAACGTCTAAAGGTCCTCAGGGACATGCTACTACAGCAGATGTAGACGAACTTCGAAAGGGCATGCTTGAAATGCAGGGAGTGCTGAGGGACTTGGTTCATCAAATTGGAGTGGAACAAAGCCCAAGGCGGAACACTCAGGCAGGAAGGTTACTAAGGGCTTTTCAGACAACTAGAGGATCCCGACCGAAAAGGGGTATCCCAAGAGGGAGATAGGCTGAAGGTCAAAGATCAATTCACAATAGACCTGACCATCGCCAGAAAACTCTGAAAGGGACCAGGATCAGTGCCTTGGATCGTATTCCAATACCTTCCAAAACTCGATCTTTGCCTCAAAGGAGTAATCGGGAAAAATTTGAGCATCAAGGCGAAAGTCACCCGCAACCAACCCGATCGAGGATGTCAGTTGCACGAACACAATCTCATCGGGAGGATACCACTGAATCTGATGGAGTAAAACAAAACCATCTTCGTAAGAGGATGGCGGAGGTCGAGCGCGAATTGGAAGATCGGGATCATGACGAGGATCTGGATGTGGTTGATCGGGAACCTTTCTTAGATGAAATCATGAACATGCCACTTCCTTAGAATTTCATCATGCCAACCTTCACACCTTTTGAATGGAAAACCAACCCGAAGGAGCACATAAGCTACTTCAAATCGGTAATGACTGTCCTTGGGTGAGAGGACGAGTTGCTTTGTAGAACATTCCCAGCTTCACTCAAAGGACCAGCCATTAAATGGTTTAGCAACTTGCAGCCGGGATCCATCAACAATTTTTGAGAACTTGCTCGAAAGTTCATTGCCCGATTTAGAAGCGCAATCGGGAGCAAGAAGACATCTAATAGTCTATTTGCCATAAGGCAAGGACGAAATGAATCCATTCGGGATTTCCTGAAACTATTCGATGAGGTGGCCATCGGATCGAGAATCTAGACGACCAAGTCACCTACAGTGCACTCTGGAGTGGGATTACACACCAAAGACTTTTAGAAGTCCTCTTGACAAACAAACCCAAGACGTACAGGACGTTGTTACGAAAATGCCGAAGCCAGGCTAGCGTGTACGAAGTGATTAGCGCCCGGGTCAAAGCTGATCGAGATAAACGATCAGATCGAGATACTGAGATGAATTCCCCGAATGACAGAAATCAAGGATCAAAGAGACGATGGAAACACGATCAAAGGCGGGAAAGCTATACTCCCCTTAACGCTAAGCCATCAGAGATCTTGATGAACATTCAAGACAAGAAATCTTTGAAGTGGCCCGGGAAACTGTATTCTCTTCCAGCGGATTGGGATATGACAAAATACTGTCGCTTCCATAAAGATTGTGGACATAACATAGACAGTTGTCGAATCTTAAAATCAAAGATCAAGAAATTGATCCAGGAGGGCTAATTTGGCCAATATGTGTGGAGACCCGGGAAGCCTCATGAAAATTCTCCCGAACCAAAGAAGAGAGCCCGATCGCCTAGCCTGACAGAAGTAGCTAAAAAATATGACAAAGGGAAAGAGAAAGTAGACCGGGAGGGGACACCAGTTTATGTTATAATGGATGGCCCGACTATGGAATCAATTAGGAAAGCAAAGCAAAAAGCACGGTTCGTAGGGGCTGTGCATTTACCAAAAAAGAGGCAAAATCCAGCGTGCCTGGAGCCCATAACGTTCTCAGATGAGGACCTGAGTAGAGTCATAGCGCCGCACGATGATGCAATCATCATTAAAGTCAAAATTGCAAATCGGGAGGTTCACCGAGTCTTGGTTGATACAGGATCATCAGTTGATCTAATATCTTATGAGGCTTTCAAAAGACTCAAGCTAGCTGATGATCTACTGACCCCTTCATCAACTCCTCTTTATGGTTTTGCAAGATCTTTGGCGATAGCAGAAGGAATGATCCACTTGGATCTAGATCGGGAAATCACCCCGAGACACACTAGTTCGGGTCAACTCATGGTCGTGAAAGACTTGTCAGTTTACAATGTGATCTTGGGACGACCAATGCTTAATTCACTTGAGGCAGTTGTGTCTCCCCGACACATAAAGCTCAAGTTCCCGACTGATGCAGGGGTGGGGGGAATGTTGTTATGATCAATCTACCTCCCATCAATGCTATGTAAATAAATTACTTAAAGGAAAAACAAAGGTCAGAGAGTTCAGGAAGCACCTTGACCATTGAAGTCCGTGATGATCGGGACGAAGAAAACATGCAAAGAGCAGAACCAGTCGAAAAACTAGAAAGAATTCTACTTAGCCAGTCTCTTCCCGATCGTGGGACATTCGTTGGATCAGAACAACCTGACAAATTCAAGAAAGAATTGACGAATTTCTTGTGCAACAATGCTGATATCTTTGCGTGGTCCACAAGCGACATGCCCGAGATAGAGAGGTGCGTAGCAGAACACAAGCTTTGGATCCAGAAAGATGCTACCCCGGTCATTCAAAGAAGGAGAAATTTTGCGATTGAAAAACAGGGGGCAATCAAGATAGAACTTGAAAAACATGAAAAATCAGGCTTCATTGAACCAATCGAATGCCCGACTTGGTTGGCCAATGTGGTAATGGTCAAAAAGGCGAATGGAAAATGGAGAATGTGTACTGATTACACGGATCTAAACAAAGCTTGCCCGAAGGACTGTTAGCCTCTCTTGAGGATTGATCTTTTAATTGACGCAACCGCTAGGCATGAAGTTCTTAGCTTTATGGATGCTTACTCGGGATATAACCAAATCCTGATGAGTCGGGAAGATGAAAAGCATACTTCTTTGATGACTGATCGGGAGTGTTATTACTACCGAGTAATGCCATTCGGGTTGAAGAATGCGGGGGCTACTCATCAAAGGGCTGTCAACAAAATATTCCAACACCAGATCGGGAGGAACATGGAAGTGTACGTTGATGACATGCTCGTAAAGAACCTTGTTCGGGCCCAGCACTTGGCAGATCTTGAAGAAACTTTTGACGTTTGAGAACTTATCAAATGCGTCTGAACCCGAAAAAATGCGCCTTTGGAGTTTCTTCGGGAAAGTTCCCAAAGAGGGATCGAATCTAATCCCGAGAATATCCAGGCACTGATCAGAATGCAACCGCCCGTTACTATAAAAGAAATCCAATGCTTGACAGGAAGGGTGGCGGCACTAAATCGGTTCATATCCCGAGCGCGGGGGAAAATGCAACTTATTTTTCAAAGCATTGAAAGCTACACCGAGCTCGGGAGGAATCACTTGGACAGAAGAATTCCAGTAAGCATTTGAACAATTGAAAGCATCACTCGGGACAACACCCATCTTATCTCGACCAGTAGCCGGGGAGCCTCTAACTGTTTATCTTGCCATTTCACCAACTGCAGTAAGTGCTGTATTGGTAAAGGGAGAAACAATCCAGAACCCAGTATACTATGTGAGTCATGTACTCATTGATGCAGAGACGAGGTGCCCTAACATTGATAAACAAGCTCTAGCACTTTTGGTGGCTTTGTGGAAGCTAAGGCCTTATTTTCAGGCACACCCAATAATTGTCCCGACCAACTTCCCACTCAAGAAAATTCTCCAAAGACCGGATGTAGCTGGAAGAATGGTCAGGTGGGCAGTGGAGCTAAGTGAGTACCAGATTGAGTTCAAACGGAGAACAACCATAAAAGCTCAAGTTTTGGCTGATTTTATTGTGGAAAGCAGCTTACCACAAAATGAAAATCAAGGAGCAACAGCCGAGACATCAGACTTATGGATTTTACATGTTGATTGCTCGAGTAGCGTTTCTGGCTCAGGAGCAGGGCTAACACTCAAAAGTCCCGAGAACTTCACAGTCAGCTACGCATTAAGATTCAATTTCCCGGTCTCAAATAGCGAAGCTAAATATGAGGCTGTTATTGCAGGCTTGAGAGTTGCCCGAGCACCCAGGGTATGAGAACTAGAAGTGAGAAGTGACTCCCAACTTATTGTGAATCAAATATGGGGGGAGTATAATGCGAAAGATGAAAGAATGGCCAAATACTTGGCTAAAGTGGAGCAACTTCAAACACTCTTTGACCGGGTATCATTCCATCAAATACCCAAGAAAGAGAATGAACGGGCAGATGAATTATCTCGGCTATCTTTAGCCAATTACAAGAATCTGGACTCGGCAGTCTATATTGAAGAATTAGATTTCCCGAGTACACAAGAGTCGACAACTTTTGACATCACAAGTGATCCCGACTGGACCACACCTTTGGTATCTTACCTAAAGGAAAATAGCCTCCCGACTGACTTAAAGGAGGCCAAGAAGATTAAAAATCAAGCTGCCCGATTCACCATCATCGACGGACAGCTGTACAGGAGATCATTTACTGAGCCTCTCTTGAGATGCATCGGACCTTCCCGAGCTACCTATGCTCTAGCATAAATCCACGAAGGAAAAGCTTTGGTCCAAAAAGTATTACGTTCTGGTATATACTGGCCAACCGTACAAAAAGATGCTATTGAACATGTTCGCAAATGTGAACAATGTCAAAAGCATGCAAATGTTCCAAAAGTACCTACAGTACCCATGATGCCCATGTCAAGCCCGACCCCTTTTGCAATGTGGGGTATGGACCTAATTGGGAAATTACCAAAGGCTTCAAGGAACCGGGAGTGTCTGGTGGTCACCATAGATTACTTTACAAAATGGGTCAAGGCGGAACCATTGGCTTCCATTATAGAAAAGCAAATGGAGAAGTTTCTCAATGAAAAAGTTATCTACAGGTTCGGGATACCCCGAATTCTTGTGACGGATAATGGCAAACAGTTTGAAGGAGTAGGATTCAAAGGTTTTGTAAAAGATATCACATTGAGCATCGATTTGCCTCAGTTGCTTACTCCCAAAGCAATGGACAAGTTGAAGTCACCAATAGGACACTACTGGACGGGATCAAAAAGAGATTAGAAGACAGTCAAGCACTCTGGGTCGAAGAACTCCCGAGTGTACTATGGTCATACAGGACCACCGCTCGAACTCCAACTGGAGAAACACCATTTTGCCTTGCGTATGGCACCAAAGCTCTGGCTCCCGTGGAAGTACTGGCAGGGTCATTCCATTACAATACCTTTGATGAAAAAGAAAATAACCAAGGCCTAAGGGAAAACTTGGACTTTCTACAAGAAACTCAAGAGAAAGCCCAACAAAGAAATCAGTTGTACGAAAAAAAGATGGCTCAATACTACAACTCCTGGGTGAAAGACTGAAGGTACAGATGAAGAGATCTGGTGCTAAGAAGAACTGGGGCTTTTGACCCAAAGAACCAAGGAAAGTTAACTCCAACATGAGAGGGACCTTATATAATCAACAAAGAAACAAAACCGGGAGCATATCGACTGAAAGACTCAGAGACTGGAAAGCCAATCGATCGATCGTGGAATTCCACTAACCTGAGAAAATTCTATAAGTAGTTTTTGTATCTTTTTCAAAACAAATAAACTGATTCGGGACCTTCCCGGTCATCTTTGCGCCTTAGTATAAGGACTTGCACTTTCTTAACACTAAACAGATTTGGTACCTTCTTGGTCATCTTTGCGCCTTAGTATAAGGACTTGCACCTTTTTAAGACTAAAGGGATTCGGTACCTTCCCAGTCATCTTTGTGCCTTAGTATAAGGACTTGCACTTTTTTAAGACTAAATGGATTCGGGACCTTCCCGGTCATCTTTGCACCTTAGTATAAGGACTTGCACTTTTTTAAAACAACTTAAGTGATTCGGGACCTTCCCAGTCATCTTTGCACCTTAGTATAAGGACTTGCACTTTTTTAAGACTAAACGGATTCGGGACCTTCCCGGTCATCTTTGCGCCTTAGTATAAGGACTTGCACTTTTTTAAGACTAAAGGGATTCGGGACCTTCCTGATCATCTTTGCGCCTTAGTATAAGGACTTGGACTTTTTTAAGACTAAACGGATTTGGGACCTTCCCGGTCATCTTTGCGCCTTAGTATAAGGACTTGCACTTTTTTAAGACTAAAGGGATTCGGGACCTTCCCGGTCATCTTTGCGCCTTAGTATAAGGACTTGCACTTTTTTAAGACTAAACGGATTCAGGACCTTCCTGGTCATCTTTGCGCCTTAGTATACGGACTTGCACTTTAAAAAAAAAAAAAAAAAAACTTAAGTGATTCGAGACCTTCCCAGTCATCTTTGCGCCTTAGTATAAGTACTTGCACTTTTTTAAGACTAAATACATTCGGGTCCTTCCCGGTCATCTTTGCACCTTTGATAAGGACTTGCACTTCTTTATCGCAAGACGATAGTTGAAAAACACTTGGTCAAATTTCATTCAAGGTATAAGAAAAGTTACATGACTTGGGAACAAAAAACTGAACAACACATGTTAGTTAATTACATGACTCGAGAACAGAGATAGCTTGGACATTTGCTTACATGACTTGGGACAAAAAAGATATGAGACTCAGGACACAAAAAACTTTAAGATAACTCCAACAAGGAGATGCTTCGTATTAATTGATATATTGAAGCATCTTTGAACAGTTCGCAATCATTAAGAGCAAGATTCATGTGCCGATCAAAAGCCATGAACTTACCAACAAGCTGACGGCCATCTTGAATTGTCACTCGCATTCTGTCTCGAACGCTTCAGTCGACCTTCAAGGATCGCCACAAGGTGGTGGAGTTATCCAAATGGTCTCATCAACTCTAATCCTTTCAATGCAAAAATGGAATGTGCGACCTAAGAGATGTATCTAGGGTAGGAGTGCTATATCAAATCTCCATCTAACCAACATAGCACATCACTTGAATTATCTCATTATACCCTAAACAATTCAATTATACCCGGTTCCACATTCTTGATCCCTCATAGTGAGCAATGTGAACTATCTTCATATGATGTACTCATGACTTTGTCCAATGACAAGTCGCCCTGGCAATGAGTCACATCATTGAGGGTATAGAATGAAAAGTTTTCCCATAGCCCTCATGTCATTTGGATTATCCCCAATTGCTTTCCCAGTCTTGCCCTGCGAAACCGCATCGTCCATGATTAAAGTAGCATCATTGGGTGTCCTCTTCGTGGCATAGTCTAAAGTAAAGGGTACAAGTAGGATCAACATAATGTGATCCGATGGCTCACACCAGTGACGAAGGAGGGATCCATTCAATCACTCTCATTATTGGTCGACTTCAGCACATGCAACAAACATGCATGCTATGGCGTAACTCCCACTGATATGGGCATGTCACAAAAGAAAAAATACGCCATACAAATCTTGGTTCAGTTGCTGCTTAAAGCGCCTAACCTGATTCTTCTACAATCAGTCACACATTGACCAATTATAAAAGATTCACATTCGGCTACAATCCAGGCAACACAGAAATGTGATGATTCTATGTACGACCATCTTAGTTCCAACTAAAGCGCTTGACATTGGTTTGAAAGCCCCCTAAAGCCTTACAAACCCTTCGGCTCATCTTGCTCGCTATCTACAAGCGCCAAGGTGAATTACCCGTGTGAGTGGGTCAATTCCATGCCTGTTGACATCTTTATAAATTATACTAACTCACTGCATCACATCATCTGCATGTGAGAATAGGCTGAGACTTCTCAAAAATCTTCAAAGCCAAACTGCCTCTTGAATAGTAGCTGAGCATGCAACATACTCAGCCTACATCGTGGGCAAAGCAATGCAAGTTTGCTTCTTACTGTTCTAAGTAACAGCTCCACCTCCAAGGACATAAACGTAACCTGAGTAGACTTTCACTCGTCCTGATCACTGCCCCAGTCAGCATCTAGGTAACCTCTCAACCTCAAATCTGAACCACTGTATGTGAGCACGAGATTTGTCGTCCCACGAAGGTAACGGAAAACCCTTTTTATTGCCTGCCAATGGGTAAGTCCTAGGTTACTCTAGTAACGATTGACCATCCCAACAGCATAGCAAATATCTAGGCTCATGCATATCAACGCGTACATCAAACTACCAACCGCAGAAGCATAGGGTACTCTTGACATTTGATTTTCTTTTTCTTCTTCACTCTTAGGGCTTTTATCTAGGCTCAGTCTGCACATTTTGTCCATTGGTGTGTCAATGGGCTTAGAATTTTGCATGTGGAATCATTCAAGGACTTTCTTTAAGTAAGTTTGTTGAGACAAACCAAGAAAGTTCTTTGAGCAATTCCTCACCATCTTGGTGCCTAACACAAAGTTGGCTTCGCCCATGTCCTTCATCTCAAATGTGAAGGACAGCCACTCTTTAGTGGCAACAATCATGTCAATGTCATTCCCTGCTAAAAGGATATCATCGACATATAAAGAAAGAACTAAGAATCCTTTCTTAGACCGTTTTATATAATGATCTTCTTCAATCACATCAAAGGCATTAAAAGTTACGGCATGATGAAATCTAAAATACCATCGTCTGGACGCTTGTTTGAGGCCATATATGGAATGTTTAAGGCACCAAACTTTGTGCTCATGTCCCTTGGACTCAAAACCCGTTGGTTGATCCATATAGATCTCTTCGTCCAATTCTCTGTTGAGAAATGCCGTTTTAACGTCCATTTGAAAGAGTTCAAGATCTAGTCTTGCCACAATGGACAAAATAAGACGAATGGATGTTATCCTCACCACAGGGGAGAATGTCTCATCATAGTCCACACCCTCTCTTTGGGTGTAGCCTTTCGCCACAAGTCGTGTCTTATATTTGTCAATTGATCCATCGGCCTTACGCTTAACCTTAAGAACCCAGTTGTTCCCAATAGTTTTGCAATTAGGTGGAGGATCAACTAACTCCCAAACTTGGTTCTTTTCCATAGAACTCAACTCATCTTCTATAGCAGCCAATGTCACATCCACCCAGCCAGTACCCTATTGGGCATACCCGGGTATGTGATCCACAGTCCCAAGGATCAAGTATCGAGCAACCATGCCTCCCACATACGCGATAACATAATCATGAACAATAATAATCAAGGTAAAAGCATATAATAAAAGAATCATGAATAAGATAAATCAAAAAAATCAAAGTGCGGAATAAACGATACCAAGATATATAGAATCCAAAAAGAGAGAGAGAGTGAATGAAGTCACTCCCTCATTGGCAACGGAAAGTAGATAATTCAAGTTAAGTTACAATTCCAAAAATCCAAAGGAGTATATCAGTGAAATTTATAATTACAGATCCAGGTTCCAAAATAGCAGTGTAAAGGCCTAAGCTAAGGTCTCCTCGGTCTTATACAAGGTGTCTTAAGCAAGACCTTTCCCACACCAAGGTCGGTCTAATCTTGGTACGGAGGGTAACCACCCTCGGTATCTTCACCGTAACTTTCATAATGGCCAAGACCTCCAGTGTAGTATGCGGGATCCTGGTCCACCTCGAGGTATGAGCCATCAGCCTTCTTCGGAACTGCAGAGAAATCAAACAAAACAATTGCACAGAAATGAATGAGCTCAAAAGAACTCAGCAAGGTAGTTATTCCATAATACACAAGACAGATGATGCGAATATGATTCTAACTCTACATATGCTAGTCTCTATGGTAGACATGCTTTAAGTCATAGCACCATACTTCTTTGGGTAGGTCTCAATCACTCAAGCCGGTGGGAATTGGGTCCTGCATCCCTTGGGACAAATCCATGGCTGGGGTTTAAGTCACCACTCTCTCACACCTCCATTTGGTCTAAGTATTGGCCCATGTCACGGTAAAGCCTAACCCAATGCAAGTCATCTACTCAATCATATCATGTCAAATCCAGATACGTCCATTCCTTGTCCCCAACGATCCTTTCCGGTATCCTTCACACTAGAGTCAACATAGTCCTTGACTACAGACTCATCAACCCTAATGGTCATCCACAAATAATAGACAGGAAGCTCTCACGTCCTCTCATGGATATGACTCACCGTCTCGAGCGCCTGTGAGCCCAAGTCTAGTTATTTGCAACCCTACAATTAAATGGCCCCTTTCAGGTATCCGTAGTATGATTTATGTCCTCTCATGGGTTGGTTACCGGTCTTAAGCGCCCATCAAACCATGCTACTACCACGGGTCGTTTGGTCTCAATACCCTTCCGATTCGGGTCTGATACAACAAGGACATCCTAGCCAACACATCTAGACAAGTCCTATGTATGTCGTCCAATAATTCGGGAAAGTGTCGATGGGCACCTTCGGAGAACATCCCATACTATTCCCTCCGATGTCCAAGGACGGAAATGTCGGAAGGACATTCCCCAATCCCAAATCATACTTAATCAATCACATGTTCAATTCCATCATATCATACATGATTGACATTTCATCATATAAAAAGAGATACAATGTAACACAATTGATCACATATGTCATTATCACAATAAGTAAGCATGGTAATCCAAAATGATATATAACATGGTACTACTATTATGAAGTGTATACAGCAGTCACAAGATGTCTAAAATATTTCAAAGAAAGTAAATCTACCACATTTTAAACATAGCGGCAAGATTCACATAATTCATGTAATTATGACGATAACCGTCCTTACCTTAATCAAATCGAAAATAAAACCAAGTATCACTTAGAATAGTCCCCAAATCAGTGCTTGTATCCTAGACAACATATAAGCAGCATTAGGGAAGGAAACAATCAAATTGGAGTTCAAACGGAGCAAATCGAGCAATTACAGAGTTGATGTTCTCAACTGGTCGACTGACTGGTTGACTGACTCAGTCGACCAAGATGAATAGTGATTTCAGTCCGAAACGGATCTTCTGGGGCTCGGATCGATCCGAAACTTGGAGGGATTGTTAGGAACAGTATAAGAACACTACTTAGCAAGTATTAATATAATCTAATGATCAAATTAGGAATAGCCAAATTGAAACCCTACATTCTATATGCTAAACATCAAGAATTGAATTGGAATTTGTTGCAATGGCACGGAATGATAGGGAATTAGCTAAGGAAGTGATAAGAACAAGATTAAAATCATAAACCAACAACATCAGACCTAGCATACATCTATACATCAGTTTAGATCAAAGAAGCAAGTTGGAATGAAAAGAATCATAAAAATGCCATGCTAAGAATCAAAATGGTAGTATAGCATAGCAAGAATGGAAGGAAACTAATGGAAATGAAAGGGGAAACACATGACTAAATGTTTGCAAGGTTGCAACACTTTAGTCATGGTCTCAATAGCAAGAAAGAGGAGAGGAATGAGTAGAATAGAGGATGAGAGAGAGAAATCATACCTTGAGGAAGCAAATGGAGATGAAATGCAATGATTGAGACCAATATTCTTCACAAACTCCAAGAGATAGCCTTGGGAAGCTCACTCCTTGTTCTCTGGAGTCCAAATGATTGGGGTAGGGTTCTATTCATGAGGTCCCAATAAGTAGGCTTAAAATAATCAAGAAATTTATGATTTTCGTATTTAATAATCTGCTAACCGACTGACCCAGTAGACCAAGCCATGACAGCAACTTCAGATAGGGAAATGGAAGGCCAAACTAATCCAAATTGAGTTGGGTTTTCTCCTACAAGTCAATCAAAAAGTCTAGAGTAGAGAAATACCTTCGAAACAAGATCAAAAGTGCATCAAGTACTTCCACTAAGCTTCCCCTCTTCTAGGTGCATTTTCTCATCGAACACTGACAATGTATCCAAGGAAGGGGCATCACTATCAATATCCATAGGCTCTGAGTCATACACCAAATCTTCAACTACGAGGGCCCACAAGTCTCTTCTTCCACCACTCCGGGTCTTCGGACCTACAAACATCAAAGGATCTAGGTCGGGGTCAGGGTTAGGATCGGGTTGGATTTCACAGCCAACCATTTGTCCTTAGCCTATGATGATAGCGCTTCCTTTAGGGATGCAGGCTCCTCTTCATCAGCTAAGGCACACAAAAGGGCGTCCCCTTCAATCGCAAATCGACAACAGGGAATATGTTCTCTTGTGCTTTTACATGCATTGAGATCACAATCGTTTATGGGTGTTGTGTCCCCACTAGGTTCACAGTCTGCATTCGTGCTCCCACTTGGTGCACTATGACCAATATCTTCTCTGGCGACTAAAGGATGTGTTCTATCGCCACCCTCGCCAAGAGGATTTGGTATGCTGTGATCATCCTCTATCTCATAGTGGTCAAGATCTCTATGCACATCAGATAAACTAGGTTACTCTGCTTCTAGAAACTCGACATCTCGTGACTCAATCTCAGTCATACCTCCACTAGGGTGTTCATCGTACATAACGTATCCCATAGAGCTATTAGGATACCTCACAAAGATGCATTTCTTAGCTCTAGGACCTAACTTCCCGTACTTATGGGAAGAGGTGTGAACATACCCAGCACAACCCCATGGTCGTAAATGTCCTAGAGCAGGCTTTGTACCTTTCCTTAGCTCATAGGGTGTAGATGGTATTGACTGAGATGGTACTCTATTCAGGATATAAGCTACAGTATGAAGTGCATCTCCCCAAAAACTAATTGGGAGGTTTGCTTGCACCATCATGGACCTAACCATGTCCAATAGAGTTCTATTCCTTCTTTCTGCTACACCATTTTGTTGCAGAGTGTTAGGAATAGTTAATTGTCTCACAATTCCATTTTCTTCACACAATTCTTTAAATTGTTCAAATAAATATTCGCGTCCACGGTCAGTTCGCAGAATTTTTAAATTCCTGCATAATTGATTCTCAACCTCTGTCACAAAGCGTTTGAAACAATCTAATGCTTTATGACGGTGAGCGATCAAATAAACGTAACCATATCGCGAATGATCGCCTATGAAAATGAGAAAATAGGAGGCTCCATGTCTTGCCTTAACATTCATGGGTCCACAGATGTCAGAGTGTACTAACTCTAATGGTTGAGTTGATCTGGGTGCCTTTCCAAAAGGCTTCTAATGAGCCTTTCCAGCCAGACAAGGTTCACATATGGGCAGGTCTACTTTTGCGAGTGAGCCTAAAATGCCGATTCTAGTTAATCGTGACATCCTCTCCTTCCCAATGTAACCTAATCTAGAATACCATTTTATAGGTTATATATTACTGTCATCAATTAAAGAAGAAGAATTAGAGATAACCGGAATCAAATGAAATTTTAAAAAAAATCCATTGTCAAGAATGCAGCGGCCTCATATGGCCCCTTCAAATAACAAATTCAAAGCACTATTGGAAAAATTGAAAGAATATCCAAAACTTAAAAGTGCTAAAATCAAAACTAAATTATGCCTTATGTTTGGTGCATAGAGTACATCATGGAGGATCAACGTGCGGCCCGTTCATAAGCTAAGTTGGACTAATCCAATGCCTTGAACATCAATGTGGCTCCGTTTCCTACATAAATTCTATGCACTCCTAATGACACTTTGCGATAATTTATGAAATTGCCTCTTTCCCTTGTGACGTTCCTGGTTGCTCCTGTATCAACAATCCAATCTAATTGTGTTAAGGCAACCAAAACATGTGTACTCACAAAGGTACAAGGAAAAGATAAAGATGGTACCTTCTTTGACTCGGTGCAATCACGAGCAAAGTGTCCCTTCTTTTGGCAGTTGTAGCACGTTATTTTGGACATGTCTTTCTGACCTCCACACTTTCCACGTTTCTGTTTGACCATTCCCTCCCTAGGTGACAAGTTCCTGGTACCCTCCTAAATCCCTCTTTTAAGTCCTTTACGTTTGGGCCATTTGCCTCACGTGTACTTGTCTGAGCAACAAGAGCAGTTATGTAGGTCGCCTCTAGGCGCTCAGCTTCCATCTCAAGGTGTTGAGCTAGATCAGCATACGTCTTGATGCTCTCAAGATGAGCAAGTACTTGTTTCATTAGTGCCCAGGATTCAGGTAAGGTCCTAATCAAGGCCTGGATATGTTGCTCATCAGAAAGGTCATGTCTAACATTTTTTAATTTGCGAAGCATTTCCTTGACAGTTCTAATGGGCTCAGTCATTTTATGCTTGGGGTCCATTCAATACATCTCAAACTTGAGGATCATACATCGCAATCTAGTTGTGGATGTACCACCAAAAGCACGCTTCAGCTCGTCCCACATGGACTTAGCTGTAGGAAAAACCTCATATTCCCCTTGTAGGTCATCTTGCATGGCACTTAGCATGAAAAACGGCGCACTTTGGTCTTTCTTAACCCAAGCATCATATAGATCCTTATCTCTTCGAGACTGGGTAGTCTCTTTTCCTAATGGAGGATTGGTCGGTACAGTCATTTCCGAGGTAAGATGCTCCATGCTATCTTGGTCATTAAGATAATATTGGACTTTCCATTGCCACTTCTCAAAGTTCTCATGACCGAGAAGTTTCTCACCCATGAGAAGGTCAGCAATCACGTTTTTAGAGGCCATCTAGACTTCATCCAAAATACAAAAAAAAAAAAGAGGACATAGTTAGTATATTTTTCACCACTCATTGGAAATTTTCCAAATTAATTATCCATAATCCATATTGTGGAGTCAATCATCTAACATTGTTCGATGTCAAACCCCACTTAAAATATATTGAGAATAATTAATTTAAATTATTCCAATAAGTATACATCAAAGGAATGGGCATCTCCTATCACATAATTGCGCCATACATACGGGTGCGCATGGGTCCCACCAAAGGAACCAAAGTTTGGTACTTCTAATGACACATCGAGTCAGTACAAGATTGTGATGCCCAGTGTGGTGGCAACCCTATTACATGGCTTCCAAAAAATAATTAAAATTACATCCCTTTAATTACATCTCAAAGAATCCTACTACAACACTACTAAGGTATACCACATTTTGCATCACTCTCAAATACTAACTCTAGCGTACATACATAAAATGTGTCATTATGGTAATACCAAACAGGATCTCTTCCATAAATAAATAATAAAGTTTTATGGTCTATTGTTGAAGAGATTGATTCTGCATCCACCAAATGGAGCGAATCAAATGTCTAAACCGCCATGGGAATGTTTCATTGCTAATACATTTTTGCATAATCATCATATCAAAGAAAGTTGAAACAATATAACTAACATGGCAGTAAAGCTAATGATCACAAAAATTCCACAAAAACAAATTTTTATGCAAAACATAGAAATATGCAATCATAAATAATTCCAGCCTAATAACTTTTTAATTCAAAAACAAAACATAAAATTCCAATGGTTTGAATTTGTGGTTAATAACCACAAGGTCAGGAGTTCAAACCTCACTTTAGCAATAGTTTATATTTTTTTAAAACTGAATTAAAAAACCAACCTCAAAAGAGAATCTTTGTCATACCTCGCCCGCCGGCCTCGGTTACCTGCCCGACAACCCGTGGGTGCGATCCGTCATAGGATCCACGATTTTAGTCTATCAATAATAATAAATACAAATACATGTAATCAAGAGCAAGAAAAGTGCAATAATTAATAAAAAGGTTACAAGAGTCCAAATACTCCAATAAATATCCAAGAAATGATCAAAGGAAAGAATCAAGAATCAAACATAATATCGAGATCAGCGGAAGCAAAATAAATAAACTAAATTATCTTATTTCTTGTTTTCTTTTCTAAATCTAAAAACTAGTTTTCTAAATTAGCAAGTAAAGATGTCCTCCTATCTTTCTCCATACGATCATCAAAATCCTGGCAATCTAACTCCGTCGGCCATCAATGGGTGCTAATAGTGCACACAAGCATCATCAGGAGGCTTCATGCTTTGCAAGTTCATGTATCACTGTCTATGCCACATCAGCTTCATACAAGAAGGCTCTTTCATATGAATCATCTCCAACTTCCGACGTTGTGCGACCATCTGTACAGTTTATATAATACATACAATGAAAGGAATGAACTCTAATGAACTCAATAAGGAACATACCATTCTCATATATATATCAATACAATCCACGAATGCATATATGAAATGATATTAATGGTATGTAGAAATATGAATGCTACTAATATCTAACTATGCAAGTCTCTAACAGCTGACATGCTTTAGGATATACACCAGCCCTCCTCTGGGTAGGTCTAGTCACTCTGATCCGGCAAGGACTGGTTACCTCTGTAGGGATCCTGGGCAAAGGGGTAAGTCCACACTGGCTCTCAAACCATGGCTGGGGGTTAAGTCAACACTCTCTCACCACGACCATTGGTAATGAGTACTGGCGCATGTCGGGAGTTTCTAATCCAATGCAAGTCATAATGGTAACATACTATATGAAGTCCAGATACTTCCCCTATGGCACCAACCAACTCGGTTCAGTATCCTTCGCAACCTAGGAGTGAGAACCCTCACGGACTGGCTACCGCTGTTGAACTCCACTCCTTAACCCTATGGTCATCCACATATTGTTAGGGCGGATGCTCTCATGACTCCTCACGACACCCGGTCCGTTCCTTGGACGTCCATGAGCCCAACCCTAACATATGCAACCCTACCATTGCTTGACCAACAGTGGACCACTGAATCTCTCCATGGATTGGTTACCGTTGTAGGATGAAACAAAATCACGTCACCAATCTCACGGGTCACCCGGCTTCAATTCCCCTGTCGAAAGGGTAATAGCATGTGGGGTACCTAGCCATGCAATTCTAGACTCTCCTAAGTATGTCATCCAGTAATCATGATAGTGCTAGAGGCATCAGTGAGCATATATCCCATACCACAGCCCTCTTATATCTCTAGCCAAGATATCGCAAACCCAGCCCAACCGACCCGGAAACCGAGAGGCCAGTGACCCGAAGAAAGTAAGAAGTCAGCTTGGGCCATCCCGAGAGGACTGGGCGGCTGAACCATGAAAGTTGATGAGGAAGTTCTATTTATGGAAACTGAATCCTGATGAAGATCGGATTAGTTGATGGACTTGGAGTGCTCTCTATCTTGGTTTGAAGGCATTTCCACCTATTAGGTAAGTCACTGACTTGTGTGCAAAACCCCTAGGATTGGATTTGATCGGGCCCAATCCGTTTGGCTTCGGAGCATTGGTCGCCGATTGGCGACGGGCAGCGACCAACCACTCGACCAATGAGCGCTGGCAATTAGGTTGTCTGCCTATTTAAGTCCAACTCGAGTCCACCGATGCGCCCCAAACCCGGAACGAACCAAAGACCCGCAAGTCACTCCCGCATCCTTGGTGTTTCTGACGGATCTTCGTCGAAACTCTCTTTTGCATCAAAAGGTAGCACCCTCTCCTCCTCCACGTCTTCCTGAGTTGAGACAGAGAAGAGATGCGCATCCGTGCAAACACTCCGAACATGTTCTCATGATCATCCTAAGGATTTGAGGCTAGAACAAGATCTAACCAGACATGCAAGCGAAGGAATCATGATCAAACCAGATCTAATCTTGTTAAACACGATTGAATCGATCCTTTGGATCTCTATGTTGATCATGTTAGTATTTAGTTCGTGTTCTTTCCAGATCCATGATCTATCAACTCTAGTGTCCCACCAACTATGTGTTCTTCAGAAGCATGGTAGTTACAATATGGTAGGTATCCTAAAGATTATGCTTCTAAGCCTGTCCTTGAAGATCTAAGATGTTCATAATACCAACCGAAGCAATGATCCACCTCCATTGTTCTTGTCTTTGATTCATTCGAATCATCAAGATACAGGTGATCTAATATGGTAACGTTTCCTAATTTGGATCTTGATATCTTGATTTGATTGGTGTTTGAGGTACCCATATGTTGGAATACCGCTGATGAGACCCCGATTAGTACCCGAACCACCAAATGGACATACTTAAAACCGCTAGCGCGCAGGTCGACGATTGGTCGGGGCAACGACCAACCACTCGACCAATGAGACAGAACCGAATGGCGTGTTGGATGTTTGGTATCCGTAGGGATCTTCCAATATGTTGTATATACGTTTAGGACACTCTCAAGTTGCCAAGACACTGATTCTAGGATTCCTGCGAGTTATAAAAGGTAAGGATGGTTATTTCCTAATTACAAGATAGCATGAATCTAGTTCTATATTGAATATCATAGATATGATCTAAATTAGATCTACAATGATATACTACGGCATAACGATACACAGCATTACTATCATATTGAATTGATTCATGTATAATTACACCAGGTTATACAAGGAGTAATATTGATTTCTCCAATATGAAGTTACCAATATGTGATGATATGAATTGATGCAGTGATGCTAAGTATGGTTTGGAAAGGAGAGGTGTCCGACACCGCCGGACACACGGGAATAATGGGAGTCCGGAGAGCCCCGGACACCCCCAAACGTTGGATGACAACTAGGATTGCAGAGTGTTGGCTAGGATGTCGATGTGACCCAACGGAGGGGAGAGACCGAACGACCGAGGAGCAATGGGGATCATGGGCGCCAAGACCGGTAACCAACCCGGAGAGGCTAGGAATCACAGTGGGGGCCAAGGAGGGGCAATGGTTAGACTGGGCCACGGGCGCAAGACCGGAACCAACCCGGAGAGGACGGAGAGCTCGACCAAGTGGATGATCAATAGGGGATGAGTCCGAGTCGGGGACAGAGGACCAGGGAAGGATACCGGAAAGGACGCGGGGACGAGGAAGGAAGACCGGCGACGATGTAACTAAGAGAAGACGCAGGAGGACCCGACAGCGCGACATACCAAAGGGGAGAGAGGGGACAACCCCGCCAAGGTGCCGAGGGATGAAGGACCAACCAACGGCGCCAAGACCGGTGAAATGATCGGAGAGAACCAAGAACAAATGGGAGGAGTGAGGGACCCAAAGAAGACGGGCAGACAAAGCAGCCAAAGAGACAGAACAAGAGTAGAAAAGGAACAAGCAAGAGCGGAAGCAATGTTAAGGACGAGCGAAACACCAGTACAAGGTAGACTACAGACGAGACAGACGGCCCAGAAGAAGCGAAGGCGAAGAGGCAACCGGGAAGGTGATGCGGACCACAAACAGAAGACCGAGGGAGCGACGATGCAGCCGACCAGAGTGGAAGGCGGCAAGAGATTACACATAAGGATGTGTCATAAAGTGGAGAACAAAGACCCAAGACGAGGGAAGATGTCAGACAGAGAGGGGAAGGGGAACACAGAACGAACAAGACAAGATCATATGGACTAGGTTTACTCGACTAATGATGCAGATATGTTATGTTTAGTGGGAGGTTGATACCGATACCGATTTGGGGTGGTCACACCCGGGATGCCGGATAGGGCGGGAGGGCGTGACAATATCCCAATGGAATACCCCTTCCATCACAACTACACTACATCACTCTTTATCATACCATGAACGATTGTGCAATATCATATAAGATGAAGTACATCAAGGAACACTACAAACAGCAAGTATACAATAAGATTCACATGCTTTATACAATTACAGCAAGATACATGATCAAAGAATAATAAATAAAACAGCTGAATCATCATGTATATGTAATTGCATATAAATGCATGTCCTTACTTGTAATTATGTAAAATCCTTCTAACTTGAATTCCAAAAACTATTATAAGACTTTTATTTGAAACAGAGAACACCTATATACAGGGTTACAATAAGGTATAAGTTGAATGCATCAAAACAGATCAAACTAGAAGTCAAATGGTCACTGTGTACCAGCCGGTCGCTCCAGGCAGTCGCTTGGTTCAATCGACCGCCACTAGCAACCGCCCCCATGTATATTGCTATACAAGGGTGATTTGCTTATGGGGTTGATGATCAAGTACAACCTAACCCTAATGAAAACATGGGGGAGATCTTAGTCCGAAAATCAATCTTAATAGGTCTATAACAAAGGGGTTAAAGTTTCATCATACATAACCTATGGCTCTCATGGAAAGGCTAGGGAGAATCAAGATTCACCCTAGGGAAGAGAAACAAAGATATGCACAATCTAAAAAGGTGTTGGGGGAGTTTCCAACCGATAAAAGAACATTAGGGTTTCATATATGATTACTTCTCATTACCCATAATTAACTCTCAAAAAAACAACCCAAAATAGATAAAGGAACATCTCATTAGTATTTCAAAATCAAGAATGGCATTAGGAAGGGTCTACCAATGAGAGAAAATAAGGTTCTCAATAAAAGTGAAAGGAAAGAAATTCTAATCATACGGTTAGGGATTTACTAACAAGGATCCGTGTATCCCACGAAAAGACTAGGGAGAATAAAGATTCACCCTTAGGGCAAAGAATTTACAAGCAAAAAAGGTTTTTGGGAGGGTCCAATGAATTAACATAAATAAAAGGGTTCCCAAGAATTTCCCCTCAAAATCTCTCCCTTTTGGTTTCCAATGGTCCAAGGAATATTAGGGATCAACTCCTCAATCATGAGGACACAAGGGAAGGTCATGGCAATAGTATGAGACCTTCCCCACAATCATAAAGATAGGTAGAAAAATCAGGGAAAGTATCATCAAGATCTTTGGTGGAGTCCAATTCAAGAATCATCACCATATGGATTCAAGAACATAGAGTGAATTGGGGGATTCACTCTAGGGCTAAAAGAATTAGAGAAGAGGTCATTACAGTAGTGTCATACCCCTCCTATGATCAGAAGATCAGAAGTAGAGAAGAAGGAATGAATTAAAGAAGAAATGAATTGAATACTAACCTTTTAGAAGAGAAACTAATGAAGAAACCTGAACAGATGCTTGAGGATCTTCCTTGGCTTTGGAGGAGAGGTTCTAGGGCTCTTCCCACGTTCTCCAAGGCTTAGAAACATAGTGGGATAGTTTACCACAAAATTAAAAGAAATAAAGCTTTTAAAAACTCTCAAAACAGAAATTTACCAAAATGCCCCTGCCTGGACAACTTATTCAAAAATAGGGATTTAATGGGCTTAACTTCAATATTTTTGGATGGGCTTCTTTCAACACATCATACTACTTACCTAGTATGGAGGGAAATCTTCAAACCAGGTCCAACTAAGCTTTAGGCCCATCAACCAAGTTCTTCTTCACAAATGAGTAGTCCAACTCCAAATCAAATAAGGTTTCCATAAGGAAACACCATCATCAATATCCATGGGTTTTGGGTCAAACACCATATCTTCTACTGAGATGGCCCACAAAGACTTCCTCCTGCATTTTGGGACATTGGATCAACCCTAAGGGAAAGGTCTGACATGGCTTCCTAAGATTTTCAAAGATAGTAAAACTGAAATCACGGTCCAACTTCAAAGTCAACATTAAACAAACCCTACTTCACCCAAAACAGATCGGGTTTTCGGGCTAGATTTGGGCTGGATGTCACAATCTTTCTCTAATAATAAATAAAAAATAGAAAGAAAACATCACGTGGATCACTCTTTGTCTCCCTTCCAGGGGGTACCCTATCTGGATTACCCGGTGGAGTGATCCACAGCCCAAAAGATCAAGTTTAGGAACGATCATAGCCACTTAGCACAATAACATAATCAAAAGTAAGAAAAAATCTTTGTATTCAATTACTTTAATAATAAAAGCCTATAAAGGATCTCAAAAGGATCACAAAGAACATCAGAGTGCGAAAATGATACAAATAGGATAAATAGTCAAAGTCTGAAAAGGATGAGGAACCCATCCTATAATAATAGCGGAAGATAGATCGACTAAAAATAAGGATTACAACCGGTTCCCAAGGTGACAAGGGAACAAACTAAACTACGGTCTCAACTAATCAAATAAAAGGTTAAAAAGGGAATGAGTTGATATCCCATCTCTAGCACACAAGTTCAACACTAGTCTTTATCAACTTGTTCACCATAACCAGTGTGGTACGAGTCGTCAACTTGGTCTTCAGAGTGTTGACTGTCATAGTCAACAGTAGTAGTACCTGCAATAGAGTCTAACAATGTTGCGAAAAGGAGTGAGTTCAAAAGAACTCAGCAAGGCAGTTATTCCATAAAACATAAGCCATATGATACAAGCCATAATACGATGCAATATGATATGAAACACATGATGCAAGTATGATTCTAACTCTATGAATGCTAGTCTCTAAGGTAGACATGCTTTAAGTCTTAGTCACTCAACACCGGGGGGAATTGGGTCCTGCATCCCTCTCGAACAATCCATGGCTGGGATGTCGGTCACCGCTCTCTCACATCACCATTTGGTCTAAGTATTGGCGCATGTCAAGGTAAAGCCTAGCCCAATGCAAGTCATCTACTCAGTCGTATCATGTCAGATCCGGATACGTCCATTCCTCCTATCACGGGATCCTTTCTGGTATCCTTCACACTAGAGTCACGGATATTACCCACCGGACTCACCAACCCTATTGGTCATCCACAAATAGTAGACGGGAAGCTCTCACGTCTTCTCACGGATATAACTCACCGATCTTCGAGTGCCCGTGAGCCCAAGTCTAGCTATTTGCAACCCTACCAATAAATGGCCCCTTTCGGGTATTTGTAGTATGGTTTATGTCCTCTCACGAGTTGGTTACTGGTCTTGAGCGCCCATCAAACCATACCCTACCACGGGTCGTTCAGTCTCAATGCCCTTCCGATTCGGGTCTGATACGACAGGGACATCCTAGCCAAACACCACTAGACTAGCCCTATGTATGTCATCCAATAATCCAGGAAAGTGTCGATGGGCACCTTCGGAGAACATCCCATACTATTCCCTCTGATGCCCAAGGACAGAAGCGTCAATAGGACACTCCCCAATCTCGAATTATACCTAAGCAATCACATGCTCAAGTCCATCATACCATATACAAATGATACATCATCATAATAGAAGTTAAGTCATAACATCGCAATGATTCATCATATATATAAGTAACAACAACGACTAATCATTATAACAAAAATATATATAAACACAATATTACTGTTCTAAAGCATGTACAATAGCCCTCTTATGTCCAAAAGTAATAAAGGAACTATGTTCACTAAGTTATGAACATCAAGACATAATCACATAGCCTATGTATTTATGGCGATAACCGTCCTTACCTTACGTTGTGATGATGATGATCCAAAGGTTACACAAGAATGATCCAATGATGGCAATAAGACCCTAGACAAATATAAATGAAAGATTAGAGAAGAAATCGGGGAAATCGGAGGTCGAACGGGTCAAAATGGCGGAGGATACAAATCAGCAGCATGTTTGGTCAATGCTCTTGGTCAATGGGATCGACCAAGGAGGACCGACCAAGACAGTCTCGGGCTGCATATAGGATTTTGGGGATTTTGGTCCGAAATCGGTCTTCCGGGGCTCGGATCGATCCGGAACTTGGAGGGATGATTAATAACAACGTAAGAACACTACCTAGCAAGTATTATCATAATCCAATGGCCCAAATGAAAACCCCCAATTTGAGACCCTATGTTCTATTGCTAAACATCAAGTTTCATAATGTAATCAAATGCAATTGTAAGGGAAATCAGGGATTCAATCAAGAGAATGATAAGCAATATATTAGGAATGATTACTAACATATAATCAGACCTAGCATACTATAGGAATCAGTTTAGGAGATGAAATCATGTTGCTAAGAAGAGAAAAATCAATACAAGAAAGCAAGAACATCATGTATGAGAATCATAGCATGGAAAGGATGAAGAGAGGTTTAATCAAAGCAAAAGAGCTTGTAGAAGAGGTGGTTTCAAGGTTGCATCACCTTCTTCACAAACTCAGTAGCAAGAACAATAGTAGATAGGAGTGGAATAGAGAGGACGTGGGAGGACACATACCTTGTAAATGATAGAGACAATGATTGCAATGATTGGGGGTAAGAATCCTTCACAAATACCAAGAGAGTGCCTTGGGAAGCTCCACTCTCGTTCTGAGTGGCTTAGATGAGTGTAATAGGGTTCAAAGCACGAGGCTAGCATATATAGATGAGAGAATATTCCAAAAAGCATCTTTTACTCGAATGTGGGCAGCCTTGGTCGATGCTCCTTGGTCGATGGGATCGACCAAAGAGGATCGACCAAACAAGTTTTACCAGAAAATCAGCAATAGTTCAGCAACTTCGGACAGGGATTCGGAGGGCTATACGGGGTCAAATTGGGTGGGGTTTTCTCCTACAAGTCAATCAAGAAGTCTAGTTTCAGGAAATACCTTCAGATAGTGCCCATGAGTTCATTAGGTACTTGAAATAATTCACCCCTATTCGATGCGCAGAATTTCATTAAACACTGACAATGTACTCAAGTAAGGGGCATCATCGTCAATGTACATGGGTTTCAGGTCAAACACCATGTCTTCCATAAAGAGGGTCCACAAGGACAATTTCCATTACTTCGGAACATTGGATCTACCCTAAAGAAAAGGTCGGACATGACCTCCTAAGGCTTTCAAAGATAATAACACTGAAATCAAGGTCCAACTTTAAGGTCTAACATCGAACAAATCTTTCTTTATCCCACAACAATTAGGGTGCCCTGGCTAGGTTTGGGCTGGATTTCACAGGTGGACTGTAAGCTACCGCAAAAGGTCCACGGTCAAAGTCATTATTATTATACTCCCCTTCCCTCGATCCAGAGCTAACACTCGGATCACATCCCTTTTCGTTTTATTTTTA
This sequence comes from Hakea prostrata, assembly GCF_041222555.1. NCBI lineage: Eukaryota > Viridiplantae > Streptophyta > Magnoliopsida > Proteales > Proteaceae > Hakea > Hakea prostrata. The sequence continues at coordinate 295,517 of NW_028291133.1, forward strand.
TTGTTCGCATTTTTTTTCCTGTCTTTTATCTATGCATTAGTTATGTTTGCTTTATTTTTCGTCTTAATTCGATTGCATTAGATGTATGGATTAGGATCGTTTAGTTTATTTAATTAGTTAACAAAAATTGAATCATTACACTCTAGCGTTACCATTAAGGAGTTGAACTCTAGGTGGCATATCTCCCTTAGATTGACCCGTTAGCTACACGATACTGTGCACTTGCGGTTATTTTTATTTCACAAACAAGTTTTTGGCGCCGTTGCCGGGGAGGTATTAGTCTATCTTACTTTTCTCATTCTAAGGTAAATCAAGGTGGTTAAAAAAAAAATTCAAAGATATTGCTCTTAACTAGAGTAGAAACAAAAACGTATAGTAGTCTCCACTCTACTGCAGAATCCCTTGGATTTGATTGTAGGTGGCTCCGAAGACTATACGGATTCCCTTGCTGTCAAACCTATTCAGCGCTCAGCTATACGGCAACCTTACGGCTTTGGAATCATTGTTTCAATCTTTGTGGTGGGGAAATTCATTGCTTCTCCTTTTGTTTTTGTTTTCTTTATTTTCTTTTCTTTTATTCTTTAGTTATTTTATTTAAATAAAAAAATTATTAAAAAAAAACAAAAAAAAAATTCATATTTCATAAGAGCCTTTAATTCCGTGACTGGACTCGTGAAGAAGAAATCAATATGCTTGAGGAATCTTTGGATTTTCCTAATGATTTGATTACCAATTTTGAGATTGATTTTGATCATGAATTTCAAGAATGTTTGGATATGTTGGATGATGATAGTGAAACCTTCTTTTCTGAAGTCTCAAGTTTTCACATGCCTTTGGAGCCTATTAAACCCCCATCCATCTCCATCTCCATTCCTAAACCCTCAATTATTGAACCTCCCAAGCCAAAATTGAAAGAATTGCTTTCTAATTTGCAGTTTGCTTTCTTAGGACAAGATAATTCTCTTCCTATCATTGTTTTCTCTGATTTAACTTCTGACAAAGTAGAAGAGTTTATCACACTGTTGAATGATAATAGAGAAGGATTGAGTTGGTCTATTACTACTATTAAAGGTCTAAGCTCTTCCATTGTGAAACATCCTATTCATCTTATGAAGGATGCCAAATATTTTAAAAACCTCAGCATATGATGAGTATTTTTTTTTGACATTGTGAAGGTTTTTCTTATTTGGAGTGTCTTTCCCATCATACATTGATATTGAAGATAAGCCTAAAGCTTCCCATGATCAAGCACATCTTGACTGAAAGGTATACCCCTCATTTGTCTTCCTTGTTTATCTTTTCATGCATGCATTGAGGACATTGCATTACTTAAGTGTGTGTGTGGGGGGGGGGGGGAATACATTCTTTGTGAATCATAACTTTGGTTTGGTTAGTGTACATACACTATTTCAATTACTATGATGTGTGAAATGAGAGTGATTTTGGTACCCATCGTGAACACATAAAAACCCTATTGAGAGGAAGGTAACTTGTATGTATGTTGAGATGAGAATTTCTTTAGAAAAATAAGAAGCCCTTAACTTGAGGCGTTGGACTATCTATGGGTTTTGTGGGTCCTTGTTTCTTTGGCTAGGAGTTGAGACCAATTTTTTTTTGTATGGCATGACAAAAGTTCAAAAAGAAGTGAAAAAAAGAGAGTAGAAAGTAAAAGTTGAATTCCTTGGAACTAGACAGGGCACTCACTCAGGAATCGAGGTGACTTGATCGAAACTCTTAGGAATGAGATTATTGAAAAGAACTCTCGTATCACTGCCTATGTGGGCATATGCAAAGCAAAGCTACAAAGTAACTTGGGTTTCTGGTGTTTGCTCCACCATGTCATTCAAGCCAACCGTAGTGGAGTAAAGTAGAGTTCACTACTCAAAAGAAAGAAGAAAAAAAAAAGAGAGAAATAAATGCAAGTGTCATCAATGCCTTGGTAGCAATTTTTTTTGTCAAAAATACTTCAAAACCTTAGTCTTGGTCCTCTTACTCTATTAGTGGTTTTTCTTAAAGGAGAGGTGTACTTGACAGATATGGGGTAATAAAGTTCAAGTGTGAGGATCTTAAATCAATGGTGAGGACAACTGTCATAGCTATTGATTCTGTATAAGTACTTACCAATTGTTAGAGTTGGAATTTGTAATGTTTTATTTTGAGCTGAATTGGAATTTTGGATGTATATTCTTTGCAAACATCCACGAGACAAAACTCATCCTCTAGGGGTAACCTAGTGGTTCAAAGGCTTATTACACATGCTAAGTGTAACCGTGATTCCTACGAAAGTGAGTTAAGATTCTATTTTGTTGCATTAGTTTCTTACCTTCATTTGTATTTTCTTTTATTCTTGTTTGAAGACAAGCTTAGTCTGTGTGGGGGAATCTGATGAGCACATTTATGTGTGAAATCTTAGGACATAAAGCATGCATTTTACACACTTAGAGTGGAGCTACTTTGGGTTTTATGTTGTTTTTGCAAGATTTTATGAAATTTCAGGACTTTAGCGAATATTTGGAGTTTTGGGTATTAAACATGCGATTTTACATGTCTAGAGGTTCGTTCAAATTCTCAAGTGTGAAGATGGGTCTGATTTGGAGCATGATGGGCTAGAGATGCAATTATGGGCCAACTTCAGAATATCTTGTAAAATTAGATTAGGATTTTTATTTTATTTTTCTTTATTGTAATTGAAAATTGTATGGGGCCCACAAGTAGTCAAAGATTAGGATTTTCTATTTTTTTAAGATTTTATTTACTTCTCTAATTAGTTTTCTCTTTCTCTTCCCACTTTCTATTATTTTCACTATTTTTTTTCCCTTAATAAACCCAAAATCGTTTTTCTAAAAATATGAATTTTTCTTTTTCTTTCCTTCTTCCACTTTTTCTTTCTTTCTTCCACTTTTTCTCCACATGAAAATCAAGTTTTATTTATTTATTTATTTAATTCTCCACTTATTCTCTCTCTCTCTCTCTCTCTCTCTCTCTCTCTCTCTCTCTCTCTCTCTCTCTCTCTCTCTCTTTATTTCTAACGAATTTTGCTCTTTCTTTATTTCTTTTTATTTTCCTATTTTACTCTTATTATATTTTTATTATTTTATTTCCTTGTTTGTAAATTATTCTCCTTCTTCTATAAATATTACCTCCCCTCTTAAGTCTAGTTTACACTTTATTTTCTCTTTAGTTTATTAGTCTTGCACCTTCTATTCTCTTTGTCTTGCTCTAGGTTTTCTCTAGTTCTTTGATTATTTTGTGGGTTCTAGTTTTTTAGATTGAATGTTTAGGAATATTGAAGTTGTGTAATTTATTTTATGCAAGTATAATTCCTTTAGTTTTATCAATGCAATTTCAAGTTCAAATTCAAGTTTCAAGTTTGAGGATTCGCTTTCTCTTTAGGTCTAGCAATTGCAAATCTAGATTATTCTAAATCTGGTTGTTAGGGTTGGTTGAGATTTGAATCGTTTATTCAAGTTTTGTTTGGAAGATGCAAGTAAGTAAGATTCTTCAATAATCTTCTCTCCCCCCCCCCTCCATTCCCACTTCTATCTACCCCTCCATATTCTTAATTTAGAATTTAAATTTCAGCATTTATTATTGTTCTCCCTTCCCCCTGTGTCCTTGATCAAAGATGCCTACAGTCGTGCCTCTCTTTGGTTAAGGTTGCCCTTTTGTTTTTATTGCTTTGTTATTTACTTTCTGTTATTTCCTGATGTGGAGAAAATATGATCGAACCTCGTTCATGCTTGGTTTGACCTTCGACTCCAGTTGGGATGAAAAGAATCGACTTGCTTCCGAGCGAGCCGGGTCCAGGAGATAGCTTGCTGAGGAAGAAAACTAAATCAGCCACAAGCATGCCCTAATCCGACTTATGGATTAGGTTAATTACCCTAATGATGACAGACACAACTTGGCGGCTATCACTTATCACTATTGAAGGGATAACCATCAAATAACCGTGAGGTTATCCTAGGAGTCCTCTACTAGTTCAAACTAGTAGAAGTCTATCGCTCAACGGATCTAACTGTTAGGATCCAACGACTATCCAAAGAAGGCTCAAATACATCCAACGAAGAAGATTTGAAGGTACACTCTATATAAACATCACCTACCTACAAGATAAAAGGAGGGAGAGATCCATACACACACATTTGGACGTAACACTCAGATGCTTATGATCTAAATCGTATTCCAGTTATTCATTCCTTAGCTCTGTGCTTCTAGCAGAGCCGTTTATGATTAAGTTCATCGACTGACTTAGCCTTTGAAGGTGGACTCCCGACCCCAGCGGTTGGGCCACATCTGACGCTTTTGTTTTGCAGGTCATTCTAAGGAAATCTAAGGGCTGAGCAGATTTTGGATGCATCATTTGGCGCCGTCTATGGGAAATTGATTCAGAAAGCTATGGTGACTAGATCAGCAGTAGCAGCCGCTGCACTACGCGATACTGGTGTCCAAATCCCTGTAGTAAACAATCCAGATATTCCTCAGGGAAGTTTACCACCTCTCAAAGTAGATGGTGGTCAGGGGGGACACAATCCTCTAGAGACACTCCAAAAATCAATTGGATCAATTGAAAGTCCACCTTTTGGAAGTAAGTCAAGCACTCCGTGTGCTAACCAGACGAGTGGTATTACCACAAGAGCCTAATCATCGCGATGCAGGGAGGCGTGTATTGCCACGGGATCAGAGATTGATTGAAGATCAGAATATCGGTCAGAACTTTGGTGAAGGTGACCGAGTGCCTAGGAGAATCGACGATCTACCTAGGCGGGACGATCGGTTTGACAGACCGGAAGGAAGTACAACCGATTCGAATATGAGGTTGGTTACAGGAGTGAGAACTCACTCGCCAACTGTTAGACGAGCTGTTCGTGATGATCGAGCTATTCGTGATGATCGGGCTATTCGTGATGATCGGGCTATTCGTGATGATCGAGTAGTTCGTGATGATCGTTTTGTTCGAGGTCTTGATCGTATTGCAGAAGATCATTCAACACATATTGGTCAGGAATTGGCCAATATTAATCAGAAGCTGGGACAATTGGCTAGAGGAAGGATAAGCGATGATATCTATTCAGTTATTCGAAAGACTCCATTTGCCGAGCCAATTGCGGGATACCAGTTTCCTCACAATTTCCGTTTGCCAACTTTTTCCACATTCGACGGCTCTGGAGATCCTAAGGCCCACATCGGTTATTATCAGCAGACTATGGCAGTTGCAGGTAATTCTGATGAAATTCTCTGCAGGGTTTTTGGTTCATCTTTAACCGAAGCGGCACAGAAATGGTTTTCGAACCTCCCATCAGGAAGGATCGTAAACTTTTATGAGTTGGCACGCAAATTCATAGGGCAATTCTAGAGTGGAATCCAGATCAAGAGGAAACCTTGTTTACTGTAAGACAAGGGAAGAGTGAATCAATCCAAGAATATCTAAAAAGATTCAATAGAGTTACAATGGAGATAGAGAATCTAGATGAGCAAGTAGCTAAAACTGATTTGTTCACTGGACTCACTAACCGAAGACTCTTGGAGTTATTACTTCAAGATATGCCTACAACTTATGCTGAGTTGGTACAGAGATGCCAAAAGCAGACGGAAGTCATGAAAATCTTAGATGCACGCTAGGGGGACAATAAAGCCTCCACCAAAGAACTAAAGGCTCCTGAGAACAAACAGAAGCCAAAACAGAATGTTTGTGATCGAGTTGGAAAGCCTCAGGCATGGCGGCAGAGATCTCCCGGTAAAAGTGAGTATACTCCATTAAATACTCCTCGGGCTAATATTTTAAATATCATTAAAAAGCAAAATATCTTGAAGTGGTCTCTAAAGCTTCCTTCAAAACCTGGAGGGCAACAGGATCGAGAAAGATATTGTTGTTTCCACAAGGATTACGGTCATTATACGAATGATTGTCGTCATTTGAAGGCAGCTATTGAGAGATTAATATCTCAGGGACATTTGTCCAATTTTGTTAATAAGAGAAGAGAGGAGCCACGTGAGGCTGGCCCCAAAAGGGACCGTTCGGTTAGTCCAGAACAACCAAAGGAGGCTCCGAGGTCTAAAAAAGGTAAGGAGGTGATTGATGCTACTCGGTCACCGATCCTTACAATATTTGGAGGCCCCGAACCCGAATCACTCCGGAGGTTGAAAACAAAATCTAAATTTGTTGGAACCGGAGAAATGCAGAAGCGTAAGAGGCCAAATGGTGAAGATTCTATCAGCTTTGGCGAAGAAGATGAAATAGGCGTTTGTTTACCTCATGATGATGCCATAGTCATCAAGGTAGAGATCGCGCGCCGAGAAGTACATAGAGTTTTAGTTGATACAGGGTCTGCTGCGGACCTAATATCTTATGAGGTATATCAAAAGCTTAAGGTGGATGAAGAGTTGATAGAGCCATCATCCACACATTTATATGACTTTGCAGGATCGTCTGCAATAGCAGAGGGATCTGTCCAGTTGGACCTATCGATTGGGAGTTTTCCCAAGGAAGCTACCATCCGAATAAATTTTTTGGTGGTTCGGGAACTTCCGGCCTACAACGTTATCCTCGAGCGGCCATCTTTGTCCAAGCTAGGTGCTATTGTTTCTACGAAGCACCTGAAGATAAAATTCCCAACAGAGATGGGAATTGGTCAAGTTTCATCTGACCAGAGGATCTCTTGGCAATGCTATGTTGCCTATTTGAAGGACAAGGAGGGCCCAAGGAAGGTGACTGCCCTACCAATGGATGTACGAGATGATCGGGAAGAAGCAGAAATGCAAAGGCCCGAGCCGGTAGAAAGGCTGGAGAAAATTCAGTTGTTTACTGATAATACAGAAAGGATTACTTATATCGGATCTGAGCAGCTGGAAGAGTTCAAAGGAGAGTTGAAGTCTTTTCTTCAACAAAATAGTAACGTATTCGCATGGTCTACCGAAGACATGCCAGGAATCGATCGGAATGTTGCAGAGCATAAACTCTGGATAGATCCAAAGGTGAAACCAGTAATCCAAAAAAGGAGAAATTTCTCCATAGAAAAATACGAAGCCGTTCGAGGTGAAGTTAAAAAACTAAAGAGTTCTGGTTTCATTGAACCGATTGAATGCCCAACCTGGTTAGCCAACGTGGTAATGGTCAGGAAGGCAAATGGGAAGTGGAGGATGTGTACAGATTACACAGACCTCAACAAGGCTTGTCCTAAAGATTGCTATCCGTTGCCCAGGATTGACCTCTTAATAGATGCAACTGCAAGATATGAAACTTTGAGTTTCATGGATGCCTACTCAGGGTATAATCAGATCCTCATGAATAAGGAGGATGAAAAGTTTACGGCTTTCATGACCGATCGTGAAAGCTTTTATTATAAAGTCATGCCGTTTGGCCTGAAAAATGCAGGAGCTACATATCAGAGGGCCGTCAACAAGATATTCAAAGACCTAATCGGGAAAAATGTCGAGGCTTATGTTGACGATATGCTGGTAAAAAGCATTGCAAGGGCAAAGCATATCGCAGATTTAATAGAAGTATTCTTAGTACTGCGAAAATATCAAATGAAGCTGAATCCGGAGAAATGCGCCTTTGGAGTATCTTTAGGCAAATTCTTGGGCTTCATGGTATCATAGAGAGGTATTGAGGCTAATCCAGCCAAAATACAAGCTTTAATTGATATGGAAGCCCCAAAAACTCTTCGGGATGTGCAGTGCTTGACGGGGAAAATAGCCGCTCTGAACCGTTTCATCTCAAAATCTGGAGAAAAGTTTCTACCATTTTTCAAGGCACTTAAAGATTTGAGGGGCAGCAAGGAAGCGAATTGGACTGAAGAATGCCAGAAAGCTTTCGAAGAATTAAAGGAAACACTAGGAAGAGCACCGGTTTCATCCCAACCCGAAAGGGGAGAAGTCTTACAGCTATATTTAGCAGCATCCCTTTCGACAGTCAGTGCGGTACTCGTTTGGGAAAAGGATAAGAGGCAATGGCCTATTTATTATGTCAGCCATGTGTTACTTGATGCAGAGACACGGTATTCTCAGATCGAGAAGCAGGCTCTAGCTCTCATGATAGCAGCTAGGAAGCTAAGGCCATAGTTTCAGGCTCACTCAATAGAGGTATTTACAACTTTCCCTCTTAGTAAAATTCACGTAAATCTGATTTGTCTGGAAGGATGGTAGCCTGGTCGGTTGAACTCAGTGAGTTCCAAGTAAGCTTTAAGCCTAGAATAGCAATTAAAGCCCAGGCACTAGCCTATTTTGTGGTAGAAACTACTGCACCAATTGAGAACATTGTTGAAGAACCCACTATACCAACCATTTGGGAAGTATATGCGGATGGTTCGAGTAATAAAGACGGAGAGCAGGGCTGGAATTCTTTTGAAGAGTCCAGCAGGATTTATCATTCGATATGCATTGAGATTTGCATTCGAAGCTAGCAATAATGAAGCAGAATATGAAGCCTTGATAGCTGGACTCAGATTGTCAAAAACATTGGCAGTAGCAGATGTAACTATTTATAGTGACTCTCAGCTTATTGTCAATCAAGTTCAGGGTGAGTATGGTATTAAAGAACCTCGCTTGTAGAAATATCGAGAGATTGTGCAAGCATTGCAAAAAGAATTCAGGAATTTGAAGGTATGTCAGATTCCAAGGACAAAAAACACAGTGGCAGATGAGCTATCCCGATTAGCCAATGCCAAAGAGAAAAATTTAGACCCTTCGGTCTACATTGAAGAGATAACATTTCCGGGTTATCACGAGAAAGAAATTTCCTACATTGAAGCAAAGCATTGCTGGATGGATCCAATAGTTGAATACCTGAGAGATGATAAACTACAGGAGGATCCAAAAGAGGCAAGATTAGTCAGAGTACGATCAGCGAGGTTATTATGCAAAACAGAAGGTTGTACAAAAGATCTTATTTTGGACCCCTTCTGAGATGTTTAGGTCCCAAAGGAGCGGAGTCGGCTCTTGCAGAGGTACATGAAGGAATTTGTGGCGCTCACATGGGTGGAAGAGCCCTGGCACACAAAATCCTGAAACTTGGGTTATATTGGCCTAAGATCCAACAAGTTGCTATGGAATATGTTCGCCGGTGTAGCAATTGTCAAGTTCATGCTACAGTATCCAAACGCCCAGCGGAAACCATGACGTCAATTCTAGATCCCATCCCTTTTGCGATGTGGGGAATCGATATCATGGGCAAATTCACCAAGGCGTCGGGCGGAAGAGAATATCTGATAGTAGCAATTGACTACTTCACTAAATGGGTAGTCAATCAATCATATATCGCTTTGGGATGCCGGAGATAATCATTACTGATCATGGTACCCAATTTGACTGTCCACAATTCGAGTAGTTTTGTGGAACTTACATGATCGAGCATCGTATGTCATCAGTGGTATACCCCCAAAGCAATGGACAAGTAGAGGTTACTAACCAAATGCTACTTGAGGGAATAAAGAGAAAACTTGAGGTCGATAAAGCCTTATGGGTCGAAGAACTGCATAATGTACTGTGGGCCTACTACCGAACTACGGTTCGAACACCCATAGGAGAAACTCCTTTCAAATTGGCTTATGGATCCGAAGCATTGGCACCTGTGGAAGGAATGGCGGGACAGAGAGTTCGAAAAAAAAGTGAACGAGCAAGGACTACTTGATAGTCTTGATTTTTTGGATGAAGTTCGGGCAAAAGCAATAGCACGGACTCAACATTATTAACGAAGAATAGCGTCACATTATCACATTATAATACCCGAGTGAAGAATCGTCGGTACTTAGCAGGAGATTTGGTATTGAGAAATACCTTAGCTTCAAATCCACGCCATCAAAGAAAATTGGACCCTTCTTGGGAAGGACCATATATGGTTATAAAACCAGTCGGTTCGGGAGCTTACAAGCTGAAGAACATGACAACCCAGAAAGAGTTGGATCGTTCGTGGAATGCCAAACATCTGAAAAAAATATTATCCTTGAAGATTATCAATTTCGTTCATGATGTAACAAATTTCAAATCAATCAATGCAATTATTGGTTCTCAACAACTATCTTTTGATTGGGGGGCATCATACACCACACTCAAGAACAGATCCAGCCACAAGGCATTGGATGAAAATCCGAGTGAGTTCCTTCTTGTACTTATTGTATTTTTTCGGAGTTTCTTAAGTCAAGGCATCGGATGAAAATCCGAGTGAGTTCCTTCCACAAGGCATCGGTTGAACACCCGAGTAAGTTCCTTATTAGACTTATTGAATCTTTCCGGAATGTCTCTAAGTAAAGGCATCGGTTTAAAACCTGAGTGAGTTCCTTCCACAAGGCATCGGTTTAACAACTGAGTGAGTTCCTTCTCAGACTTATTGAATTTCTCCGAAAATCTTTAAGTAAAGGCATCGGTTTAAAAACCATGTGGGTCCTTCTACAAGGCATCGGTTTAACAACCGAGTGAGTTCCTTCTCAGACTTATTGAATTTCTCCGGAAATCTTTAAGTAAAGGCATCAGTTTAAAAACCATGTGGGTCCTTCTACAAGGCATCGGTTTAACAACCGAGTGAGTTCCTTCTCAGACTTATTGAATTTCTCCGGAAATCTTTTAGTAAAGGCATCGGTTTCAAACCCAAGTAAGTTCCTTCTCAGACTTATTGAATTTCTCTAGAAATCTCTAAGTAAAGGCATTATAAGACCTACTGCAACAATGACTCAAGTGACTAGCAAAGTTCAAAGATGAAGTTCAATTATTTATTTCTTTAAACAACCAGAAGAGGCCAACCTTTACAACCAGCATATATATAAACAAGTGTTGGGGTACAATCTTCACTTGGCCAAATGAGAAAGACATCATCAAGAAGTTACAAGATTGAAAGAGCTTTGCCAGAAGTAATACAGAGTCAGGAAGCAACACAAATTCAAGAAGAAGAAGAAAAAAAAGCATGTTATCAAAATCCTTTGCAATTCCATACTCTTTATCCAGCTTGACCAGAAGAAGTCTGATCATTGATCAAACCTGCATTCAAGGCAAGCTCTTCATAACTGAATCCTTGGAGAGGAGCATAAGGAGGGGAATCATCGAGATAATGCATGATATCTGGATCTGGAGGTAGAGGGTTGTTCGTACCCTTGGACTAGTCAGGAAGAGGAAGACCCAGCTTTGCAAACACTTCAGGATGACAACTAGCGCTGTAGGGAGTCATGTTGAAATGAGGATCTTTCCTTAATATCGATTCCCATACATCGTTTTCGCCATCCCGGTATGCCTGCAAGTTATAAGCATTCAACATGTCAACAAAGGGCTTACTGTGCAAATACTTGAAGATGCAAGCTCTGCGAACGTCAGTTGGAAGGGATTCGGGCAAGGGAATGACAGCTTGCCTTTGGGGTAACGCTTCAGATCCTTTTGCCCCTGACTTTCCTGCTTCTCATTCCAGCCGCCGGATCCTCTCCCTGGCATCATCCAAATCTAAACGAAAATGCTCAATCACAGAATTCTTCTCTCTTGCAACCTCCCAAGCTAATTTCCTAAGGCGAGTAATTTCAGCATCCCTGGCTTTGGAGTCTTCCCGAAGCCTGGAAACTTCATTACTCAGTTTACTGAGTCTAGAGGCTATTTCCACTTGGTTGTGGAAGTTTCCAGTGAGACTCCTGCAACAACTTCCAAGTTAGTCAGGAGCAAAAGAATAATCTTCAGAATCAAAAGGTAACGAAGAAAAACTTACATTACCAATGACTTCATAAAGTCATCGTCTGGAAGTTTGGAAAGAACTCTGCTCTAGTTAGGCATTTGAACAGCAGTGCACCACTCCAGAACCTTGTCAAACTCGTTTGACACTAATTCAGACTTCCTCAGTGAACGAGAAGGATGAGCTACATCATTTGCCAACCGGCGGCGCTTCCTGGTGAAAAAATCCTCCAGCTCCAAAGAAGGAGAGGAAGAGGATGCCAAACAAGCATTAGAGTTGGAAATAGAAGCAACACCTACTGGGACTGCGCCTTCGTCAGATGCCAACATAGTTGCCTTAGATGTCCGAAGGGTCTCCATCGGAGAATCCCGAATGGTTTCTCCAGTAGGGGCATCAATAGTACAGGCAGCGACGAAGGGATCAAGATCTTCCTGGGAAGACCGAACGATCTCTTCAGGCAGAGGGAGCGTAGGAGGAGCATCAGTAGAAACTGTGGGAATCCGATCTAAAGATTCACCAACAACAGTCTCCTTACGTTTAGAAGATTCACCAGATGCAATCACCTCACTGGCAGCAACCTGCGTCAGTACTGGGACAGTCTTCTTGCAAGACTTCACCCTAATAAAGCTCAAATCGATTCTGGGAGGCACTGCAAGTATAGAAAAGGAAGTATCAGTACGAAAATCCAACAACATACAGAAAAAGGGAAAACCCTAGTTCTCAGACAAATATGAAATACTCAGAATACCCATTAAGTGAACCCCAAGTATTACTACTGTGAAGTTCACTCAGGGAAAAGGAGAGGAGATTCGTGACATAGGCAAAGCAAAAAGCTTACTTGTTCAAATGCTGATCGAAAACATTGTTGGAATACGAAAAGTACGAATGCAGCAAAGGAAGACGGAATGTTGTTTTGTTTTGCAAATATAACTTGCAGATAGCAGGATAAATGAGGAGTACCCTTGGGGACTTAAATAGCCGTAGATAATGAGGCGATGGTCGGCCAAAGGCAACCAAAGGACCGAAAAAACGCTTCGAATTCTTCAAAAAGCAAGATCAACGGTCAGAGGAAAGCCACATGGAACTATGCACCTGATGCGAGAATACCTCCAACCGTCGCGCCACCACTTAAATAATATTTGTATTTCCAACTCGTTGGGAGTAGTGAGTGGTATACAAAGGCAGAGAGACGTTGGGACTTCGTAATAAATGAAAGAGCAGTTGGGAATAGATAGAAGCTGAAACATCTCTCCCGAACGCCTCTTCATGATATCCCAAAGGTCATCCCTCGTCAAGGTACAAGAAATTAAGTGATAATTTATATCATTTATATTTTATTTCCAAGACAAGCTTTTGGATATAGGATGAGGAAATATTAAGGCAATCATTGGAAAAGTTCTATTTTCATTGATTATGGAGGGTCAAGCTTTACAAAAAAAAAAAAAAAAAAAAAAAAGGGTGACTCCCTAAGACTCTTCCTCATTATCGACTGAGGAGTCTTTCTCAGGATCGTCTTCCTCAGGATCCTTTTCAGCAGCAGGCTGTGAAGTTTCTTCTTGAAGGGGTGGTGAATCAGCAAGATATTCCTCATAATTCGGGTCAGCTGGAATAGGATCATCCTCTCTCAAAGCCCAGTCAGGGAAGGCCAACTTAAGCTTCCCAAAGATCTCTTACAACACACCTCACGAAAAGGAATTGTCGAAGGAAGGGTTAGATTCGAGGATCTTTTCCCAAACATCATTCTGCCCCACGCGGTAAGCTTGAAGGTTGAAGGCGCCCAGCAGGTTAGAGAAAGGAACGTTGTTCAGGTATTTCCGAATGCAATCCCTTCGAAGCTCTGGTTTAATATGTTCGGGCTTGCTAGGAAACGCCATCTTCAGTATACGTTCGTTCTCTATGGCTTTAAGCTCAAGACTCTCACCGAACAACGTAGCAGCTTTCTTCTGTTTCCTAGCCTCGTGTTTAGCAGCAACAGCACGGGCAACTGAAGAGTCAAGATCCTTTTTCAAGGAATTCATCTCCTCATCGTGCTTCACCTTCAACTCTTCGGCTACTGTCTTTAGCCAGTCTATTTCAGAATCGACCTTCGCCAAATTCTCTTCACAAGTCTGCAGCAAGGAGCCAATGCGACCAACTCGGCTCAATGCCTCCATGTGTTAATAAAAGCTCAACACATCATTCTTGAGGACGAGGAGATTATCAGAAGAACTCATAAGAGATTATGAAAAGCAATTGATGAAAAATCAAGAAAGACGGTACCTGGTGGATTGACGAACGAGAGCATCATCTTCTAGGGCTTCAAAGGCCTGACGATCAACTGGCAGAAGACCAAGAGAACTCCATTATGCAGACTTCTCAGGGTCTTGTGTTGCCCTATCAGTCTGCGTCAGTGTCCACTGAGGCATGAAGATCTCCTCGCAATCTTTATTCCTTTTGGATTTTTTCGGGGCGGAAGCATCAACTGAATCATGCTTCCTTTTAGTTCGAGCGGCAGAGGGGATATCAGACTCTTCCGCCATTGGTTTTTTCCCTCTTCCTGAAGCCTCAACCACTGGCTTCAAGTTCCTGATACCCTTGTAGGAAGGGTCAGGAGAGGGAACAGAGGCTACTTGTCCAATAGTCAAGGCTCGAGGCAACCGTTGCTCAGCCATCACCACGGCCCTAGCAGCCTTTGCCCGAAGATTTTCAGGGTTCATTCTTGGTGGCACTGCAAAGAAGGACAAAAATCAAGATTGCAAAGAGGCATATCATTCTTAGAAAATTGAAAGATGATGATTAAGAAGCTCACGATGAGCCAGTCCCCAGTACTGGAAGATGGAGTTGTATTCCATCTCATATCCATGTATCTCTTGATACCATGGAATTGATTTGATCTTCCTGACGGTAGTCTTGTCTTCTTTGGATAAGGGAAGGACCCGGTTACCCTCAAAGTATGAAGTATACTATTTTCAGACGGTCGGGAAGTTGAGATCTGATTGAGGCGCCCAACAAAAAAAATATCGGTTGCGCCATCCTTTGTGATTGGAAGGGCAAGTTCCTTTAGCAAGAATGCTGCCCCTCCAGTTAAGCTCAGTCTTATTGCGCTTGGAAAGCACAACCCAACCAGGAGGATGGGAGATAGAAAGAAGATGAAAATGCACAAAAAGAGCAAGAGAAGGCGTAATGCCAAGTTCAAAGCATAAACCCAAGAAGCCGACGATGAGACGCCAGCTATTGGGAAGGAACATTTAAGGGCAAATGTCCCAGTGATTTAGAATGGCTGCAAACAGAGGATTGAAGAAAGGAAAGCGAACCCCACTTTTCAGTGCATCTATATATAGGGAAAATTCGCCTGGAATGGTCGAATCAACCCTCTCATCAGGGTTGGGAGCCCTAAGATGGTAAGAGGAAGGAAAATCAAAACCCTGGATGGCCAAAAGAAGAGTTTCCTCCTTATACGAGGAGGAAACAGAATCAGGTCCACCACTAGATTTGGAAGTTTGTTTTGACTGCCCAGAAGACTCTGCGGTCACCCTAGGAGTCATGGATGGTCAAGACTCAGGAAGGGTAGAAGAAGTTTCAGCTTTTCCTTCTAATCTCTTCTGGTTAACTTCTGCGAAGTCACGCCAGAGAGAAGTTAGGGTTTTATTATCCCTATCTGACTGCTCAGAGGAAAGGGAAACAAAGGCCTCGTTACCATTATCACTCTTACTTGTGCTGGGCACAAGGGAAGCTTCGGAAGAAACCTTACTATCCTCCATTACTAAAGTCTCACTATGGTACAAAAAGAAATGAAAAACCTAGAGATAGAAAGTTAACTTTGCAAAGGGATCAGTAAACTTACTGATTCAATGAGGCAAAAAGCTCGAGAATAGGAAGGCGCGAAGGAGACGACGAGGTTCCAAAATTCCAGACAAGAAGAATGAAACCTACGTAGACAACGAACCACTTTTAAGCACCCGCATGAGTGTTCGAAGACGTGAACGATCGAGATTAATTCAGCATCGACGATCGAGATTTGAAGACGTTTTGAAAGTTTGAACTCACGAATCCAAAACAGGCGTTCAGAAACCGTCGCTTGGGTTACGTGAGCCACGATAGTTCGACTGCAAAAGGACGCGTGGCATTGCCTTCACAACGCTCGAGGAAAAAGTGCCACCGCATTAAATGTGACATGACATTTAGTGGGTTATGCAAAGACCATTGCTTGACGAAGAACCCAGTTAAAAACCAAGCCCTCGGGATCTACCGAACGCTTGGTCTAGGGGGCTCGTGATGTGGAGAAAATATGATCGAACCTGGTTCATGCTTGGTTTGACCTTCGACTCTGGTCGGGACGAAAAGAATCGACTCGCTTCCGAGCGAGCCGGGTCCAGGAGATAGCTTGCTGAGGAAGAAAACTAAATCAGCCACAAACACGCCCTAATCCGACTTATGGATTAGGTTAATTACCCTAATGATGGCAGACACAACTTGGCGGCTGTCACTTATCACTATTGAAGGGATAACCATCAAATAACCGTGAGGTTATCCTAGGAGTCCTTTACTAGTTCAAACTAGTAGAAGTCTATCGCTTAATGGATCTAATTGTTAGAATCCAACGACTATCCGAAGAAGGCTCAAGTACATCCAACGAAGAAGATTCGAAGGTACACTCTATATAAACATCACCTACCTAAAAGGTAAAAGGAGGGAGAGATCCATACACACACATTTGAATGTAACACTCAGATACTTATGATCTAAATCGTATTCCAGCTATTCATTCCTTAGCTCTGTGCTTCTAGCAGAGCCGTTTATGATTAAGTTAATCGACTGACTTAGCCTTCAGAGGTGGACTCCCGACCCCAGCGGTCGGGCCACATCTAACGCTTTCGTTTTGCAGGTCATTCTAAGGAGATCTAAGGGTTGAGCAGATTTTGGACGCATCATTTCCTTTATGCAATTTCTTTTTCTCTAATACCCTTTCCCCTGATCGGTGGACTGTAAGCTACGGAAAAGGGTCCACGGTCAAATCATTATTATTATACTCCCCTTCCCTTGATCCAGAGCTGACACTCGGATCACTTCCCTTTTCCTTTTATTTTTATTGTTCGCATTTTTTTTCCTATCTTTTATTTATGCGTTGGTTATGTTTGCTTTATTTTTCGTCTTAATTCAATTGCATTAGATGTATGGATTAGGATCGTTTAGTTAATTAGTAAACAAAAATTGAATCATTCCACTCTCACATTACCATTAAGGAGTTGAATTCTAGGTGGCATATCTCCCTGAGATCGTCTTGTTAGCTACACGATACTGTGCGCTTGCGGTTATTTTATTTTGCAAACAGGACTCACCCACTAATGTTAACAGCTTCCATCCTAGAGAAGATAGAGTCGAGGCAGGAGAGGATGCAGCCACAATTGACTTAGTAGAGGATGTTAGAACATCGAGAGAGCAGAGACAGTAGTCTAGATAGATTGTACTATGATTTCCTTTATATTTATCAGATGTAACTCATTGTAGAACTTTCCTAGAATTAATGAAGTTCACTTTTGTTTCACCGTCTTATTGTATATTATGCATTCTCATTTGTTGCATTATGTGATGTTTATTAGATCATACTTATTGTGTATTATTCAAAGATACATTATGCTTCACTTAATGATTTCTAATTCAAGTGATCTATTATCACTTCTAAGAATACTTGAGTCACTTATGGATTTATGACTCAGGAATGTTCTATCATTGCTTTTGTGGTTAGGATTTACCTTGAACTTTGGGCTCTGATACCACTCTATCACATCCACCCAACCGGTACCCTATCTAGCATACCCGAGTGTGTGATCCATAGCCCCAAAGATCAATATCGAGGAAATCAACCTCCCACATTCACAATAAAGGACATTCCCCAATCCCAAATCATACCTAATCAATCACATTTACAATTCAGTCATAACATACACAACTGATATCTCATCATATAAAAGAATACATAAAGACAAGATCAATTGAATATGTAACATATATGAGTAAGAGTCCATACATGATCAAGTACATAAAGGAAATATAAAAGTAAGACCCTGCTGTACTTACAGCAATCATATCATAATTAGAAACTACAATATCAGTAGCAAATCTATGTGTTTGCCAATTTAGAAACTAGGATTCATGCAATCTATGTTAAAAAGGAAACAACTGTCCTTACCTTAAATAGATTCGAAGATATTCCAGACGGACAAGAGAATGAATCCAAAGTTAGCAAACAAACCCTAAACAAGCATTAAAGAAAGAATAGACATCAAATGGATCGAAATGAACGAAGAAATCCCTCACTGTCATGCTGGGAAGATTGGCTAGGTTGATTGGTCCAGTCGACCCAATGAACAGTACACATCCAAAAATTGTTTTTTTGATCCGAAACCTATTCTACAAGATTCGAAACACTACAAAACTTGGAGGGAATCTCTAAAATAGTAATCTAAGACTAACTAGCATAGATTAGACATCAAACAACGATCAAAACCAATACTTACTAATTTAGAATCATACTTTCTAATTCGATAAAATCATAGTTTTCAATGAAAACAAGCTATGAACTCAAGAGAAGAACTAGAGATGATGAGATCTCATTCTAGTAGATTAACACAGTAAATCAAGGATATGAATAATCATGAAGATGCATCTATAATGCTAGAGAAATCATATCAAAAGTATGATCATAGTTTCATGAAGAAATCATAAGAATCATGGTCAAGATTGAATATGAAGATTATAGCATAAACGAATGAATGGCGATTGTAGAAGAGATGATTGCAAGGATTCAGCATCTTCTTCATAATCTCAGTACAGAGAATAGATCATAGTAAGAATAGATCAATACCATACAAGAGCGATTACTAACCTTTGACTGAAGAACAAGAGAGGAAACTTGAGAGTTTGCAAGAGTTAGTCTTCACCAACACCAAGGAGATGAGAGGAGTTCTCCACGTTCTCTAGGGGTTTTGGAAACAAAGGAGGCTAAGAAACACAAAATTCTATTATATAGAGCATCAAAAACCTAAAACAAAGGATTTTGCACAGATTCTGTCTCTGTGGGTCGATTGGCCCAGTCAACCCAGGCTGTCAGCAAAGCCTGAAACAAGGAATTGAGGGTCTAACTATTATCGAAATCAAATGGGTTTCTTACAACACAACCTACAACTCACCTAGCATGGAGGAATGCCTTCAAATCATGTCCAACCAAGCTCTAAGGTCATCAACCAAACTTCTCTTCATCAAGGTGTAGTCTCTTTTTATGGAGAAAATATAACCGAACCTGGATCAATCTTGGTTCGACCCTCGACTCCGGTCGGAACGAAAGGAATCAACTAGCTTTCGAGCGAGCCGGGTCCAGGAGATAGCTTGCTGAGGAAGAAAACTAACTCAGTCACAAGCACGCCCTAATCCGCCACAATTGGAATAGGTTAATCAACCTAGATATGGGTAGCAGCATTTGACGGCTATCACTTATCGCTATTATATGGATAACTACCATATAACGATCGTATTATCAAAGGAGTCATCTACTAGTTCAACCTAGTAGAGATCTATCACTCAACGGATCTATCTGTTAAGATCCAACGAAGGAGATTCGAAGGTACACTCTATATAAGACATCACCTACTCACAACGTAGAAGGACACATACAATCTGAATCATATTGTCGTCATTCATTCCTTAGCTCGTGCTCCCAGCATAGCCGTTTGTGATTAAGTTCATCAACTGACTTAGCCTTCGGAGGTGGACTCCCGATCCCAGCGGTCGGGCCACATCTGACGTTCGTTTTTGCAGGTCATTCTCAAGAGATCTAAGGGCTGAGCAGATTTTGGACACATCATTTGGCGCCGTCTGTGGGAAACGTTTCAGCAAGCCATGGTGACTAGATCATCGGCAGCAGCAGCGGCTGGCTCGGCCCAGTGAGATGCTGGCGTCCAAATTCCCGGAGTAAATAATCCAGATATTCCAGAGGGAAGTCGACCCCTTGAAGTGCGGGAAGATGGTGGTCAAGGAGGTAATAATCCTCCGGATCCACTCCAGTATCAACTGGATCAATTGAAACTCCAGATGTTGGAGGTAAGTCAGGCACTTCGCGTGCTAACCAGACAAGTGGTGGCACCGCAAGCACCCGTTCATCGTGATGCAGAAAGGCGCGCATTATAGCGGGAACAACAACTGATCGATGAACAGAATGTTAGTCAGAATTTCCGGGAAGGCGACCGATGGCGAGAAAAAGATCCTAGGAGAACTGGAGAACTCCCTAGGCGAGACGATTGGTTCGACGGACCACAAGGAAGTACGACCGATTCAAATACAAGGTTGGGTGCAGAAGTACGAACTCACTCACCAACTATCAGACATGTTGCTCGAGAGAATGATCGTGTTGCTTGTGAGAATGATCGTGTCGTCGGAGATCGGTCAGCACATATTGGTCAAAAATTGGCCAATATCAATCAAAAACTCGGACAATTGGCGTGAGGGAGAATAACCGATGATATTTATTCGGTTATTCGAAAAACTTCATTTGCTTGGCCCATAGCCGAATATCAGTTTCCTCACAATTTCCGTTTGCTGACTTTTTCCACGTTCGATGGTTCAGGGGATCCCACCGCTCACATCAATTATAATCAACAAACTATGGCTGTTGTGGGTAATTCCGATGAAATCCTTTGTAGGGTTTTCGGTTCATCCTTGACTGGAGCAGCACAAAAATGGTTTTCGAATCTCCCGCCGGGAAAGATCGTGGATTTTGAAGAATTGGCCCGCAAATTCATAGGACGATTCCAAAGCGGAATCCAGATCAAAAAGACCGAGGAGACCTTGTTCATTACTGAACAAGGGAAAAGTAAATCGATTCGGGAATACCTGAAAAGATTCAACAGGGTCACAATGGAGATAGAGAATTTAGATGAGCAAGTGGCTAAAACTGCTTTGTTCACTGGACTCACTAACCGACGACTCTTGGAGTTATTATTACAGGATATGCCTACCACTTATGCTGAATTGGTGCAAAGATGCCAAAAGTAGGCAGAGGTCACGGAGATCCTAGACGCATGCCAGGGGGATAATAAATCCTCTACAAAAGAACAGAAGGCTCCTGAGAACAAGTAGAAGCCGAAACAGAATGTTCTTGATCGAGTCGAAAAGCCTCATCAGGCATGGCGGCAAAGATCTCCCGGTAAAAGTGAGTATACTCCATTAAATACTCCTCGAGCTGATATTTTAAATATTATCAAGAAACAGAATATCTTGAAATGGCCTCCAAAGCTTCCCACCAAGCCTGGGGAGCAGGATCAAGAAAGGTATTGCCGTTTCCACAAGGATTACGGTCATTATACCAATGATTGCTGACATTTAAAGGCAGATATTGAGAGATTGATATCTCAAGGGCATTTGTTTCAACTTCGTCAGAGGAAGACGAGCGGAACAGTGAGACACAAGTAATAAAAGGGACCGTTCGGTTAGCCCAGAGCAACCGGCGGAGGCTCCTAAATCTAAGAAAGGTAAGGAGGTGATCGATGCCACTCGGTCACCCATACTAACAATATTTGGAGGTCCCGAACCTGAGTCGCTCCGGAAGCTGAAAGCCAAGTCCAAGTTTGTTGGAACCGGAGAAACGCAGAAGCGTAAAAGGCCGAATGGTGAGGGTTCGATCACCTTCGGCGAGGAAGATGAGAGAGGCGTCTGTTTACATCATGATGATGCCATAGTCATCAAGGTAGAAATTGCGCGCCGGGAAGTACATAGGGTGTTAGTTGACACCGGGTCTGCTGCAGACCTTTTATCTTATGCAGCTTATCAAAAGCTTAAAGTGGATGAAGACTTGATGGAGCCGTCATCCACGCATCTGTATGGCTTTGCGGGATCGTCCGCAATAGCTGAAGGATCAGTACAGCTAGATCTGGCGATTGGAAACTTCCCCAAAGAGGTTACTGTTCGAGTAAACTTATTGATGGTTCGAGAGCTTCCAGCTTATAACGTCATCCTCGGGAGACCATCCTTATCAAAGTTAGGTGCTATAGTTTCAACAAAGCACCTGAAAATAAAATTCCCGATGGAGATGGGGATTGGTCATGTCTTATCTAACCAGAGAATCTCTCGACAGTGTTATGTTGCGTATTTAAAGGATAAGGAGGGCCCAAGAAAGGTAATGGCGTTACCAATAGAAGTACGAGATGATCGGGACGAGGCACAAATGCAAAGGCTCGAGCCAATAGAAAAGTTGGAACAAGTCCAGCTGTATCCCGATGATGAGAAAAGAATTACTTATACCGGGTTTGAGCAGCTGCGATGTGTTCGCGTGGTCTACAGACAACATGCCAGGAATTGATCGGCAAGTTGCAGAGCACAAACTTTGGATAGATCCGAAGGTGAAACCAGTAATTCAGAAGAGGAGAAATTTCTCCATAGAAAAGTACGAGGCCATTCGGGGCGAAGTCGAAAAGTTGAAGAACTCTGGTTTCATTGAACCCATTGAATGCCCAATCTGGTTGGCCAACGTGGTAATGGTCAAAAGGCAAATGGAAAGTGGAGGATGTGTATAGATTACACAGGTCTCAACAAGGCTTGCCCAAAAGACTATTACCGCGTTGCCCAAGATTGATCTATTGATAGATGCAATAGCAGGATATGAAACATTGAGTTTCATGGATGCATACTCAGGATACAACCAGATCCTCATGAATAAGGAGGACGAAAAGTTTATAGCTTTCATGAGTGATCGTGAGAGCTTTTATTATAAAGTCATGCCGTTTGGCCTGAAAAATGCAGGGGCTACTTATCAGAGGGCCGTCAACAAAATCTTTAAAGACTTGATCGGGAAGAACGTGGAAGCGTATGTTGACGATATGCTGGTAAAAAGCACTGCGAGAACAAAGCACATTGAAGATTTGGTAGGGGTATTTTCAGTACTGTGAAAATACCAAATGAAGCTGAATCCCGAAAAGTGTGCCTTCGGAGTTTTGTCGGGCAAGTTTTTGGGGTTTATGGTATCACAAAGAGGTATTGAGGCTAACCCAGCCAAAATATAAGCTTTGATTGATATGGAAGCCCCCAAGACTGTTCGGGATGTGCAATGCTTAATGGGGAGAGTAGCCACGTTGAATCGTTTCATCTCATAGTCGGGAGAAAAGTGCCTACCTTTTTTCAAAGCACTCAAAGACTTGAGGGGCAGCAAGGAGGCAAAATGGACTAAGGAGTGTTAGAAAGCTTTCAAAGATCTAAAGGAAACACTGGGAAGACCACAGCTATTCTCCCGACCCAAGAAGGGAGAAATTTTACAGCTATATTTAGCAGCATCCCCTTCGGTAAGCGCATTACTCGTTCGGGAAAAAGACAAAAAGCAGTGGCCAATCTATTATGTCAGCCATATACTACTCAATGTGGAGACATGGTACTCTCAGATCGACAAGCAGTCTCTGGCTCTTATGATAGCAACTAGGAAACTATGGCCATACTTTCAGGCTCATCCAATCGAGGTATTTACTACTTTTCCCCTTTGTAAAGTCCTTCATAAACTTGATTTGTCTGGAAGAATGGTAGCTTGGTTGGTCGAACTCAGCGAGTTCCAAGTAAGCTTTAAGCCTCGAACGACAATTAAAGCCCAAGCATTGGCCGACTTCGTAGTAGAGACTACTGCACCGGTGGAGGAAATTACCGAACCCACTATTCCAACCATTTGGGAGGTATATGTGGATGGTTTGAGTAATAAGCAAGGCGCAGGGCTAATGTAATATCCAGCCCTATTCTAACCCTGACCCTAACCCGGATCCACTATTGTATTTAGGCCCGAAGACCCGAAGCAATGGTAGAAGAGACTTATGGACCCTTTTGATTGATAATTATGACTTGGAGACCGAGCCCATGGACATTGACGATGATACCCCTTGCTTGAGTACATTGTCAGTGTTTAATGAAAGTCTGCGCATCAGAGAATATTGATTTAGTTGAAGTACCTAATGACCTCCCGTGCACAATCCGAAGGTATTCCTCGAAACTAGACTTCTTGATTGAATTGTAGAAGAAAACCTCACTCAATTTGACCTTGTATAGCCTTTCAAATCCCTACTTGAAGTTGCTGAACTATACCTGTTTTTCTACTGAGAAATATTTTGGTCGATCCTCTTTGGTTGATGCCATCGACCAAGGACCATCGACCAAAGTTTCCCAGTCAGCCAAGTTAATGATTCTATGGAATATTCCCTAATCTATTTATACTAGCCTTGTGTTTTGAGCCCTATTGCAATCATTTTCACTCCTGAGAACGTGGGGGGAGCTTCCCAAAGCAACTCCTAGGCTAGTGTGAACGATACTCCACCAAAACTCATTGTTAATCATTGATTCTTGTCTCCATCTACAACTACAAGGTATGATTCATCATTCCACTCTCTATTCTACCTTTTTCTATTTTTTTCTATTCCTCTCTTGCTGTTGAGACATTGGAGATGGTGCTGCAACCTTGCAACCATCACTCCAAGTGTCCACTCATGCTTAACCTATGATTTTCTTAGCCATCTTTTGATGCTATGCCCCCATCTCAAGCCTAGCATATGTATTCTTTGATTTTCCTCTTAACATCATGACATTTTGTACAAAACCGAGTTGTATGATATGCTATGTACATGTTTATCACTAGCATATGTGTCACGCCCTCCCAGCCGGTACCCTATCTGGCATACCCGAGAGTGTGATCCACAGCCCGAAGATCAGGTATCGAGTGATCAACCTCCCACATAAACAATAACATAATCATGAACAACCATAACAAGAGTGCGGAAGATAACTCATAGATTCAATAAAGAAAGAATGAATCATAAACGAAACGGAATAATAGATATATAATCAGAGTGTCAACAGATAAGTAAAGTGAAGCAAAAATCCCACTTTACATCCAGCGGAAAAGTAGCTCGAAAGAATAAACTAGATAAAAGCTAATCCCAGGAGCTTGTACATTGGGTAACTAAATTATTCTCCACTTTGTAGACGACATCCTTGTAGGTGTAGATCTCATAGATAGCACAAGGATGCTTCCACTCAATGGTCGGACTAAGCATTGTACGGAGCATAACTACCCGCGGGATCTTCAGAGTAATTGTGGTAACCGCAATCACCTTCCTGGAGATATGTCTCTTCGCCTTGCGCTTCCTCATAGGAACCGTCATAGTATTCCGTACCTGCAGGATAGTCTAACAACATTGTACAATAAAGGAATGAGTTTCAAAGAAACTCAGAAGGCGCTTAAAATCCATAATAACATAAATGGAGGATTCCGAACAAACATAAATGCAATATGATATGAGACAAACAATGAATGAATGATTCTAACTCTATGTATGCTTGGTCTCTATTGGAGACATGCTTTAAGTCATAGCACCGTACTCCCTAGGAAAGTCTCAATCACTCATCATCAGTTGGTAATGGGTCCGGCATCCCTCGGGACAAACCTTGGCAGGGGGTTAAGTCAACACACTCTCTCACAACCATTTGGTATAAGTACCGGCGCATGTCGGGTAATACCTAGCCAAATGCAAGTCTTCTACTTGGTTACATCAAGTCGATCCGGATACTTCCATTCCTCGTCCCCGACGATCCCCGGTACCCACACTAGAGTCCTCAAGTCCCCGACCACGGACTCACCAACCCTATGATCATCCACATATGGAAACGGAAGCCTCACGCTCCACGGGTGGTTACCGGTCTTAAGCGCCCGTGAGCCCAAGTCTAACCATATGCAACCCTACCAATAAATGGCCCCCACAATGTGATTCCTGCTCTCACGGGTGGTTACCGGTCTTGAGCGCCCATGAATCCCCATTGCTACCAGGGTCGTCGGTCTCAATACCCCCCGATTAGGGTCCGACATAACAGGACATCCTAGCCAAACACTACTAGACAATCCAATATGTATCCAACAGTTAGGAAGGTGTCCAGAGGGCATCTCCGAAACATCTATTAATATCCCGTAGTAGTCCAAGGACAGAAATGTCAAAAGGACACCTCTCCTCCCAAACCATACGTAAGCATACACATGCATCAATTCATATCATCACATATATGGTAACTCCAATATGGAAAGAAATCAATATTTACAATCATTTGTATAACATTGGTAAGTAAATCATACATGAATCAATCAATATGAATAAGTAATGCTACCGTAATCAAAGTTGTGCAACAGTAGTATATCATTGTAAGAATCTAATTTAGGAAACATATTAATGATATTCAAATATAGAAACTAGATTCATGCTATCTATGTAATTAAGGAAATAACCATCCTTACCATAACTCGCAAAGAATCCTAAGAAATCAAGTAAGATCTTGGCAAACTGAGAAGAAGGTCCAAACAAGTATATACAACATATTAGGAAAGATCCCTAACAGAAAATATAGCAAAGATCGAAACAGACCAACCGGATGAACTCAGGTCGAGTGGATTGGGAGTGGTCCAAGACCAATCACGACCAAGACGAAGCAGAAAATCAGAGTTTGAGATATGAAATCCGAATGATGGTTCAAGAGGGTACTAATCAAGGGGTAGACTACATCAGTAGTATTCTAGCAATAGGGGACCTCAAAACACTAATCAAATCCAGGTATCAAGATCCAAATTAGGAAACAAAAAGTTACCATAAATAAATCAAACATGGATCTTGATGAATTTTGAAATAGAAAACAAGGACAAGAACCGTAGGAGGATGGATCATTGCTTGTAATGAAAACATGAAAACATGCATAGGTCTTCATGGAATAAGGCTTAGAAGCATAAATCTAAATAAGGAAATAAAACCTACCATATATGTACTATCATGCATCATGAAGAACACATAGTAAGGTAGAAGAGAACAACTAGAATTCTATGGATTATGGATCATAGAAAGAAAACACAACCATTAACCACTAACATGATCAATGAAAGAAGATCCAAAGAGATCAGAATTCAGATTAGGAAATTAACAGAGATTAAATCATGGTTTGATCATGAATCCCAAAAGCTTGCAATGATCATGGTTAAGATCATTGTTCTAGCCAATCCTAGGATGATCATGAGAACATGCAGAGATGTTTGCAACAGAGGATGCAGACTCCTACGCCTCAACCAAAAAGGAAAGAAAAACCAAGATGGAGGAGAAGAAGAGAGAGTAGACATACCTGATGCAAAAAGAAGAGTTCGACGAAGATCCACCAAGAAAACTCCAAGGATGCAAGAGAGATGACTTGCAGAGGTCGGGCCAGGAGGGTTGGAGGCAGCAAAACGAAGGGACTCGAGGTTAGGCAAATAGAGCAAGAATCAACCAAGCCAAAAAAACCCAGGTGAGGGATGCGACGGCCCCCGACCAATCACGACCAATGCACAAAGAAGGCCAAAACAGGGAATTGAAGGCCACAAACCAAACCAAAGGGGTTTGCACACAAGCAAGGACTACCAGTAGGTAGAAAGCCTCAAACCAAGATAGAGACACCCAACCATCAACTAATTAGATTCACAGATCGTTCATAAAAGAACCCACACAACCTTCATGGATTCAAAGCGACACCAAGCCTCCGGGATGGCCCAAAGGATTTATTTACTGGGTCATCGGACCTACAAATAACAAGGTTTCCCGGTCAAGGTTAGGGCTGGGTTTCACAATATGATTCCAATCGAATTTCTATAAGTTCCCCTAGCTAATGCATGCCTTTTCAATGCCAATGCAATCAATTCCAATTCATGCTATGATGCTTGTCTCTTGAACTTGATAGCTCAATTTGGGGCTTTCTAATTAGACCATTGGATTATGTTAAATTCTTGATTTGTAGTGTCCTCATACTGTTCTTATGCATTCCTCCAAGTTTTAGATTGATCCGAACCCCGGAAAACCAATTTCGGATCAAAACCCCCAAAATCCACTTTCTGTCCCGAAGAAGTTTTGGTCGATCCTCTTTGGCTGATGCCATCGACCAAAGTTGTTGCTGACAGCAACCTTAGCCGATTTTGACCCGTTTAGCATCTGATCTTCCCGATTTCTTCTCTAACTTATTATTGATGTTTCTTTAGGGTCTTAACATTTCTTTTGGACCATTTCTTGGTAATTCTCAATTCATCATCAATCAATCTAAGGTAAGGATGGTTATCTCCATAAACATATAGGCCATCAACTTATGAATTGTGCTCATGCTTAAAGAATAGAATCTCTTGATTGCTTTTAATTATTATAAGACTGTTATACATGTGTTAGGACAGTAGTATTGCAATTCATATACTCTTGTCATGTTAAATTATTATTCTTGATTACTTATGTCTATGATGATTCATTTCAATATCATGATTTAACTTTTATTATGAAGATGTATTGGATGCATGAAAAGTGATGAACTTGAATATGTGATTGCTTACGTATAACTTGGGATTGGGGAGTAATCCTCTTTGGCATTAACTCTGATCTTCACAGTAGCTACCACTTGGAGGGTGTATGAGGAATCAAAGTTCGTCTCATAGAGTGTGCCATTAGAGTCTCCAATACCTGCAGGATAATCTAACAACATTTGCACAAAAGGAATGAGTTCAAAGAACTCAGCAAGGTAGTTATTCCATAATTTAAAATCATACAGATACAAATCATAACATAATGCAATGTGATATGAGACATATGATGCAAATATGATTCTAACTCTATGAATGCTAGTCTCTATGGTAAACATGCTTTAAGCCATAGCACCATACTTCTTTGGGTCGTCAGTCACTCTCCCTCAACCCATTCCGTATCTTGGGACTGCTGTGGTAATTGGGTAAAGTCCTCTCCATGGTAGGGGATTTGGTCACTGCTCTCTCACATCAACATTTGGTATAAGTATTGGCGTATGTCACGGTAAAGCCTAGCCCAATGCAAGTCATCTACTTAGTCGTATCAACTCAGATCCAGATACATCCATTCCTCGCCCTCGGTGATCCTTTCCAGTTTCCTTCACACTAGAGTTAGCGTAATCCCGGATTACGGACTCATCAACCCTATTGGTCATCCACAAATAGTAAACGGGAAGCTCTCACGGGTTGGTTACCGGTCTTGAGCGCCCGTGAGCCCAAGTCTAGCTATTTGCAACCCTACCAATAAATGGTCCCTTTCGGGTATCCGTAGCATGGTTTATGTCCTCCCTTGGGTTTCACATCCACTCAGCCGATATCCTATCTGGCATACCCGGGATGTGACCCACAGCCCAAAGATCCAGATCGAGCGGCCATGCCTCCCACATACACGATAACATAATCATGAACAATATAATCAATGTGTAAAGTAAGCAATAAATAGATCAAATGAATAAGAAAAGATAATTAATCAGAGTGAGGAAATATCAAGTGGCAACTTCTCATAAGAGTAATCTCAAGGGGAAAGAGTGATCAGAAGTCACTCCTTCAACAATACCGGAAAAGTGGTTAATCAAACTTAATTACAATCAGTATTAAGAGTAAATCCATAAGAGTTAGGGAGAAAATATCCAAATGATTAGTCATCCAGGGAAATGGGGCCTACACAAAGGTTTTTCTATCCTAATGATTACTTCTTCATAAGTGTGGATGAAGTGAACCCAACGTGGCCGCTCCCTCACTAAGGTGGGGCTAACCTTGGTACGAACCATAATCCTCCTTGGCACAGCAATCCTGACTCTCAACGTAGCCATCACCCAAAGGGTAGTATGCGGGATCATAGCTCGGGTCGTAGAGTGCGCCATCGGAGTCTTCTATACCTGCAGGATAATCTAACAAATTGCATGAAAGGAATGAGTTCAAAAGAACTCAGCAAGGCAAGTCGTTTCATAATACACAGTTCATTCAATACAAGTCACAATATGATGCAAGATGATATGAGACAATGATGATATATGATTCTAACCCTAAGTATGCTAGTCTCTAAGGTAGACATGCTTTAAGCCATAGCACCATACTTCTTTGGGTCATTTGTCACTCCCCTAAGATATCTTGGGTCTGCCGTGGTAATTGGATAAAGTCCTCATCAAACCATGGTTAGGGATTTAGTCACCACTCTCTCACATCACCATTGGTATAAGTATTGGCGCATGTCATGGCGAAGCCTAGCCCAATGCAAGTCATCTACTTAGTCTTATCATGTCAGATCCGGATACTTTCCCTATGGCACCGACCAACTCGGTTCAGTATCCTTCACACTAAAGTCAACGTATCCTATGGCACCGACCAACTCGGACTACGGACTTATCAACCCTATTGGTCATCCACAAATGGTAAACGGGAAGCTCTCACGTCCTCTCATGGGTTGGTTACCGGTCTTGAGCGGCCGTGAGCCCATGTCTATCCATTTGCAACCCTACCAATAAATGGCCCCTTTCGGGTATCCGCAGTATGGTTTAAGTCCTCTCATGGAGTGGATACCGGTCTTGAGCTCCCATCAACCATACTCTACCACGGTCGTTTGGTCTCAATACCCTTCCGATTCGGGTCTGATACAACAAGGATAATCCTAACCATACACCTAGACAATTCTATGCATGTCATCCAACAACCCGGGAAAGCGTCGATGGACACCTTCGGAGAATATCCCATACTACTCCCTCCGATGTCCAAGAACAGAAGTGTCGGAAGGACACTTCCCAAGTCATACGTAGTCAATCACAAGCTCAATCTCATCATATCATACTTAATCAATGATTCATCATATAAACAATGCATATCATAACATGATTGATCATATATAAAATCATAAAGTATAATTGAACATGATATTCTAAATGATATGTAACATACTACTACTGATAAGAATGCATATAATAGTCATGTATGGTAAAGGAATACACATAGGAACATAACCATTAAGATCTCAAAATATAAGCATGTTTACATAATTAACATACTTGAGTTAACGACCGTCCTTACCTTAATCGAGTTTTAAATAAATTCAATAATCACCAAGAATGGTCCCAAAAATCAGTGTTGGTACCCTAGACAACATACAAGTAATATCAAAGAAGAAAACAATTGAATCGGAGGTCAAACGAATCAATTTGGCTGAGTACAGGGGTGTTACCATCTCTTGGTTGACTGGCTTGGTCGACTGTCAGTGGACCAAGACTTGTTAACCAGGGGCAGAAATGAAGACTTGATCCGAAACTGACCTTCCGGTGCTCCGATCGACACAAAATTTGGAGGGCATGTTTATAACAGTAAGAGGATACTACACACTAAATTTCATGACGATCCAACGGTCCAATCAAAAATGCCCAATTCGAAATCATATGTTCTATATGATAATTATCAAGAATCAAATTGGAACTGATTAAAATTGTAAAGAATGATGGGAATCAATCAAGTGAATGTTAAGAATCAAGTTAGAATCATAATTTCATAATAATCTAGGCTTAACATGCATCCACATGTCAATTTTGAATCAAGAATAGGTTGAATTGAAAGGAATCAAAGTAATGAAGTGCAAGCAGTCTTAATAGAATCATAACATAGCAAGAATGGGGGGAATGATCATGGAATTGAAAGGGGGAAACTCATGGTTAAGTGTTTGCAAGGTTGCAGCACTTCAACCATGGTCTTGAGATCATAAATTGATAGAAGATGAATAAGATTAGAAGTAGAATAGAAGGAATCATACCTTGAGTTGATGATTAATGTGTAATACTAATGATTGGAGTCAAAGATCTTCCCAAACATCATAAAAAGCCCAAGAGAGTGTCCAACCTCGAGCTCTGGTGTGCCAATGATTAGTTTAGGTCCTCATTCACGAGTTCCAAAAAGATAGGGGCAAAATGGGAAGTGATTTTGTAAAAAATTGAATTCCATTACTACTGGTCGACTGTCAGTCAACCAAGCAACTTCAAGAGTGGATTTGGAAGGCTAGACAGATCCGAATTGAGTTAGGTTTTCTCCTACAAGTCAATCAACAAGTCTAGTTTTAGGAAATACCTCCGGATTGATCACGGGGTTCCAATAAGTGCTTCAACTAATTCAATCTTCATCGATGCGCAGATTTTCACTCAACACTGACAATGTGCTCAAGTAAGGGGCATCATTGTCAATGTCCATGGGCTCAGTATCAAGCATCAAATCATCAACTAAGAGGGTCCACAGGTCTCTTCTCTTACCACTTTGGGTCTTCGGACCTGCAACAGTATAAAATTCGGGCCGAGTTAGGGTTAGGATAAGACTGGATTTTACATTCTCCCCCCCCTTAAAAGAAATTTAGTCCTCGAAATTGAAAGCGTACCTGTGCTTCCAAAAAGATGAAGAAACTTCTCTCTCATGTCTTCTTCTTTCTCCCATGAGGCTTCTTCCGGGGTATGGTTCTTCCACCGAATCTTCACCAAAGGGATGGTGCGATTCTGCAGCTGCTTGTCCTTTTTATCTGGGATTTCGGCTGGTTCTTCATCGTAAGAAAGATCGGCACTAAGTCCTTCGGGTGCTTGTTGTAGTATGTGTTCAGGGTTCTCTATGTACTTTCGAAGCATTGAAACATGGAACACATTGTGAACTCCAGCAAAAGATGGGGGCAAGGCCAAGCGATAAGCAACAGGTCCAACCTTCTCCAAGATCTCATAAGGTCCAATGAAGCGAGGGCTAAGCTTTCCTTTCACATTGAATCT
Organism: Hakea prostrata; assembly: GCF_041222555.1. Classification (NCBI taxonomy): domain Eukaryota; kingdom Viridiplantae; phylum Streptophyta; class Magnoliopsida; order Proteales; family Proteaceae; genus Hakea; species Hakea prostrata. Next base: position 327,759 of record NW_028291133.1, read on the forward strand.
CGTCACCCCTTTCATAGGTGACACTTTAAGGAAAACTTTTTCTCAAATTGGAAACTCCAAATCGGTCCTTCTTTTGTCGGCATAAGATTTCTATCTTGACTGGGCAGACTTAATCCTTTCTCTAATCATGTCGACCATCGCACTTTGTAGCTTCAATCATTTCCAGACCTAAGACTTTTCTTTCACCCATCTCAGTCCAATACAAAGGTGTCCTGCAAGTGTTACCGTACAAAGCTTTAAATGGAGCCATGCCTATTGTTGCTTGATAACTATTGTTATAGGCAAATGCAACTAAAGCTAAGTGTTCATCCCAATTTCCACCCATGTCCACAACACAGGATCTAAGCATATCCTCAAAGATTTGAATTGTCCGCTCAGATTGTCCATCAGACTGTGGATGACGGGCTGTACCCAAATTCAATTGGGTTCCCAAGGATTTCTGCAAACCATTCCAAAACCTTGAGGTGAACCTAGGATCACGGTCAGAAACAATACTGACAGGCACTCCGTGTAGACGAACTACATTGTCCACATAAAGTCTAGCTAGTTTGTCCAAAGTGTAAGTGATCTTCATAGGAATGAAATGGGCTGATTTGGTCAACCTATCAACAATCACCCACACAGTGTCATTTCCCTTACTTGTCCGCGGCAAGCTAGTCACGAAGTCCATGGAGATATCTTCCCACTTCCAGCTAGGAATAGGAAGGGGCTGAGCAATCCGGACGGAGGTTGACGAACGGCTTTCACACGTTGGCAAGTCTCACACTTGGCAACAAAATCTTCAACATCCGCTTTCAAACCAATCCACCAAAAATGTTCGTTCCCTTAAGTCCTTGTACATTTTGGTACATCCAGGGTGTATTCTAAAGATCGACTGGTGTGCTTCTTTCAATATTTCCTTCTTGATTTCATCAACAGCAGGCACATAGAGTCTACCTCTAAACAATAAGGTACCATCTAAAGATGTACTAAAAGTAGGGTCCATTTCTGAATTCGTGGCAATCTTCTCAATCTTCTCTTTCAACTCAAGATCAGAACTCTGCAAAGCAACAATTCGGTCTCTAAGGATGGATCTTGCCGTCATGGCATAAAGAATACAATCCGAACCCTCAGGAACACTTCCAAACCAAATCTTTCCATCGACGACAACAAGGGCCGACTCAAAGCACACAAGTTCAAATCTTTCCTTTCACCTTTCCTACTAAGAGCATCCGCAACTACATTTGCTTTACCTGGGTGATACTGGATGTCACAATCATAGTCAGAAACCAACTCCAACCATCTTCTTTGTCCCATGTTCAGCTCTTTTTGGGTGAAGAAGTATTTCAAACTCTTGTGATCTGTGAAGATAGCGATCTTCTCACCATACAGGTAATGCCTCCAAATCTTTAAAGCAAAAACAACGGCGGCAAGCTCCAAGTCATGAGTGGGATAATTCCGCTTATAATCTTTCAATTGCCGAGAGGCTTATCCACAACCTTGCCGTGTTGCATCAACACGCAACCCAAACCGATCTTGGAAGCATCAATGTAGACTGTCAACCCACCGGAACTATCAGGTATAGTTAAAACCAAGGCGCTTGTCAGTCTAACTTTCAGCTCTTCAAAATTCTTCTCGCAAGCTTCGGTCCAAACAAACTTCTCTTCTTTTCTAGTTAGCTTAGTCATAGGGGCAGCCAACCTAGAAAAATTCTCAATAAATCTCTGATAGTATCCTGCCAATCCAAGGAAACTTCTTATCTCAGTCACGGTCTTCGGTCTATCCCAATTGGTAACGGTTTGTACTTTTTCCGGGTCAACAAGAATACATTCGGCTGAAACAACATGTCCAAGAAACACTACCCTTGAGAGCCAAAAGTCACACTTGCTAAACTTAGCATAGAGTTTCTTTTCTCTCAACCTTTGAAGTGTGAAGTTCAAGTGCTTCACATGCTCTTCCTCGTTCTTCGAGTAAATCAAGATGTCATCAATGAAATCGATCACAAACTTATCGAGCACATCGTGAAATACCCGGTTCATGAGGTCCATGAACACGGCAGGAGCATTGGTTAAACCAAAAGGCATAACTTCAAATTCATAATGTCCATACCTTGTTCTGAACGCCGTCTTAAAGATATCACTTAACTTCACTTTCAACTGATGATACCCAGACCTTAAGTCAATCTTTGAGAAAACAGCCGCGCCTTTCAACTGATCAAACAGATCATCAATCCGGGGCAACGAGTATCTATTCTTGATCGTCAACTTGTTCAACTCCCGGTAGTCAATGCATAGGCGCATACTACCATCTTTCTTCTTAACGAACAAGACCGGAGCTCCCCAGGGCGACACACTTGGCTGCACAAAACCTCTATCCGGGAGTTCATTCAGCTGTGTTTGCAACTCCTCCAGCTTCGGTAGGCGCCATCCTATATGGAGCCTTAGACACCAAGGATGCTCCAGGAATCAAGTCTATGGAGAACTCAACCTCTTTATCAGGGGGTAGTCCTGATAGATCATCTGAAAACACATCACAGCAAAGTTACAAGCAACACTGACATCTTCAAGTCTCTTCCTTTCTATGACCTTGCTTCCAGATGAAGCACCTTCCACCAAAGTTTGGACTTGCATTAAAGCGGTCAAAGTCTTCTTGCTCACTCTTCCCTTCTTTCCTTGGAACTCGAAAACTGAATTCCCTTCTAATCGAAACTGAATCTTCTTCGAAGAGCAAAAGATCACAGCGTTGTAGGATGTCAACCAATCAATTCCCAAGATGACGTCGAAATCCCTCATATCAAACAACACTAGATTTGCCTTCAAGTTCAAACCACAAACAAAAATAGGACATTCCTCTAACACTTTATCTAGTTTAACAGCAGACAAAACAGGGGTACAAATTGACAAACAACTAGATAAACATCTGGGTGTTAGGTTAGTCTTCACCTCAAAAGTAGATGAAATGAAATAATGGGATGCACCCGTATCAAACAACACAAATGCCGGGAAAGAAGCGACTAACAATGTACCTGTTACAACTTCATGGCAAGGGTCCGCAGGGGCAGAAATAGAAGCGGGAGCGCCTCTCATGATAAGAGAAGAAACACCAGGCAAGGCAGACTTCTTTGGACACAAGCGAGCAAAATGTCCGGGCTGCTTGCTTAGGAAGCATACAAGGTCTCTCTATCCAACAGAAGAGGCTGCCAAAGGGGGTCTATGAAAAGCAGGCCGAGGGTGAACCATACCAGGTCGAGAAGGCTATACGAATCCCGTAGGTCGAGCTCCACTAGGTTGGCCACGAGGACCCACATGAGTAGCACTGGAACTCTGACCCACACTCCTAGGCTGGAAGGCAAGAGTGGGATATGGTGAAGGCCTCACAAACTGACGCTCGGTGTGATCCACAGGACCGGGATGCCTTGGCTGCCAAGGCCTTTGAACACGCGCATTTTCTCTTTCAGCTTCTTCCAACTTCTTTGCATTCTGAACCACCTGGGCATAACTCTCAAGAGGGAGGAGGGTGAGGTATGTCTTTAAAGATGGCCGCAATCCTTTGAAGAATTTCTTTGCCTTTGCATTGTCAGGCTTCATCAAATCAGGGGCGAAAAAAAATAACTCTTCAAATTTTTGCTGGTAGTCCAGCACAGATAAGGAACCTTGGGCCAATGCCATAAACTCAGTCTCCTTGGCATCCTTCACTACCTCGGGGAAATAGTTCTTACAGAAGGCTTCCTTAAATACTTCCCATGAAACAACACCACCATGGAGGGTTTCTAGAATAGGTCGAGAAGAAGTCCACCATGCATCCGCTTCCTGCTAAAGCTTCTACTCGATGAAGAGTACTTTCTGCGCATCCGTACACTGCAAGTTTCGGAAGGCCTTTTCTAGTTCCCTTAGCCATCTATTAGGGAACAGAACATCCTTTGATACACTAGTAGAGGATGCCACCTGTAGTTTCAAGAAGCTCTCCATCAGCCTGGTATGCGGGGTTCCTGCGAACCTCTCCACTAGGGGTGTCAAAACCTAACCCGAACCGTTAAAACCGGACCGAACCGACCCGTTATAGCCCAAACCGGCCCGCACCGAAGTTTAATGGGCTGTGTTTGGGCTGAACAACCTCAGGCCGCAATGGTTCGGGCTGGGCCAGGCTAGCCCGTGTGTGGCCCGCTAGCCCAAACCGTTTGGCCCGTTATAAATAAATAAAATAAAATAAATTTAAATGTAAAAGACAAGAAAACCCCCAAGTTTCTATTTGTTTTCTTAATTGTTTTACTTTGGAATATGCAACAACAAGCCTATCAAAGCCTTCACCATTTGGAAGACGGGCTTAGTAAATATTTAGCAAGTGTATTATCATTTGAAAACCTTTTAATGTTTTATTTTGATCCATTTTTACAAGCATCAAGAAGGGAAAGGAGAATAAGCAAATACAACCCACTAAAATTCATCAAGATGCTAGTTTTCTTTTGTATATTAGTTCTATAATTTTTACTTCTTTGTAGAAAAAAAGTTTTTGGTTTTGAACACCCAACACAAGAGATTTGAAGAGAACTTAATGCTTATATGTGTTTACATGCTCTTGATAAATTCCACACATCAACAAGGTACTCAAAACATAGCGCTAGTAAACCCGAATCCAAACTATTAGTAAACCAATTCTAAACCGTTAGCCCAAACCGTTAGTCAACCCGAACCCAAACTGCACCAGCCCGAAACCGGCCCGAAACCGTTATTTTCTTAATGGGCTGTGTTTGGTATTTGCTTGGGCCGGTTTGGCCAAGCCAAGGTTGCCAGCCCACCGCGCCTCCCTAAGATTCACAAAACCGTTAGGCCCAGTCCCGGCACAGCGCAGACACCGCAGCCTAAGCCCAACGGGGCATTGGGGATGCCGTTGGTAGTATGGTTGTCCTTTTGGGTTTGTTGGGGCCTACGGGTCTCCACATTACCGGGCCGCCAAGCCACAAGCGTTTTCTAGTAGCCATTTTGCAAGACATTGAACACATCGAGACACGAAGATTCTCTTCCATAGTTAAAATGCTCAAACATACAAAGGTCATCAATAAATAAGCAAATAATCAAACATTGGTCAAAATCCAAGACACCAAAAATACAATTTTTCTCACTTTTAATAGCCTTGGTCAAGTCGGCTGTCGTCGACCGTCAAGCTCAAGCTCAACAGTAACGAAAAATCAGGCTTTTTAACTTCATTTCCACTTCATTTCTCATTCCTAACTCATTTCTCTTGTGGAGGGGCTCTGGAGAAAACATTAGCAAACACTTCAAAGTAGATTCCAAGTGGTTTGAGGCTTCCACATCATCAATACATCGAGCATTACTAACCAAGTAAATCACTATTCATCATCTTCTCAATTGATTTCTTCACTTAGATTTCTCAAAATACCATGTTAAACTTGTTGTTCTTAGTTAGAAACATGTTCATGCATACTCAGAAACACAATCCCATAGTTTTCATGCAATAACAATGCTTAAACATCAAGCAAACACAAAATCTCAACTTGGTTTTGTTAACGTAGCCGAAAGTTTCCAAAATTTAGTAAAACTTCGATTTCTCCCAAACTGCTTGGAGTTTTAACACCGAATTTGATGCTACACATTCCAAATGACATGCTACACATTACCATGCAATTCATTTCAACCAATTTCAACAATATAAAAAATCCCCAAATTTGACCTAAACGTCGAAATTCCTCTTTTCTAGCTTGCTGAATTTTCAACTTTAGGACGCGATTTCGACCGGTTTTCTTCGAACAAATGTCACAATCATGCAATCTTCTAACATTGACTTGTTGATCTTTTCTACAGATATTTATATACTATGGAGAGTCGAGGATGAGGTGGTTGCGCTCGAGGTAGGGTAGTAGGAGCTAGGAGAGGTAGAGGTCAGGTGCCTTTGCTGCCACGAGCGGAGGTGATTGATCGACACCGCTTCGTTACACCATTGGCTGAGTTTCTTTACGATGTATACTTTGGGCATTGCCACATAGAGTATGGTCGACCATTTCGGGTTGGAGAGTTGATGACATTTCGGATCGGTGAGAGATTCGACACTTTGGGATGGACACACCTACTTACTGAGGATTTACAAGTGTACCCAGAGTTAGTTCGGCTGTTTTACAGCAACTTGACATCTTTTGTGGAGGGTCCAGCTGATCAGATGGAGTTAATGATAGCGAGTCAGATCAGAGAGACTCAGATCAGATTTACTACTCGTACACTAGTAGAGATTCTCGAGGTTCCTTATTGTCCACATGCATGTGTGTGGATATCAGTAGGGGAGGATTTTAGCAGACACATGCTTCCATATGAGTTGTACGAGATATGCATGACACTTTGGGATGATAACCGGTGTTATCAGCCTAGGGACAGCGGCGAGATGATTGCATCGGCCAGAGTCATTGGGCGGATTATAGGGAGGAACATCATACCGAGAGCGGGACATCATCATGTGGTTACGGTGATGGATGCCTTACTCATCTATCGCATATATATGGGATTTGAGATCGATTTGTCTTATATATTGCATCTATCTGGATGGTGAGGAGAGAGTTGTTGGAGGTGTGGGGTATTCCATCGGTACGAGGACCATTGGACTGATGCAATTAGATCGAGTTGACAAGTCTCCCAGTCTAGGGGACAAGTCGGAGTCCGAGGATGATGGTGAGGATGTTTCAGCAAAGTATCAGGCTGGGGATGATATAGGTGTGCAGGATGTCGGTCCCGATGATCAGGGGGTTCCTGCATCACAGTTTGAGGTCGGGGGTCCATCACAAGCTACACCAGAGGCACCGGATCTGTATGCTCAGATGCAGTCTATGACTTCCATGATGGAGAGGATGGGGGCTAGACAGGAGCAATTGTTCGAGAGTTTTGGAGCCAGGCAGACTCAGATATACAAGAGGATGGAGGCGAGTCAGTCACATATGTATGAGAGGCTTGAGGTGAGACTTGCACAGATAGAGTCCAGGCAGGATCAGATGCAGTCTCAGCTCACTCAGATCACTGAGGATGTCAGAACATCCAGAGTTCGACGATGATCTCCTAGATAGATAGATTATATTAGGATTTCAATTTATGCTTTCTATATGTAATTCGATGTAAAACTTATTTGAGTTAATGAAAGTTATTTTTGTTTCATCTATTATTGGTGGCTTTCTTGATGGATCTTCGTTAAATCTCGTGCTTTTACACAAAAAGGTATGTGATCATCCTCTCCTATGTTTCATCTTTGATTCTTCATTACTTTTTTTTCCTTTTCTTTCCTTTTCTGATTGAGGACAGTAGAAGTGATGTTGTATCTCTATTGCAACTATCACTTTACTCATTCCCTCTCTTTTCCTAAGGATCTAAAGCTTGGTGGATGATCCTCATCAAGATCATCACTCGCTTTTGAAGGAAAACATGTATTCATTCACTTTCCTTATTTAGATTTATGTTCTTCAGTCTTAGATATATTTTTCTTGAGGATCTATGCATGCTTTTAATGATTTCTTTATCATAATTAGTGATCCATCATCCTATTGTTCTTGTCCATGATTTTTACTATGAATTCTTCAAGAACCATGATTGATCTAATTATGGTAACTTTTTGTTTCCTAATTTGTAACTTGAAGACTTGATATGATTAGAGTTTTAAGTCCTCTATGTACTAGCATACTATCATGGTAGTTTCCCCCTTATTAGGTACCTTTTTGAACCACCAAATTCGGTTTTATATTCGAAAATCTCTAATTTTATAGGCCACTGTCTCTGTTGGTCGACTCATTGGTCTACTGCCTTCAATCGACCAATGAGGACAGCAACCTCATATTTGGTCTGTTTTGGATGTTTTGATATCTTTCCTTCTAGGTATCTTTCCTAATATGTTATATACACTTGTTTAGGACTTTCTTCCCAAGTTTAGACAAGGTCTTACTTGAGATCCTTTGCGAGATATATAAGGTAAGGATGGTTATTTCCTTAATTACATAGGTTGCATGAATCTAGTTTCTATATTTGAATACTATTGATTTGTTTCCTTAATTAAATTCTTACAATAATATACTACTGTTGCACTATCTTGATTACAGTAGCATTACTTGTTTATGTTAAATTGATTCATGTATGATTTACTTACCAATTATATGCAAGTTGTATGTTGTTATTGATTTCTTTCCATATAAGAAGTTACCATATATGTGATATGATGGATTTATGTTTGTGAATGATTAAGTATGGTTTGGAAAGGGGAGGTGTCCTTTTGACACTTCTGTCCTTGGACAACTACGGGAATATTATGGGATGTTTCCGGAGATGCCCTTTGGACACCTTCCTAAACTATTAGATGACATATTTAGGGCTGTCTAGTAGTATTTGGCTAGGATGTCCCATTATGTCAGACCCTAATCGGAGGGGTATTGAAACCGAACGACCCGTGGTAGCAATGGGGATTCATGGGCGCTCAAGACTGGTAACCAATTCGTGAGAGGACAGGAAATCACATTGTGGGGGCCATTTGTTGGTAGGGTTGCATATGGATAGACTTGGGCTCATGGGCGCTCAAGACCGGTAACCAATCCGTGAGGGGACGTGAGAGCTTCCCGTTTACCATATGTGGATTACCAATAGGGTTGATGAGTCCGTAGTCAAGGACTATGAGGACTCTAGCGTGAAGGATACTGGAAAGCATCGCCAGGGGTGAGGAATGGACGTATCTGGATCTAACTTGATGTAACTAAGTAGGAGACTTGCATTTGGCTAGGCTTTGACCCTGACATGCGACAATACTTAGACCAATCGGTGATATGAAAGAGTGGTGACTTAACCCCCAGCCATGGAATATCCCGAGGGATGAAGGACCCATTACCAACTGATGATGAGTGATTGAGACCTTCCTAAAGAAGTACGGTGCTATGATTTAAAGCATGTCTGCCAATAGAGACCAGTATACATAGAGTTAGAATCATATTTCATCATGTGTTTCATATCATATTGCATCTTACGTTGCTTTGAATTCCTGCGATTTATGTTGTTATGGATTAACTACCTTACTGGGTTTCATTTGAAACTCATTACTTTCTTTTTTGTACAATATCTTTTGTTAGATTACTCTACAGGTATTGATGACTATGAAGGTCAATACGAGGAAGCGCAAGCTGAAGAAGCGTACTTCACGCAAGGTGCTGGCAACCATGAAGATTATGTTGAGGATTCCTCAAGTGGTCTTACTTGTTTCTAGGATTAGCCCTACTGTGGAGTGGGAACGTCTGAGCGTCATTGATGAAGTCTATATTTATGAAGATGTTTCTCTAGAAAGTAGAATAGACTTTAATTTAGTTTGTTTTATCTTTCTTTCTTATCTTAGAAACAGTTGTAATCTTTCTTTTGACTTACTATCTACTTTCCACTGGTTATACAGTGAGATTCCGCCTCACTTTACTTTATGATTTAGACATTTTGATTGTCATACTCTGATGATATATGATTTATTCTTTCCTTATTTGGATCTTTTGATTATCTTTTGCATATTGATTATTTATGTTCATGATTATGTTATTGTCTATGTGGGAGGTTGATTACTTCGATACTTGATCTTCGGGGCTGTGGATCACATACTCGGGTATGCCTGGTAGGGTACCGGCTGGGTGGATGTGACATCTATCCATATGCAACTCTACCAATAAATGGCCCCCACAATGTGATTCATGTCTTTTCACTGGTTGGTTACCGGTCTTGAACACCTATGAATCTCCATTGCTACCACAGGTCGTTCGGTCTCAATACCCTTCCAAATCGGGTCTGATATAACAAGGAATATCCTAGCCAACACTGCTAGACAAGTCCTAGGTATGACAACCAATAATCCGGGAAAGTGTCAAAGGGCAACATTGGAAATATCCCATACTATTCCCAATGATGTCCAAGGACAGAAATGTGAAAAGGACATTCCCCAATCCCAAATCATACCTAAACAATCACAATCCTATTTCAGTCATATCATCCACGATAGATATCTCATCAAATGAAGGAGTATAATAAGACAAGATCAAATGAACGTACAACATACATGAATAAGTATTCATACATGATCAAGTACATAAAGTAAATAAGGAAATAAGATCCTACTGTACTTACAGCAGTCATATCATAATAGAAACTATCATAATAGTAGCAAATCTAAGTAGTTCCCAAATTAGAAACTAAATCTATGCAATCTATGTTAATATGGTAACAACTGTCTTTACCTTAAACAGATTCGAATATATTCCGGACGGACAAGAGGATGAATCCAAAGTTAGCAAACAAACCCTAGAATAACATCATACAGCCATTAGGAAGTAGTCCTAAAAGAATGAGCATCAATCGAATCAAAACGGACGAAGAAATCCCATTCTGTCACTGTGGGTTGATTGGCTGGGTTGATTGATTCAGTTCGACCCATCAATCTGCCCAGGAGTAATCCGAATCCAAAAATAGTATTTTGATCCGAAAACTATTCTATACAATCCGGAATGCTACAAAACTTGGAGAGAATGTCTAACATAGTAGTCTAAGACTAAAAAGCATATATTAGACATCAAACAATGATTAAAACCATTACTTATTAATTTTAAATCATGCTTTCTATTTTGGTAAAAATCATGGTTTTCATTGAAAACATGCTATGAATGAAAGAGATGAACTAGAGATGATGAGATCTCATTCTAGTACATGAATACATTAAATCAGTGGTATGAATAATCATGGAGAGGCACCTATAATGCTAGAAGAAATCAAAATAAGAATATGATCATAGATGCATGTAGAAAACATAAGAATCATGGTAAGAATTGATTATGATGATCATAGGTATGAGAATGAATGGAGATTGTAGAAGATACAATTGCAGAGATGCAACATCTTCTTCATAATTTCAGATTAAAGAAGAGAAAGATCATGGAAAGAATAAATCAATATCATAGAAGTAAGATTATTAACCTTTGATTGAAGAGCAAGAGAGAGAACTTGTAAGTTTGCATGGTTTGATCTTCTTCAACACTTTTGGAGGCTTGGAGATGAGTTCTCTTCGTTCTCTAAGTGTTTTGGAGGCTAGGGATACTAAAATCACGAAGTCATGAGGTATATATAGCAAAATAACCTAAACAGCAGATTCTGCTCGAGTTTAGCATCTTTGGGTCGATTGGCTGGGTCGACCCAAGCAGTCGACCCAGACTGTCCACTTAGTCTGAAACAGGGAATTGAGGGCCTTTGCTACTCGGAATCAAACGAAACTTTAAACACATATACTATAACTTACCTAGCATGGAAAAATGGCTTTAAATCAAATCCAACCAAGCTCTATGGTTATCAACCAATCTTCTCTTCATCAAGGCGTAGTCTCTTTTCTAAATCCAACACTGTCTTCAAGTATGGGGCGGGGCATCATCGTCAATTTCCATAGGTTCGGAGTCAAACACTATATCTTCTACTGATATGGCTCATAGTTGATTTTCACTTCTACTTCGGGTCTTCGGACCTATAGACAATAGAGTATCCGGGTTAAGGTTAAGGCCGGGTTTCACAGGTTTGTTACCGGTCTTGAGCGCCCATCAAACCATACACTACCACGGGTCATTCGGTCTCAATGGCCTTTCGATTTGGGTCTCACACGACAAGGACAATCCTAGCCACACAAGTAGACAATCCTATGTATGTCATCCAATAACCCGGAAAAGTGTCGATAGGCACCTTTGGAGAACATCCCATAGTATTCCCTCCGATGCCCAAGGACAGAAGCGTCAATAGGACACTTCCCAATCCCAAGTTATACCTAGGCAATCACATACTCAAGTCCATCATATCTCATACATTCAATACATCTTCATGATAAAAGTTAAGTCATAATATTTAAATGATCCACCATGAACACAAGTAACAAGAATAATAAATCATTATGACAAGAGTATATGAATCGCAATACTACTGTTCTAAAACATGTATAGAAGTCCTATAATAATCAAAAGCAATTAAGAGACTATGTTCATTAAGTATAAGCATCAATCATAAGTTCATGGCCTAAGTGTTTATGGAGATAACCATCCTTACCTTAGGTTGAGTTGATGATGAATCAAGAATTACCAAGGAATGATCCAAAAGTAGTGTTAAGACCCTAAACAAACATAAATAAGAAGTTAGAGAAGAAATCGGGAAGATCGGATATCGAACGGGTCAAAACTGGCTGAGGTTGCTGTCAGCAGCAAGTTTGGTCGATGGCATCGACCAAAGAGGATCGACCAAAATGTCTTCGGGACAAAATAGTGGGTTTTGGGGATTTTTGTCCGAAATTGGTCTTTGGGGTTCGGATCAATCCGGAACTTGAAGAGATGCTGAAGAACAGTATAAGGACACTACAAATCAAGGAATTAACATAATCCAATGGTCTAAATAGAAAGCCCCAAATTGAGTTACTAAGTTCAAGAGACAAGCATTATAGCATGGATTGAAATTGATTGCATTGACATTGAAAGGGCATGCATTAGCTAAGGAAACTTATAGGAATGTGATTAGGAGCATATGCTAGTGATAAACATGTACATTGCACACTATACACCTCAATTTTGTACAAAAAGGCATGATGTCAAGAAGAAAATCAAAGAATTTATATGCAACACTTGAAATGGGGGCACAGCATCAATAGATAAGTGAGAGGATCATAGGTTAAGCAAGAGTGGACACTTGGAGTGATGGTTGCAAGGTTGCAGCACCATCTTCAAGGTCTCAACAGCAAGAGAGGATAGAAGAGAATAGAAAAAAATAGAATAGAGAGTTGAAGTGAAGAATCATACCTTGTAGTTGTTGATGGAGACAAGGAACAATGATTAACAATGAGTCTTGGTGGGATCTTCTTCACAAATGCCTAGGAGGTGCTTTGGGAAGCTCTCCCCACGTTCTCAGGAGTGATAATGATTGGAATAGGGCTCAAAACACGAGACTAGTATAAATAGAATGGGAATATTCCAAAGAATCATTAACTTGTCTATCTGGGAAACTTTGGTCGATGGTCCTTGGTCGATGGCATTGACCAAAGAGGATCGACCAAAATGTGATTCAACAGAAAATCAGGTTTTGTTCAGCAACTTCGGACAGAGATTTGGAGGGCTATACAAGGTCAAATTGAATGCGGTTTTCTTTTACAATTCAATCAAGAAGTCTAGTTTCGGGGAATACCTTCGAGTTGTGCACGGGAGTCCATTAGGTACTTCAACTAAATCACTTTTCTCCGATGCGCAGACTTTATTAAACACCGACAATGTACTCAAGTAAGGGTTATCATCATCAATGTCCATGGGCTCGGTCTTTGACTCATAATTTTCAATCAAAAGGGTCCATAAGTCTCTTCTACCACCGCTTCGGGTCTTCGGACCTAAAACCAACAGTGGATCCGGGTTACAGTCAGGGTTAGGATAGGGCTGGATTTTACACTTCTTTCCTAATAAGGTATGTATACTTGTTTAGGATCTTCTTGTGAAGTTTAGAAAGATTCTCCTTGATTCTTGGGATTCTCTTCAAGTTATATATGGTAAGGATGGCTACTTCTATAATTACATAGATTGTGTGATCTTGGTTTTCATATTAGAATCTTCCGGATTTGTTACCATAATTAGATTCTTTTATGAATATACTACTGATATACTTACTTCAATTACAGTAGCATTACTCACTTGCATTCTTTAGTTTATGAATGTCTTTTAATTCAATTGTATATGAGATGGATCATAGAAATGTATGCTTTCTATATATATATACTAGAATGGTGTATGTTATGAATGATTGTGATTGATTAAGTTGGTCTGGGGATGGAGAGGTGTCCTATTAACACTTCTGTCCTTGGACATCAACGGAAATATTATGAGATGTTTCCGAGGGTGCCCATTGACACCTTCCTAAATTGTTGGTTGTCATGCTTAGAGCTGTCTAGCAGTGTTTGGCTAGGATGACCATGTTGTATCAGACCCTAATCGGAGGGGTATCGAGACCGAACAACCCGTGGTAGTAATGGGGGTTTGTGGGCGCTCAAGACAAGTAACCAATCCATGAGAGGACATGAATCACATTGCGGTTACCTTTTTGGGGCCATTTATTGGTAGGGTTGCATATGGATAGACTTGGGCTCATGGGCGCTCAAGACCGGTAACCAACCTGTGAGAAGACGTGAGAGCTTCCCGTTTACCATATGTGGATGACCAATAGGGTTGATGAGTCAGTAGTAAGGGACTATGAGGACTCTAGTGTGAAGAAAGGATCGCCAGGGGCGAGGAATGGACGTATTTGGATCTGACTTGGTATAACTAAGTAGAAGACTTGCATTTGGCTAGGCTTTACCCTGACATGCGCCAATACTTAGACCAATGGTGATGTGAGAGAGCGGTGACCTATACCCCCAACCATGGATTGTCCCTAGGGATGAAGGACCCACTACCAACCGGTGTTGTGAGATGAGACCCTCCTAAAGAAGTATGGTGCTATGGCTTAAAACATGTCTGCCAATAGAAACCAGCATACATAGAGTTAGAATCATAATGCATCATACATTGCTTTGAAATCTTGTTATTTATGTTATTATGGATTAACTGCTTTACTGGGTTTCTTTTGAAACTTACTCCTTTTGTACTATATCTTTGTTAGACTTCTCTACAGGTTCAGAATACTATGACGGTATGAAGAAGCATAGGGAGAGGAGCTATATCTCCCGCAAGGTGATAGTTGTTACGACGATTACTTTGAGGATCCCTCGAGTGATCATGCTTCGTACCATGATTAGTCCATCTGTGGAGTGGAAGCGTCCTTGTCTTATCTCTGAAGTCTATACTTACAAAGACATTCTTTACAAAGTTGAAAACAATTTAGTTACTTTTTGTAGTTCTTATTGGGATTAGTTGTAATCTCTTTTCTTTCTTTTTGAGCTACTATTCCGCTGTTTGGTAGAGTGAGTTTTACACCTCACTTTACTTTATGACTTGACATTTTTATTACCTTTCGTACTCTAATGATATATGATCTTATTCCTTCCTTATTTGGATCTCTCATTTATATTTTGTACATTGATTATTTATGTTCTTGATTATGTTATTGCTTATGTGGGAGGATGATTTCATCGATACTTGATCTTCGGGGCTATGGATCACACACCCGGTAATACCAGGTAGGGTACCGGCTGGGTGGATGTGATAGAGTGGTATTAGAGCCCAAAGTTCAAGGAAATCCTAACCACAGAAAACAATAATATAATATTCCTGAGTCGTAGATCCAAAAGTGACTCAATTACTTTTAGAAGTGAATAATAGAACACTTGGATTAGAAATTTACTTAATGAAGCATAACTAAATCTTTTGAATAATGCACAATAATTATATTTTAACAAATGTTATATAATGCAATAAAGGAAAGTGCATAATACACAGTAATAAAGAGAAACAAAATGAACTTCATTAATTTTAAGGAAAGTTTACAATGATTACATTTGATAAAGCATAAATGGAAAATCATAAGTAAAATCTATCTAGGTGCTCTACTCTGATCTCTGAAAGCTCTGAAATCCTCGGCCATCTGAGTAATCTGAGACTCTATCCTTTCCTGTCATGACTCCATCCGCTCTTGCCTGGTCTCCATCCTCTCCAGTGTGGAAGCCATCGATCTCAACTGTGCATCCAGATCCGAAGTCTCCAGAACTGTGTGTGAAGGACCTCCAGTCTCAAAGTGTGATGACCTAGGAACATCATGATGCTCAGGATCAACCTCGTGCATCTCAGTATCCTCCTCTGCCTGATCATCGGAATCTGGACCAGCATCACCCTCATTTACTGGAACCTCCTCCTCCTCCTCCTCCTCCTCCTCCTCAGTGTCATCATCCTCCTCACCATTTGGACCTGGAGACTTCATAGTTTGAGTGAGTCGCTTCTGCCTGATGATCCTCATCCCAATAGTATACCCCAATGCTCCAGCAACTACCTCTTCTCCCTCCAATTGTACCCCGAAGTGTCGGAAGATCAATGTCAGTAATCTCCCGAGCAAAGGTTCCTCATGCTCGAACACGCCACCAGGTCTATCATGACGTTCTAGATGATGTAGGACAAGTCAATCTAGAATCCCATGTAGATCCAGTAGATGACTACGACCTCCATCACTGTAACTCCGTGGTGATGTCCGGCCTTCGGCATGATGTTTTAGCCCACAATGCGACCGATGATCCGAGCCGAGTCAGTCATTTGTCCGTTGTTCCGTGGAAAGTAACACTCTAAGTCGTCCCAGAGGGTGGCACACATCTCATGAAGCTTGTAGGGCATCAAGTAGCTGTCCACCTCAGCTCCTGAGGGAATCCACAAGCACTGATGTGGATAGTAAGGCACCTGCAGGATCTGTGCCAGTGTCTTAGTAGAGAAGCTGATCTGTGTGTCCATGACCCTGCTCTCGATGATAAGTCTGAAAGGACGGCCCTTTCCTCTGGCTCCTCGATAGACGTGAGGTTGCTGAAGAACAGCCTCACAAGATTTGGATAGACGGGCAAGTCCGCCGTAAAAAGATGAGTCCATGCTAGGGTGTCGAATCTCTGCCAGATCCTGAACACTCTCATTTGTCAAAGGTGAAGTAGACGCCCATACTCGATGTGGCAATACTCGAAGTACGCCTCATATAGGAACTCTGCCTGTGGCGTATCGAAGCGATCAAGTCGTATAACCTCTGCTCTCGGATGAGCTGGCACTCGACCCCTACCTCTCCTAGCTCCTACTATACAACCTCAACCGCGTCCTCCCCTCTGCATGATGAATGTCTGTGAAAGAGACAAAGGACATTGCTTGTTAGTGTTGTATCGAAAATTTAAGTCAGAAGGGCATTTTCGTAATTTTTACCCAAATTTGAAAATTTTGGAAAATGCAAATTGAACATACTAGCATGTGCATAATACTTGGAATAGCATGTCTATGATGTTTATTTGAAGAAAATCCGTCGAAATCTTGACCTGAAATAAAAAATTCAGCAAGTTGAAATTGGGGATTTTGCAATTTAGGTCAAAAATTGGAATTTTGAAATTTCTGGAATTGGTTGAATCAAACTACATGCACACAATCACAATATCATTTTGAGCATGTAGCATTTGATTTCGTGCGAAAACTCCAAGCGGTTTGGGAGAAATCAAGTTTTTCTAAAGTTTGGCGATTTCGGTTGCGTTAACGATGAGAAAACGCATGATAGTGTTAGAACTTGTTGTTTATGCATGGCATTTTGTTTAAAACTCATGGAATATGTTAAAGTATTCCTAGACATGATTTCTAACTATAGACACAAGTAAAACAAGATTTTTGGTGAAATGCTAACATGAGAAGATGCATTTGAGGTGAGAATGAATGGTTTACCTTGTATGTTGATCATTGAGTGTTGAAGAGTTGTTGTTGAAGCACCAATCCACTCTTAGAACACTTAGAAATGCTCTAGCACCTTTACCCTAGAGTTCTCCCTCAAGAGTGCAAGGTTTGAAATGAGGATTGAATGAGGTTTTACACCTTAAAACCTGATTTTTCGCGTGCTGTTAGCATTGGTCGACCGAACCAATCGACCAATGGACCCACAGTGACCTCATTTTCTGTTGAATTTTTGGAAAAAGTGATTTTTGTCCTATGGATTATTGTTTGATGACTAAATGGATGTATTTAAGCATGATTTAAATTTTCAAATCATTTGGACTTGTGGATTATGATGAAACTTTGAAATTCGGTGTTTTGATTTTTTCGATTTTTGCAGAATGGTTCTTTTGAGAAGTGGACGTGGTGGATCCAGTAGTCATGGTCATGATGGGATACCTCTTGGAGGCGGTGAGATACCCAATGGTGGTTCTAATCAACAGACCCATTCCGGCGATTGGGGTAACCATGACATACCCGATGCCTCGAACATCGATAGTTTCCGCAATATTGCCAACATAATGGGCAATATGATGCAGCAACAAGCAGCCCAATTCAATAAGATGTTGGCGGGTTTCATGACTCTGCCCAATGAGAATCGTGTTGGTGCTAACGGAATTCTTCATGCTGTGGTCCCAAATGCGGAAAGGTTGCCTGGAACTCCTCATACACGTCTAATGGAGAGTTTCCTAAAGCTGCAAGTGCCCACCTTCACCGGAGTTCCAAAGATGCCTTGTTTCCTAACAAGTGGCTTCGTGAGTTGGAGAAGGGTTTCCGACATCTACAATGGTCTGAAGCCCAAAAGATTCTGTTTGCTGAACAAAAGTTGCAACATGAAGGTGACGCCTGGTGGATCTCCACTCGGCCTATTTTGGAAGGTTTGCATGTGGGCGTTGTGTCGTGGGATTTGTTCAAGAAAGCTTTCTGCAAGAACTATTTCCTGGAAGCAGTGAAAGATTTGGAGGCTGAATTTATGGCTCTTACGCAGGGACCTCTGTCTGTGTTGGAGTACCAACAAAAGTTTGAATAGATTCACTTCTTTGCTCCAGACTCCTTGAAGCTTGACATTGCCAAAGCGAAGAAGTTCTTTAAAGGACTGCGCATCCTGCCATTAAAGCATATCTCACTTCCAGCCTATCGAGAGCTATGCTCAAGTGGTGCAGAGCTCGAAGAAGTTGGAAGAGACTGAGAAGGAGAGCGCTCGTGTGCAAAGGCCCTGGCAGTCCAGGAATCCTGGTTTAGTGGACCCTAATGATCAGCGCTTTGTGAGACCTACACCGTACCCTACTCCTGCTTTTTAGCCTAAGAGTGTAGGTCAGAGACCTGGATTTCAGTAGCCCGGCCAGTATAGTCAGTATGGCAGGAATCGACCACCGATGAATGTGAATGCTTGGCCTGTGAATGCGAATCCTAGGCCCTTGGTTCAAAAGCCCCCAGTTGCAGCTACTCTAGTGGGACCTAGTAATCTTGTTTGCTTTTTCTGCAACCAGACTGGGCATTTTGCTCGTGCCTGTCTGAAGAGGCCTGTTGAGCAGTCTGCTCTGTTAGTGAAAAATGTTACTGCTCCTCCCTCCGGTAGAGTGTTCAGTATTTCAGGTACACGAAAAGATGCAAGCCATGATGTGATTACAGGTACATTGTTAGTTGCTTCTATTCCTACATTTGTCCTATTTGATACGGGTGCATCCCATTCGTTCATATCATCTGCATTCATCAAGAAGACTGACCTAACGCCTGAGAAATTATCTAGTTGTTTATTGATTAGTACACCTACTGGTCCTGCAGTGAAACTAGATAAGGGGTTAGTTAAATGTCCTGTTTTGATTAGTGACAATTTGGGAATTGATTGGTTGACAGCCCACAAAGCCGTATTTCTTTGTTCTTCAAGGAGAATTCAGTTTTAGATCTGTGGAAGTCCAGTCTTTGAACTTCAAGGCGAGAGAAGAAGGATTGGTAAGAAGACCATGTCAGCATCGATGCAAGTCTACGCATTAGTGGATGATGCTTCATCTGAAGGCAAGGTTAAAGAAGAGAAGAGAGTTGATGAAGTCAAGATTGTCTACGACTTTGTTGATCTCTTTCCTGATGATCTGTCAGGAGTGCCTCCAGATAGGGATGTTGAATTTTCTATTGATCTCATCCCTGGTGCTGCTCCGGTATCTAAAGCTCCGTATAGAATGGCTCCTACCGATCTGAAAGAAATACAAACCAGTTGAATGAGCTCATAGATAGACGTTTAATACAGCCTAGTGTATCACCTTGGGGAGCTCCGGTTTTGTTTGTTAAAAAGAAGGATGGTAGTATGCATCTATCATTGATTACCGTGAGTTGAACAAGTTGACCATCAATAATAGATATCCGCTGCCCAGGATTGATGATCTCTTCGATCAGTTGAAAGGTGCAGCTGTGTTCTCGAAGATTGACTTGAGATCTGGATATCACCAATTGAAAGTGAAGTCAAGTGATATCTTCAGGACAGAACAAGGTATGGACATTATGAGTTTAGAGTCATGCCTTCCGGTTTGACTAATGCTCCTGTAGTGTTCATGGACCTCATGAACCGAGTATTTCATGATGTGCTTGATAAGTTTGTGATAGTTTTTATCGAAGACATCTTGATCTATTCGAAGAATGAAGAAGAGCATGCAAGGCATCTAAGTCTCACTTTGCAAAGTCTGCGAGAAAAGAAGCTTTACGCTAAGTTCAGCAAATGTGATTTTTGGCTCAAAAGAGTAGTATTCCTCGGCCATGTGGTTTCAGCTGAAGGTATTCATGTTGATCCCGAAAAAGTTCAAGCAATGGCTGATTGGGAAAGACTGAAGACTGTTACGGAAATAAGAAGTTTCCTTGGATTGGCAGGATACTATAGAAGGTTTATTGAGAACTTTCCTCGGCTGGCTGCTCCTATGACTTAGCTGACCAGGAAAGAAGAGAAGTTTGTTTGGTCTGACGCTAGTGAGAAGAATTTCCAAGAGTTGAAAGATAGATTGACAAGTGCCCCGGTCCTGACTATACCTGATAGTTCCGGCGGTATGACAGTCTATACCGATGCGTCGAAGATTGGTTTGGGTTGCGTGCTGATGCAACATGGTAAGGTCGTAGCCTATGCTTCTCAGCAATTGAAAGATTATGAGTGGAATTACCCCACTCATGATTGCATCAACACACAACCCAAACCAATCTTTGATGCATCAGTATAGATTGTCAAACCACTGGAGTCATCAGGTATAGTGAAAACCGGGGCACTTGTCAATCTATCTTTCAACTGTTGAAAATTCTTCTCACAAGCGTCAGACCAAACAAACTTTTCTTCTTTTCTAGTTGGCTTAGTCATAGGAGCAGCCAACCTAGAAAAGTTCTCAATAAACCTTATGTAGTATCCCGCCAATCCAAGAAAACTTCTAATTTCCTTTAGGGGGGCCTCCCCCCCCCCGGTCGGCAACTTCTTGTTTTTGTTTGGGACAAACACAAATCTCCTTCACCAAACCGATAGGCCAATAAAAACTATTATTTTTAATAAAAAACCTCCCTGTAAGCTTAGCATAAAGCTTCTTTTCTCGCAGTCTTTGCAAAGTGAAATTTAGATGCCTTACATGCTCTTCTCCATTCTTTGAATAAATCTGGATATCGTCGATGAAGACTATCACAAACTTATCAACCACATCATGAAATACTCTGTTCATAAGGTCCATGAACACAGTAGGAACATTAGTTAAACTAAAAGGCATGACTCTAAACTCATAATGTCCATACCTTGTTCTAAAAGCTGTCTTGAAAATATCACTTGACTTCACTTTCAACTGGTGATATCCAGATCTCAAGTCAATCTTTGAGAACACTACTACACCTTTCAACTGATCGAAGAGATCATCTATCAAGGGCAGCGGATATCTATTCTTGATGGTCAATTTGTTCAACTCACGGTAATCAATGCATAGACGCATACTACCATCCTTCTTCTTAACAAACAAGACCGGAGCTTTCCAAGGTGATACACTAGGCTATATAAAACCTCTATCTAAGAGCTCATTCAGCTGGTTTTGTAGTTCTTTAAGTTCGGTAGGAGCCATTCTATACGGAGCTTTAGATACCGAGCAACTCCAGGGATTAGATCAATAGAAAATTCAACATCCCTATCAGGAGGCAGCCCTGACAAATCACCAGGAAAGACATCAATGAAGTCACAGACAACATTGACTTCTTCTAACTTCTTCTCTTCCTTAACTTTGCTTTCAGACGAAACATCTTTCACTAAAGCACAAACTTGCATCAATGCGGTCAAGGTCTTCTTACCAATTCTTCCTCTTTCACCTTGAAATTCAAAAACTGAACTTACACTAATCTGAAACTGAATTCTCTTTGAATAACAAAGAATTATAGCTTTATGGGCTGTCAACCAATCGATTCCCAAAATGATATCAAAACCTTTCATATCGAGAAGTACTAAATTGGCTTCCAAGTTCTTCTCATCAACCAAAACAGGACATTTAACTAACACTTTATCTAGTTTCACAACAAATCCAGTAGGAGTACTAATCAATAAACAACTAGATAGATTCTCAGGTGTTAGGTCAGTCTTCTTAATGAATGTAGATGATATGAACGAATGAGATGCACCCGTGTCAAATAAAACAAATGCAGGTATAGAAGCGACTAACAATGTACTTGTTACCACATCATGACTTGCTTCTTGTTCAGTACCAAAAATACTGAACACTCTTCCAAAAGGAGGGGCAGGAGCACTCTTCACTACAGGAACAAATTGTTGAACTGGCCTCTTTGGACAGGCACGAGCTAAGTGACCGGTATGCTTAGAGAAAAAGCAAACAGAGTCCTTAAGTCCAACTGGGATAGCTGTAGCTGGGGGCTTCTGAACCAAAGGTCTAGAATTTGCATTCATAGGCCTGGCATTAGGAATATTCATAGATTGTCTATTCCCACCATACTAACTATGTTGGCCGGCTTGCTGAAATCCAGGACTCTGACCTACACTCCTAGGCTGGAAAGCAGGAGTAGGATATGGTTCAGGTCTAAAAAAGCGCCGCTTTGTACAATCAACTAATCCAGGATTCCTTGACTACCAAGGTCTTTGCACACGAGCATTTTCCTTTTCAGTCTCTTCCATCTTTTTTTGAATTCTGAACCACTTGAGCATAACTTTCAATAGGCTGAACTATGAGATATGCTCTAATTGCAGGTTGCAATCCCTTAAAGAATATCTTCGCTTTAGCACGATCAGGCTTCAAAGAATCAGGAGCAAAGAAGTGGAGCTCTTCGAACTTCTATTGGTATTCCAACACAAACAGTGAACCTTGAATCAAAGCCATAAACTCAACTTCCTTAGCATCCTATACGGCTTCAGGGAAATAATTCTTACAAAATGCTTCTTTGAAAATTTCCCAAGTCAGTCCACCAGTATGCAAAGCTTCCAAGATAGGACGAGTAGAGTTCCACCAAGCGTCAGCTTCGTGTTGAAGCTTCTATTCAGCGAACAAAATCTTCTGAGCTTCAGAACACTGCAGATGACGGAAAGCCTTTTCTAACTCTCGCAGCCACTTGTTCGGAAACAAGGCATCTTTGGACACTCCGGTGAAAGTAGGTACTTGCAACTTCAAGAACTCTCCATCAGACGAGTATGAGGATTCCAGCCAACCTTTCTGCATTCAGGACTGCGGCATGAGGATTCCCATTAACATCAGCAAGAGTATCATTGTGCAGAGTCATGAAACCCGTTAGCATCTGATTGAACTGATTTGCTTGCTGTTGCATCATATTGCCCATGATGTTGGCAATATCACGGAAACTTCCGACGTTCAGGGCACCGGGTATGTCATGAGTACCTTGATCACCAGTGTGGGTCTGCTGATCAGAACCATCAAAAGGTATCTCAAAACCACCAAGAGGTATCTCACCACCTCCATGGCTACTGGATCCACTACGACCACTTCTTAATAGAACCATTCTGCAAGAATCGAAACGTCAAAATGCCGAAAATCGAAGATTCGACAAAATCCACAAGTCCAAATGATTGGAAATCTTAAATCATACTCATATACTTCCATTTAGTCAATAAATAAACAATCATAGGACAAAAATCACAATTTTCCAAATTTCATCAGAAATTGGAGCTACTGGGTCTGTTGGTCGATCGACCAACCAATCGAACAAGGCTCACAGCACGCGAAAATTAGGCTTTTAAGCATAAAAAACTCATTCCAAACTCACTTCAAACCTTGCAAACTTGAGAGGGAGCTTTGGAGAAGAAGTGCTAAGGTCTTCCTAAGTGTTTTCCAAGTAGTTTGGTGCTTCAACAACAACACTACTTCTCACTTAGATCATCACACAAGGTAAACACTCATTTTCTCTCTCAAATTCATCTTCTCATGTTTGCAATTCAACAAAAATCATGTGTTGCTTATGTCTATTGTTAGAAATCATGTCTAGGTGCACTTAGAAACATATTCCATGAATTTTTAACACAATTCCATGCGTAGACAACAAGTTCTAACACAATCTTGCACTTTCTCATTGCTTTCGCAACCGAAATCGCCAAACTTTAGAAAACCTTCGATTTCTCACAAACCGCTTAGAGTTTTCACATGAAATCAATTGCTACATGCTTAAAATGATGTTGTGGATGTGTACATGTAGTTTGATTCCACCAATTTCAGAATTTTCAAAAATCCAATTTTGACCTAATTTCAAAATCCCCAAATTCCTTCTTGCTGGATTTTTTACATTAGACCAAGATTTCGATAGATTTTCTTCAAAATAAAACATCTTAACATGCTATTCCAAGTATTATGCACATGCTAGTATGTTCAATTTGCATTTTCCCCAAATTTCAAATTTTCCAAAAAATTACGAAAATGCCCTTCTGGCTGAAAATTTGAAACAACACTAACAAGCAATGTCCTTTGTCTTTTCCATAGACATTCACACCATGTAGAGAGAAGGACGTGGTCGAGGCCGAGGTCGCTTAGTCTGTGCTCGGAGAGGCAGAGGTCGAGTTCCATCTCAGCCGAGAGAGGAGGTACCATGGCTTGACTGATTTGATACGCCGCAGGCAGAGTTCCTGTATGAGGCATTTTTCGAGTACTGTCGCATTGAGTACGGGCGACTACTCCACTTACAATAGCTGAGGGTGTTCAGGATCCGACAGAGGTTCGACACTTTGGAGTGGACCCATCTTTTCACGGCGGATTTGCCTGTCTACCCAGAGCTGGTGAGGTTGTTCTTCAGTAACCTCACATCCATTGAGGAGGCCATAGGACAGGGCCGTCCTTTCAGACTGATCATTGAGAGCAGGGTTATGGAGACACAGATTCGGTTCTCCACGAGGACACTGGCACACATTCTCTGGGTGCCCCTCACTATCCACGACAGTGCTATGGATACCCTCTAGAGCTGAGGTGGACAACTACTTGTTGCCCTATGAGCTTCACGAGATATGTGCCACTCTTTGGAGTGACTTAGAGTGTTACTTTCCATGGAATAGCGGGCAAATGACGGATTTGGCTCGAATTATCGGTCGCATTGTGGGCAAGATATCATGCCGAAGGCCGGACATCATCATAGGGTCACAGCGATGGAGGCCTTAGTCATATACCGTATTTACATGGGATTCCAGATCGACTTGTCCTACATAATCTAGAATGTCTTGATAGATTTGGTGGCTCATACAAGTATGAGAAACCTTCGCTTTGGGAGATTACTGACATTAGTCTTCCGAGACTTTGGGGTGAGTCTAGAGGGCGCAGATGTAGTCACTGGAGCATTGGGGTATACGATCGGGACGAGGACCATTAGACAGATGTGAGTTACCCAAACTGTGAGGTCTCCAGGTCCAGAGGGTGAGGATGATGAGGATGGGGTTCCAGTGTATAAGGGTGATGCTGGTCCAGATTTTGATGATCAAGCAGAGGATGACACTGAGATGCATGAGGCTGATCCAAAGCATCATAAGATTCCCAGATCATCACATTTTGAGACTAGAGGTCCTTCACACATAGTTCCAGAGACTTCGGATCTGGGTGCACGGATGAGATCGATGACTTCCATGCTAGAGAGGATGGAGGTTAGACAAGAGCAGATGTACAATGCTATGGAGTCACGGTAGGAGCATATAGAGTTGAGACAGGGATGGATGGAGTCTCAGCTTATTCAAATTGCAGAGGACTTTAGAGCATTCAGAGATCAGAGTAGATCACCTAGATAGATTGTACTTAGGATTTCCCTTTATGCTTTATCAGATGTAATCGTTGTAAACTTTTCTTAAAATTAATGAAGTTCACTTTGTTTCACTTTGTTATTGTGTATTATGCACTTTCCTTTATTGCATTATATAATATTTATTAAATCATAATTATTGTATATTAATTAAGTCACCAAGTATGCTTCATTAATCAAGTTTCTAGTTCAAGTGTTCTATTATTCACCTCTAAGAGTAATTGAGTCATTTTTGGATCTATGACTCAGGGATGTTCTGTTATTGTTTTCTGTGGTTATGATTTCCTTGAACTTTGGGCTCTGATACCACTCTGTCACATCCACTCAGCCGGTACCCTATCACCATACCCGAGTGTGTGATCCATAGCCCCGAAGATCAACTATAGAGGAAATCATCCTCCCACATAGACAACAACATAATCATGAACAGATATAATCAATGTGTAAATATTATAAATAAAAGGTCCAAATAAGGAAATGAATGACAAGTATAATCGAGTGCGGAAAAAATGATACCAGATGTAAACATCAAAAAGGAGTAGAGTGAGGCGGAATCTCACTCCACAGTTACAATGGAAATGTAGCACGTAAGTCTAAAAAGAAATACAACTGTCCTCAAAGGAAAGTAAAGGAATGAAAATCAAAAGAAACTATGAGCTTTCTACTCTATAGATAACGTCTTCATAAGTATAGACTTCATCAATCCAACTCAGATGTTCCAACTCCACATTAGGTCTAATTGTAGTACGCAACGTGATCACTCGTGGGATCACCAATGTGATCTTCATTGTTACCAATACCTTGCGTGTAGTATGCTTCTTCAGTTGGCGCTTTTTCTGTAGAGTAATCTAACAAAAGAGATTGCAGAAAAAGGAGTGAGTTCGAATGAACTCAGCAAGGCAAGTTAATTCACAACAACATAAATAACATGATTTCAGAACATAACATGATGCAATGTGATATGAAATAGATAGTGAATGTATGAATTTAACTTTATGTATGCTGGTCTCTATAGTCAGACATGCTTTAAGTCATAGCACCATACTTCTTTAGGAGGGTCTCATCACACAACGCCATTTGGTAGTGGGTCCTTCATCCCTCAGGACAATCCATGGCTGGGGTATAGGTCACCGCTCTCTCACATCACCATTGGTCTAAGTACTGGCGCATGTCAAGGTAAAACTTAGCCCAATGCACGTCTTCTACTTAGTTATATCAACTTAGATCCAGTTACGTCCATTCCTCGCCCTTGGCGATCCTTTCTGGTATCCTTCATACTAGAGTTAGCATAATCCCTGACTACGGACTCATCAACCCTACTGGTCATCCACAAATAACAGACGGGAAGCTCTCTCATGTCCCCTCACGGGTTGGTTACCGGTCTTGAGCGCCCATGCGCCCAAGTCTACTATTTGCAAACCTACCAATAAATGGCCTCTCACGAGTATCCACAATGTGATTCATGTCCTCTCACGGATTGGTTATCGGTCTTGAGTGCCCATGAATCCCCATTGCTTCCACGGGTCATTCGGTCTCAATACCCTTCCAAATCGGGTCTGATATAATGGGGTATTTTTAACCAAACACTGCTAGATAGCCCTAGGTATGACAATCAATAATTCGGGAAAGTGTCAAAAGGAATCATTGGAAACATCCCATACTATTTCCACTGATGTCCAAGGACAGAAATGTCAAAAGGACACTTCCCAATCCCAAATCATACCTAATCAATCACATTCTCATATCAGTCACATCATACATAATCGATATCTCATCATATAAAAGAATATATAAAAGCATGATCAATTCTTTAAACAACATTCATGAGTAAGCATACTTATATACTTGAATAATGAAAGAGAAAACATAAGTAAGGTGCTATTGTACTTACAGCAGTACATCATAATTAGAAAATACAATATCAGTAGTGAATCTAAGAGTTTCCGTCATTAGGAACTAAAATACACGCAATCTATGTTATTATGAAAATAACTGTCCTTACCTTAAATAGCTTTGATGATTATCCAAAGATCAAAGAGAGAGGTTCCAAACCTAGCAAATAAACCCTAAACAATCATAGATACAACAATAGGAAAGAGGCCTAAAAGATTGGAGATCAAACGAATCAAACCGAGTGAAAAACGGAGCTACTAACTTGCCTGGTTGATTGGTTGGTCTACTGACCAAGTCGACCAACTGAGTCAGTACGAAACAAAAACATGGATTTTGATCCGAAACTCAATCTACAAGATTCGAAACTCTATGAAACTTGGAGGAAACCTTTAGAACAATATTCTAACACTAAAGGAGTATAGATTAGGCATTAACAGTGATTAAAAACACTACCTTCCAATTTGAAATCATGATTCCCCAAGTTGGTGAAAACCCTAGTTTTCGATGAAAAATATACTATGAATCCATGGGAAAGACTAGAGATGATCAGATCTCATCCTAGTAGAAGATAATCAGATATCATACACAAGTCCATCATGAAAATTAGATCCAATCATGTTAAAAAAGTGAATCAAACAGGGAGATCATGGTTTTATGAGGGTTTTACAAGGATCATGGCGAAGATCAATGTAAATGTCATTAAACCTTGATAATGGAAGGAGATTATGGAAGAGATGGTTGCAAGGATGCAGCATCTTCTTCATAGTCTCAATCAAAAATAAGATCATAGAAGAATAAATCACAACACAAAAGAGATCACTAACCTTGGATTGACAGATCGGAGATGAGAAGCTTCAGATCTTGCAAAGATCCTTTGAAATCACCAAAGAGAGCTTTGAAAGAGTCTTCCCACATTCTCTGAGAGTTTTGGAGGCAGAGGATACTAAGAAACATGAAGTTTACTTAAATAGAAAGTCAAAAACCCTAAACATAGGATTTTCTCGGATTTCTGGACCTGTTGGTCGATTGGCCCGATCAACCAAGCAGTCGACCAAGCTGGTCAGCAAGGCCCAAACAGGGAATTGGAGGCCCAACTCAAGTCCAAACCTCTTGGGCTTCTCCCAACACAACATATGGCTTACCTAGTATAGAAAAATGCCTTCGAATCATATCCAACTATATTTTAAGTCCATCAACTTGACTCATCTTCAACAAGCTGCAACTTCCTTTCCAGTTCTGAACAAACTTCCAAGTATGGAACACCATCATCAACTTCCATGGGTTCTGGGTCAAACACCATGTCTTCCACTGAGATGGCCCATAGTTGGCTTCTTCCTTTACTCAGGGTTTTCGGACCTACAAACAACCGAGTATCCATGTCAAGGTCAGGGTTAGGAGAGGGCTGGATTTCACACAAATCATGCACACTAACTAACGATGAGCGTAAGGCTAATCAGTATGCTACCGGTCCAACCTTTTCAACGATCTCATGTGGTTCAATGTACCGAGGGCTAAGCATTCCTTTGATGATGAATCTCATTACACCTTTCATAGGAGATACTTTCAGAAAAGCATTTTCCCCAACTTAGAATTCCATTTCAGTCCTTCTTCTGTCTGCATAAGACTTCCACCTTGACTGTGTTGTCTTGATCCTTTCTTTGATCATATCAACCATTGCACTTGTAGCTTCTATCATCTATGGACCTAGAATTCTTCTTTCACCAGTTTCGGTCCAATACAACGAGGTTCTACAAGTGTCCATACAACGCTTTGAAATGAGCAATGCCTATTGTTGATTGATAACTATTGTTATAGGCAAATTCCACCAAAGCTAGATGTTCATTCCAATTGCCTCCCATATGCACTACATAAGATCTGAGGATGTCTTCCAAGATCTGAATTGTCCACTTTGACTATCTATCGGTTTGTGGATGATGACCTGTACTTAGATTTAGTTGAGTTCCTAATGCCTTCTGAAGATTATTATAGAATCTAAAGGTATATCTCGGATCTCTATTTGATAGTATGCTTACCGGAACTCCGTGCAAACGCACTACATTGCCCACATACAATCTTGCTAGCTCATCCATAGTGTACGTGATCTTCATAGCATTGAAATGTGCTGATTTCATCAATCTATCAATAATCACCCACACAGTGTCATTCCCTTTGCTGGTACGAGGTAAGCTAGTGACGAAGTCCATAGTAACGTCTTCCCACTTCTAGTTAGGAATGGGAAGTGGCTGCAGAAGTCCTGATGATGGTGGTCAGACAACTTTAACTCGCTAACAAGTATCATACTTGGCCACAAAGTCTTCCACATCATTCTTTAGTCCAATCCACCAGTAGTGTTCCTTTAGATCCCCATACATCTTGGTACTTTTAGAATGTACGGTGAATATTGATCGATGTGCTTCTTTCAAAATTCCCTTCTGAAGTTCTTCAACAGCTGGTACACACAGTCTTACTCTATAAGTCAAAGCACTATCAGTAGACATAAGGAAGTTAGACTCTTCCTGTGGACTAGAATCAATCTTCTCAATCTTTTCCTTCCAACTCTGGGTCCAAACTTGCAAGGAAATTATCCTATCTCTCAAGGTTGACCTTGCTGTCATAGCTGCAAGTATTACTTCAGATCCTTCTCGAAAAATCTCTAGTCAAAACTTCAAGATGGAGTACAGAAGCGGTTTGATGAGAGCATTCAAATCCACTTCTTCTCTTTTACTCTTCCTACTAAAGGCATCTGCAACTACATTGGCTTTCCTAGGGTGATACTAAATATCATAGTTATAGTCTTTTACCAACTCCAACCACCTATATTGCCTCATGTTTAACTCCTTCTAGTGAAGAAGTACTTTAAACTCTTATGATAATTGTAGATAGCACCAAATCTTCAATGCAAAGACTATTGACGCTAACTCCAGATCGTGAGTAGAGTAGTTTCAGTTATAATCTTTTAGTTGCCTTGAGGCATATGCTGCTACCTTCCCGTGTTGCATCAAAACAAAACCTAAACCAATCTTCGAAGCATCAATATAGACTATCAATCCGCCAAAGTCATCTGGTATGGTCAACACTGGGGCACGTGTCAGTCTCTTCTTCAATTCTAGGAAATTTTTCTCACAAGCATCGTTCCAGATGAACTTCTACCCTTTTCTAGTAAGCTTAGTCATCAGAGCAGCTAATCTATAAAAATTCTCTCTAAATCTTCTGTAGTGTCCCACCATTCCTACAAAGCTTTTGATATTGGTCACAGTCTTAGGTCTATCCCCATTCTACAACTACCTTGACCTTATCAGGATCAACTCGAAAAGACATCCACAAAGTCTCTTACTACCTTGACTTCTTCAATTCTCTTCTCTTTCTTGCTTCCATTCCCTGATAAAGCATTAAGTGATGCACTTTCCATTAATGCTTTTACTTGCATAACTGCAGTTAAGGTATTTTTGCTAAGTCTTCCTTCATCACCTTGAATTTCAAAAGATGAATTTCCGTCAAGCTGGAACTACACTCTTCTCTCAAGGAGTAGAGAATAACCGCTTTGTGTGCAGTTTGCCAATCCATTCCCAAGATTACATTGAAATGTTTTATATCAAAGATCACTAAATTCTAAGTTTCTACCAATTATGGTAACAGGGCAAGCTTCTATTACTTGGTCTAATTGAACTACCGATCGAGTGGGTGTACTAGTCATTAGAAACCTAGGCAATTTCTTTGATATTACCATAGTGACTTTGATCTTGCTCAGTCCCAGCGATACTATACACTTTTCCAGCTGGAGGGGCTTGTATTGGCTTGGCCATAGTTGTTGTCGACTGACTATTCCTTTGAGGGCAAGTACGAGCATAATGTCCTGTCTGATGGCAGAAGAAACAACAGGTTCTTTTTGTGCTGTAGTAGTCTACCGCTGGAGGTCTTGGATTTGCATAAACTGGCCTGGGAGCTTGAGTAGTACCAACTGGTCGACTAACACCATTCTGAACAAACTATCCAGTTTGTGCATTCCCAAATCCATGTCTCACACTCCTAGATTGTTGACATAGCAAGTGCTCTTGCTTTGCAAAGTCTATTGAAGACGATAGTTCTCCTTTTTTGACTCTTCCACTTTCTTTGAATTATGTACCATCTGTGTGAAATCCCTAAAAAAAACCCTAATCTGGAAATCCATATTGTAAGTCCGAAAACCTGGAGTGTGGAAAGAAGGCAACTGTGGGCCATTCAAATTGAAACCATTAGATTAGACTTTAAACCAATGGAAGTAGATGGAGACAATGCTAAATTGGGAATTCTGTCAAAATATGGAAGAAGATATATCCCGGATATTGATGGACTTGGTAGATGGATCAAGAGTACAATGATGACACAAGTAGAAGTTGTCACATCCCCCAGCCAGTAGTACCCTATCCGCGATACCCGGAGGTGTGATCCACAAGTCCCATGGTCAAGTTTAGGGCGATCATATACCCACATTGCACAATAATATAATCACCAGCGAAGAATAATGAATGTCCAAGTATATTAAGAAACAAAACAAAGAATAAATCTTAAAGTATAATCAAAGTGCAGATTAAAATGATACCAATTAAAGATAATCAGAGTGCGGAATAAAATGATACCAATCAAAGAACAACTATTAAGTATAGCAGAAAATAACTCTATAGGTCAAATGCGGAAGAGTAGATCAAACTCTAAAGTAACTCTAAAGCTATTACAACTGGATAAAAGTATAAAAGAATAAAGACTTAAGGAGTCAAAAGTCAATCTACGTCTAATCATACATCTCTTTCAACTCAAATAGAGTATGATGGTATTTGTAGTCTCGTATCCAAAAATGGTCACTCCCACTCCAAGATAGGACAAATCCTGGTACGCTTCATAGTCACACAAGGGATTTTCACCGTTATGTTCGTAACAGCCAACACCTTGTATAAAATACCGGTCACTCGCCGTGGCTTCATAGTCTTTGTCACATCCACCCAGCCGGTACCCTACCTGGCATACCCGAGTGTGTGATCTATGCCTTGAAGATCAAGTATTGAGAAAACCAACCTCCCACTTATACAACAACATAATCATGAACAAGATAAAATCAATGTAACATTATATAAACACAGAGATTGAGATAAGAAGAAGAGAATGATACCATAATCAGAGTGCGGAAAGAAATGATACCACTATATTAATCAAAATGTAGAGTGTGCGGAAAATCACTCCACAACTACAGCGGAAATGTAGCTCGAAACTAAAAGGAAAAAGATTACAACTGTTTCCCAAAAGAAAAAGAAAGAAAGAAAAGAATAATCAAACTAAACTAAGGTCTCTTCTATCTTATAAAGAACGTCTTCGTAAATAAACTAGAGAAACTAAACACAGCTGCTTCCATTCCAAGGTATAGCTAATCCTGGTACGCAGCATGATCACACGAGGGATTTTCACCGTAATCTTCTAATAGCTAACACCTTGAGAGTAGTATGCATCATCGGCTTGTGCTTCACAGTACTGGCCGTCATACTCGTCAGTACTTGCAGAATAGTCTAACAAAGATATTTGCAAAAGGGAGTGAGTTCAAAAGAACTTAGCAAGGCAAGTTATTCCATAACAACATAAATAACATGATAGCAAAACATAGCATATGCAATATGATATGAAACAGACAATGGATGTATGAATGTAACTCTATGTATGCTGGTTTCTATAGGCAAACATGCTTTAAGTCATAGCACCATACTCCTCTGGGTCTGGTCCAAATCACTCTCTTTAGGTTGGTAATGGGTCCTGCATCCCTCGAGACATTCCATGGCTGGAGTTTAGGTCACCATTCTCTCACGCTACCATTTGGTCTGAGTACTGGCGCATGTCAAGGTTAAGCCTAGCCAAATGCAAGTCATCTACTTTGTTATATCAACCTAGATCCACATACAACCATTCCTCGCCCGGGTGATCCCTTTTCGGTAAATTTCTCACTAGAGTCAGTGTGTCCTATGGCTACAACCAACTTGGACTACGGACTCATCAACCCTATTGGTCATCCACAAATAATAGATGGGAAGCTTTCATGTCCTCTCACGGATATAACGCACTGGTCTTGAGCGCCCATGAGCCCAAGTCTACTATTTGCAATCCTACCAATGAATGGCCCCCACAATGTGATTCATGTCCTCTCACGGATATAACTCATCGGTCTCGAGTGCCCACAAATCCCCATTGCTACCATGGGTTTCTCGATCTCAATACCTTTCCGAATTGGGTCTGATATAACAGGGACATCCTAGCCAAACACCGCTAGACAAGCCCTAGGTATGACAACCAATAATCCGGGAAAGCGTCAAAGGGCACCATAAAAAATATCCAATACTATTCCAATTGATGTCCAAGGACAGAAATGTCAAAAGGACACGTCCAAGGACAAAAATGTCAAAAGGACACTCCCCAATCCCAAATCATACCTAATCAATCACAATCCCAATTCAGTCATAACATACACAACTGATATCTCATCATATAGAAGAATACATATAAACATGACCAATTGAATATCTAAACAACAAGAATAAGTATTCATACATGATTCAAGTAAATGAGAAATACATGGTACTATTGTACTTGAAGTACTTACAACAGTAGCATCATAGTAAGAAAATGTAAGAACAGTAGTTGATGCGTCCAAAATCTGCTAAGCCCTTAGATCTCCCATGGATGACCTGCAAAAACGAACCTCAGAGGGCCCGCCCGACCGGGGTCGAGAGTCCACCTCCGAAGGCTAAGTCAGTTGATGAACTAATCATAAACGGCTCTGCTTGAGCACAGAGCAAGAGTATGAATACGAATATTGAGAATACGATTCAGATTGTATCTGTCTCTATACCTTGTGAGTAGGTGATGTCTTATAGTGTTTACCTTCGAATCTCCTTCATTGGATGTATTTGAGCCTTCTTCAGGTAGCCACCGGATCTTAATGAATAGATCCGTTAATGATAGATCCGTTTATGGTTGGGCTAATAGATAACTCCTTTGTTAATATGAACGTTGTATGGTAGTTATCCATATAATCATGATCAGTATCTCCCGTAAGTGTTGTTAACCATCTCCTTGATGACTCGTCCACTCCGATTATCACGGATTCGGGCGTGCTTGTTGACTAAGTCAGTTTACTTCCTCAGCATGCCATCTTTTGAACCCGGCCCACTCGGAAGCGAGTCAATTCCTTTCTTCCCGACCGGGGTTGAGGGTCGAACAAAGGTCAAACCTGGTTCGATTATAATTTCTCCGTATCACGAGCCCCCCAGACCGAGCGTTCAGGCAATTTCGAGGGCTTGGTTTTGAGCTTGACTCGTCTATTGAAAGAGGGCTTTGCATAATCTTCAGCTTATTAAATGTCGTATCGCATTTAATGCGGTTGCATTGCTTTTTCTTTGAGCTTCGTGAATGTCTTCACTTTTTGTGGGGGTGATGCCATTGTCATCTCTAGCCAAAATCATCATTGCTCACGAAATTGAAACGACGGTTTCTCAAAACGTCTGTTCTGATTCATCTGTTCAAGCTTTTGAAACATCTTCAAATCACGATCGTTGATGCTGAATTCATCCCGACCGTACACATCCTCGATCATCTATGTGAGTGCTTAAAAGTTGTTCATTGTCTTCGTATGTTTCATTCTCTTTGTCTGGAATTTTAGGCCTTCTGCTTCGGTGAATCGTTAAGTATACTGACTCCTTTGTACCCTTTACTTGTTGTCTCAATCTTTTACTTTCGTCTCCGCTTTCTTTTTGTTAAAAACCACAACCAGACCTTTACAATAATTGAAGGTGGTAGAGTTTCTTCTGAAATTCCTTATGAACTAAGTGCCGGTAAGGGCGACTCTAGTGGTGAGGCCTTTGCTTCTTTCCCTCCTAAACAGTCAGATAGTGACAAGAAAACCCTGATTGCTCTTTGGCACGACTTCGAAGAAGTAAGCCAACAGAAAAAAGCAGAAGAAAGTCCTGAAGTCCCTTCTGCACCTCTTGAGTGTGGACCATCCAGAACTCTTAGAGTGATTGTAGAATCTTCTGGGCAGTCCAAACAACCTAGTCAGTCTAAAGACGAACTTGGTATTCCTTCCTCCTATACTGAAGAAGGCCTCCCTTCAGATCTCGAACGTTTCGACTTTGCTTCTTCCTACCACCTTAGAGCTCCCAATCTTGACGAGAGGGTCAATTCGAACCTTCCCGATGAGTTCTCCGTGTATATAGATACTCTAGAAAGTGGAGTTCATTTTCCATTTTTCCATACTTTGTTTTCCGCCATTTTAAATCATTGGGAGATTTGTCTTGGAATGCTCCTTCCCAATAGCTGGCGTCTCATCGTTGGTTTTTTGGGCTTATGCTTCGAACTCGGTATCACACATTCTCTCCCTCTTTTTATACATTTTCATGTTCTGTCTCTTTCCAACCCTTCGGGTTGGGTTTTTCTTTCCAAGCGCAACAAGGTTGAGCTTGAATGGTTGGGCAACATCCTCGCCAGGGGAACATGTCCTTCCAATCACAAAGGGTGGCGCAAACGGTATTTCTTCTGCCGAGCGCCTTGATCAGACCTTAACTTCCCGATCACCTGGAAGCTGCTCACTTCATATTCTAAGGGTAACCGGGTCCCTAAACTATCCAAGGAAGACAAAGTAGCTGTCAGGAAGATCAAGTCAATTCCATGGTATCAAGAGTTACATGGTAATGAGATGGAATACACCCCAATCCTTTAGATTGGGGACTAGCTCATTGTGAGCTTTCTAACTGTCATGTTTATCTTTTTTGAGTATATTGTAGCCTTATTCAACCTTCTGACTTTTGTCCTTCTTTGCAGTGCCTCCAAGAATTAACCAGAAAAACCTTCGGGTTAAGGCTGCCAAAGCCTTTGCGATTGCAGAGCAACGGTCTCCTCGGGCACTGACTGCAGACCAGGTGGCTTCTATGCCTCCTCCAGACCCTTCCTATAAGTGTATAAGAAACTTGAGGCCAATAGTTGAGGGCTCGGGAGGAGGAAAGAGACCGATGGGCGAAGAGGTCGAAGTTCCTTCTCCCGCCCGAACCAAAAGGAAGCATGACTCAACCGATGCTTCTACCCCGAAGAAATCCAAAAAGAACAAAGATTCTGAGGAGGTCTTCGTTCCACGCAGGACCATAAGAAGGCTGCCGAGTGGAGCTCTCATGGCCTGATGCCGGCTGATCGCCAAGCCTTTGAAACCCTGCAAGACGACTCTCTCGTTCGTCTCTCCACAAGGTACTATTTTTCTTGGTCATTTGCCACTTGTTTTGTAATCCCTCTTGGGATTTTTGAAAAATCGAACCCCGCTTTCTTAGGTTTTCTTGGTCATTTTGACCTGACCAATTTGATGGTAGCCTTTTGAGGCGAGTAGCACATTGGTAGTGTTATCTTTGATACGCTTGTGAAGAACATTGGCTAAGGCCAAGTTCTTAACTGGACCCATGTCTGAGCCATACGAAGTGTTGAAGGAGGAGAATGACAAGATCAACTCTTTAAAAAAAGATATTGACTTGTCATATCAGAGTGCTGCAATTCATTGTGCCCGAGGCTAAGAAGTACAAAATGTCATGCAACCGATAGTACAATCTGAAACTTGTGTTTCAGGTAGAGGAGAATGAACGTCTGAAGAAGATGGTAGTTCCCAGCAAACCCAAACATCTTTCTCAAGATCTTTGGAGAGACTGCATTCAGAAGTATCTGAACAGCGTCCCCTTCAGCGATCTGATGACTTCGTTCAACCTTCAAGCTTACCGAGCGGGGCAGAATGACGTTTGGAAGGCTATCCTTGAGGCGAAACCTTTTTTTGACACGACTCCCTTTCAGAGTGTTTGCCATAAAGAAGTTTTCGAGAAGCTTGAGCTACCTTTGCCTGAGTGGACTATGGAAGAAGAGGACCCTATTCTAGCAGATCCAAATATTGAGTATCTTAATGATTCGCCGCCTCTTCCTGAAGAAACT
The DNA here is from genome assembly GCF_041222555.1 of Hakea prostrata. Lineage (NCBI taxonomy): Eukaryota > Viridiplantae > Streptophyta > Magnoliopsida > Proteales > Proteaceae > Hakea > Hakea prostrata. The sequence continues at coordinate 365,260 of NW_028291133.1, forward strand.
CAGATGCCTGCTTCGGACAAGGATCTTTCTGCCAAACTTGTTCAAGAACAATAGGAAGCTATCTCTTGTATATATATATATATATATATAGATATATTTTTTTTAAAATTTCATAAGGGTTGGCCCCCCATGGCCTTTTGACAATGGAATGAATGTCTGCTTCCCTTTTCTTGAACTCTGTCACCAACGATCTAATAGTAATTTCTTATAGTGTACTTAGAGAATTTACTTCTTTTTCCTTTTCTATAATAATGTTCGGGAATGAACTATGCTTTTTCTGAAATAACCTCGTATCTTAGTTGAAGATGACGCTCAGGACATCAGAGGGATATGCTTGGGAGCGTTGGTTTGAGTTGATTTGGTTCAAACTGAACCCTTTATGACGCTTGGCGCATTTCTCTGCCGACTGCTCCCTCTTTATGACGAAGCCCAAATGTTTCCTCGTATTCGCTTATAAATTGTCCTTCCAAAGGAATTGGGAATACTTTCTTTATTTAATACTGGTGCGACGGTTGGTATTTGGCAGTATCCTCGTATCAGGTGTACGATGCTCCACGTGGAAACTTGGGACGAGCTCAGCCTTTAAGTTTCGAATTTGAAGCGTCGTTATTTCCTGACCATTGATCCTGTATTTTTTTCAAAATTTGAAACGTCCCTTCTGTTTTAACCCTTGATCTACTTGGGTTTTCAACCATCATGTCACTCCCTGAGGCTATTTAAGTCCCTCAGGCATGCTTCATCTTTGTCTTCGCTATCTGAAGTCGTTCTTGCTTCATCGTTTGCAAAGTAGTGTTTTGCCTTTGCTGCCTCTGTACTCTTATCCTCTGACGATACCTCGATTAGAACATGAACTTCTTCTCCCTGAGTAATCTCCAAAGTAGTATACTTGGGGATATCCTTGACTTAAGGATTTCCGTAAAATTCAATAATTTGAGAAGGTCCCACTCGGGTTTTAAACCGATGCCTTGACTTAAGGATTTCCGTAGAAATTCAATAAGTTTGAGAAGGTCCCACTCGGGTTTTAAACCAATGCCTTGACTTAAGGATTTCCGTAGAAATTCAATAAGTTTGAGAAGGTCCCACTCTGGTTTTAAACCGATGACTTGTTTTTGTTGCTGGATCTGATCTGAGTATTGTTTGTTGCCCCCAATCAAAAGATGGTGTGCTGAAAACTGAGAATTGTATTGATTGAGTTGAATGTTGTTACATCATGAATGAAAATGATAATCTTCTTCAAGGATAATATTTCTTCAGGTGTCTAGCATTCCACGAACAATCAAGCTCTTTGTTTGTTGTCATGTTCTTCAGCTTATATGCTCCTGAACCGACCGATTTAGTTACAATATATGGGCCTTCCCATGAGGGGTCCAATTTCCTCTGGTGGCGTGGGTCTGAAGCTAAGGTATTCCTTAATACCAAGTCTCCCACTCGGTATCGACGACTCTTCACTCGGGAATTGTAATGTGACGCTATCCTTCTTTGATAATGCTGAGTTCGTGCTATTGCTTTTGCATGAACTTCATCTAATATAATTCAAGGCTATCTAGCAATCCTTGTTCGTTTGCTTTTTCCTCAAACTCCCTTTCCTGCAGTGTTCGAGCCATTACTTCAACAGGTGTCAATGCTTCAGACCCGTAGGCCAGTTTAAAAGGAGTTTCTCCTGTGGGAGTTCGAACCGTAGTTCGATAGGCCCACTGAACGTTGTGCAATTCTTCGACCCATAAAGTCTCTTCTTTATCCCGTCAAGTAGTGTTCGGTTTGTAACCTCCATTTGGCCATTGCTTTGGGGATATGCTACTGATGACATACGATGCTTGATCAGATATGTATTGCAAAATTGTTCAAATTGTGGATTGTCGAATTTTGTGCTATGATCAGTTACGAGAAATTTTGGCATCCCGAACCGATATATGATAGACTCTAACACGAACTTCTCCACCCTTCTTTCAGTGATGGTCGCCAGAGCACTAGCTTCTACCCACTTGGTGAAGTAATCAATTGCTACTATAAGATATTCTCTTCCACCGGCAGCCTTGGTGAATTTTCCCATGATATCGATTCCCCACATCGCGAAAGGGATGGGGTCTAGAATTGAAGTCAAGGTTTTAGCTAGCATTTTTGATACCGTAGCATGGATCTGGCAATTGCTACATCGACGAACATGTTCCATTGCAGCTTGTTGGAGCTTCGGCGAATACAAGCCGAGCCTCAAAATTTTGTGGGCCAGAGCTTGACCGCCCATATGAGCCCCACAAATTCCTTCATGAACCTCTGCTAGAGCTATTTTCGATCCTTCAGGACCCAAGCATCTCAAGAGGGGTCCAGCATAGGACCTTCGGTATAGCCTTCCACTCTGCATTATAAATCGTGTTGCACATACCTTGATTAACCTTGCTTCCTTTGGATCTTCCGGTAGCTTATCATCTCTGAGATATTCCACAATCGGGTCCATCCAGCATCGTTCGGCTTCAATATAGGATATCTCCTTCTCCTGATTGCTTGAGAATGTTACTTCCTCAATATAGACCGAAGGGTCTAAATTCTTTTGCTTGGCATTAGCTAGTCTTGATAGCTCATCTGCCATTATATTTTCTTTTCTTGGGATCTGACATACTTTCAGATTCCTGAATTCTTTCTGCAACACTTGCACAATCTCTTGATTTTTTTGTAGTCGGGGTTCTTTGATGCCATACTCCCCTTGTACTTGATTGACAATAAGCTGTGAGTCACTAAAGATAGTTACCTCCGCTATTGCCAATGCTTTTGACAAGCGAAGTCCAGCTATTAGAGCCTTGTACTCCGCTTCATTGTTACTTGCTTCGAATGTGAACCTTAACGCATAACGAATAATAAAACCTGCTGGGCTTTTCAAAAGAATCCCAGCCCCTGCTCCTTGTTTATTGCTCAAGCCGTCCACGTATACCTCCCACATGGTCGGAATACTAGGCTCGACAATCCCCTCTATCGGTGCAGTAGTTTCTACTACAAAGTTGGCCAATGCTTGGCCTTGATTTCCGTTTGAGGCTTAAAACTTACTTGGAATTCGCTTAGCTCGACTGACCATGCCACCATTCTTCCAGACAAATTAGGTTTATGAAGAACTTTACTAAGAGGAAAAGTAGTAAATACCTCGATTGGATACGCTTGAAAGTATGGTCGTAGCTTTCTGGCCGCTACCATAGGAACCAAAGCCTGCTTTTCGATCTGGGAATATTGCATTTCTGCGTCGAGTAGTAGTGGCTGACATAATAGATTGGCCACTGTTTTTTGTCCTTTTCCCGAACGAGTACCGCACTTACTGCCGAGGGGGATGTTGCTAAATATAGTTGCAAAATTTCTCCCTTCTCTGGTTGAGACAGAAGTGGTGGTCTTCCCAATGTTTCCTTTAGATCTTCGAATGCCTTTTGACACTCTTCTGACCATTTTGCCTCCCTACTGCCTCTCAAATCTTTGAGTGCCTTGAAGAATGGTAGGCACTTTTCTCTTGACTGTGAGATGAACCGGTTCAATGCAGCTACTCTCCCTGTTAGGCATTTCACATCTCGAACTTTTCATCCTCTTTATTCATGAGGATCTGGTTGTATCCCGAGTATGCATCCATGAAACTTAATGTTTCATATCCTATGGTGGCATCTATTAAAAGATTTATCCTGGGCAACGAATAACAGTCTTTCGGGCAAACCTTGTTGAGATCTGTATAATCTGTACACATTCTCCACTTTCCATTTGCCTTCTTGACCATTACCACGTTGGCCAACCAGACTGGGCATTCTATGGGTTCAATGAACCTAGAGTTCTTCAATTTTTCAACCTCGCCTCTAATGGCTTCGTGCTTTTCTATGGAGAAATTTCTCCTCTTTTGAATAACTGGTTTCACCTTTGGATCTATCCAAAGTTTATGCTCTGCAACCTGCCAATCAATTCTCGGCATATCCTCTGCAGACCATGCGAACACATCGCTGTTTTGCTGAAGAAAAAACTTCAGTTCCTTGTTGATTTCCTCTAGCTGCTCAGATCCGATATAGGTAGTTCTTTTTTCATTATCAGGATACAGCTGGATTCGTTCCAACTTCTTGACTGGCTCGAGTCTTTGCATCTCTGCCTCGTCCCGATCATCTCGTATTTATATTGGTAACTCTGTTACCCTCCTTGGGCCCTTCTTATCTTTCAAATACGCTACATAGCACTATCAGAAGATTCTCTGGTCAGAGGAAACCTGACCAATTCCCATTTCGGTTGAGAATTTTATCTTCAGGTGCTTTGTTGAAACTATAGCACCTAACTTCGATAGGGATGGCCTTTCGAGAATGACGTTGTAAGCCGGAAGTTCCCCAAACCACCAATTTTACCCGAACAGTAGCCTCTTTGGGGAGGCTTCCAATTGATAAATCCAGTTGTACAGATCCTTCAGCTATTGCAAACGATCCAGCAAAGCCATATAGGTGCGTGGATGATGGCTCCATTAAATCCTCATCCACTTTAAGCTTTTGATAAACTGCATAAGATAAAAGGTCTGCTATGTACCTCTTGGCGTGCAATCTCTACTTTGATGACTATGGTATCATCATGAGGTAAACAGACGCCTCTTTGATCTTCTTCACCGAAGGTGATCAAACCCTCACCATTCGGCCTTTTCCGCTTTTGCGTTTCTCCCGTTCCAACGAACTTGGATTTGGCCTATAGCTTCCGGAGCTACTCAAGTTCGGGACCACAAAATATTGTCAGTATGGGTGACCGAGTGGCATCAATCACTTCCTTACCTTTCTTAGATTTAGGAGCTTCGGTTGGCCGTTCTGGACTTACCGAACGTTCCCTCTTGTTACCTGTGTCTAGCGGTTCCATTTGTCTCCCCCTGATGAAACTGGACAAGTGGCCTTGCGATATCAATCTCTCGATATCGGCTTTTAAGTGCCTGCAATCATTGGTGTCACATCCACCCAGAGGATACCCTATCTGGCATACCCGATGGAGTGATCCACAGCCCAAAAGATCAAGTTTAGGAACGATCATAACCACTTAGCACAATAACTTAATCAAAAGCAAGAACAATTCATAGTTTTCAAGTAATTTAATAATAAAAGTCATGGAAAGAATATCAGAAGAATCAAAAGGAACATTAGAGTGCGGAAAAGATACCAATAAAATAAATAATTGAAATGTGGAAGGAGGCGGAAACCCACCCTACAACAATAACGGATGGTAGATAGAATAAAAGTAAAGGTTACAACCGGTTCTCAAAAGAAGGGCAAGAAAAGGTAAGCAACTAAATTACAGTTTCTTCTAGCTTATACAATGTTTCCTAAAGAACAAAATCATAAGAAACTAAACCAGGCTGAATATGCTCCTGACAAATATCAGTCTTGGACTGCTAGTCTTTATCAACGTGTTCACCGCAACCAGTGTGGTATGAGTCTTCAACTTGGTCTTCAGAGAGTTGACCGTCACAGTCAACAGTAGTAGTACCTACAGAAAAGTCTAACAAAATATATTGCAAAAAGGAGTGAGTTCAAAAGAACTCAGCAAGGCAGTCATTCCATAAAACATAAGCCATATGATACAAGCCATAACATGATGCAATATGATATGAAACACATGATGCAAGTATGGTTCTAACTCTATGAATGTTGGTCTCTAAGGTAGACATGCTTTAAGTCAGAGCACCATACTTCTTTAGGTCGGTCTCAATCACTCAAGCCGGTGAGAATTGGGTCCTGAAACCTTCCGGACAACCTTGGCTGGGGTTTCGGTCACCGCTTTCTCACATCACCATTTGGTCTAAGTATTGGCGCATGTCAAGGTAAAGCCTAGCCCAATGCAAGTCTTCTACTCAGTTATATCATGTCAGATCCAGATACGTCCATTCCTCGCCCCTGGCGATCCTTTCCGGTATCCTTCATAGTCCCAGACTACGGACTCATAACCCCTATTGGTCATCCACAAATAATAGACGAGAAGCTCTCACGTCCTCTCACGGGTTGGTTACCGGTCTTGAGCGCCCATCAAACCATACCCTACCACGGGTCGTTCGGTCTCAATGCCCTTCCGATTCGGGTCTGATACAACAAGAATAATCCTAGCCATACAACTAGACAATCTTATGTATGTCATCCAATAACCCAGGAAAGTGTCGATGAGCACCTTCGGAGAACATCCCATACTATTCCCTCAGATGCCCAAGGACAGAAGCGTCAATAGAACACTCCCCAATCCCAAGTTATACCTAAGCAATGAAATGATTCATCATAAGTATAACTGAAAATAATAATTAATCTTTATAACAAGAATATATGAAATCACAATAATACTGTTCTAAAGCATGTATAATAGTCGTATGATGTTCAAAAGTAATAAAGAGACCATGTTCACCAAGTTATGAAATTCAAGGCATAAGCACATAGCCTATGTATTTATGGCGATAACCATCCTTACCTTAATCGAGTCGGAAATAATACAAATAATCACCAAGAATAGCCCAAAAGTCAATGTCGGTACCCTAGACAACATACAAGTAACATCAGAGAAGAAAACAATCGAATCGGAGGTCAAACGAAGCAATTTGGCCAAGTACAGGGATGTTAACATCTCTTGGTTGACTGGACAGTCAACCAAGGCAGTTGACCAAGACTTGTTAACAATGGGCAAAAATGAAGATTTTGCCCGAAACCGATCTTCCGGTGCTCCAATCAATAGGAAATTTGGAGGGCATGATTATAATGATATGAGGACACTACACACTAAATTTCATGACGATCCAACGGTCCAATTATAAATACCCAAATCGAAGCCCTATGTTCTATATGATAAATATCAAGAATCGAATTGGAATTGATTGAAATTGTAAAGAATGATGGGAATCAATCAAGTGGATGTTAAAAATTAAATTAGAATCATGAATTCATAATAATCTAGACCTAACATGCATCTACATATCAGTTTTGAATCAAGTATAGGTTGAAATGAAAGAAATCATAGAAATGCAATGTAAGCAATCATAATGGGAGTATATCATAGCAAGAACGTAGTTAGATTAATGGAAATGAAAGGGGGAAACTCATGGCTAAGTGTTTGCAAGGTTGCAGCATTTCAACCATGGTCTTAAGATCATAAATTGATAGAATAATGAGTAGATTACAAGGAGACTAAGAGGAATCATACCTTGAGTTGATGATTGACGTGGAAAACTAATGATTGGAGTCAAGGATCTTCAACAAACACCAAGGAAAGCCCAAGAGAGTGTCACTTTTCGTTCTCTGGAGTGCCAAAGCTTAGTTTAGACCTTCATTCACTAGTTCCCAAAAGGTAGTGTCAAAACAGTCAAGATTTTTTATGTTTTTCAAATTCCATTACTGCTGGTCGACTGGCTTGGTTGACTAGTAGTCGACCAGGCAGTCGACCAAGGCATGACAGCAACTTCAGGAGTGGATTTGAAAGGCTATACAAGGTCAAATTGAGCGGGGTTTTCTCCTACAAGTCAATCAAGAAGTCTAGTTTCCAGAAATACATTCGGATCAAGCATTGGAGCTCATTAGGTAATTCAAATAATTCAATCTTCTTTGATGCGCAGGCAGGATTGGCCAGACATAGTTCAACAACTTCGGACAGGGATTCGAAAGGCTATACGGGGTCAAAGAGTGGGGTTTTCTTCTACAAGTCAATTAAGAAGTCTAGTTTTCATAAACATCTTCAGATCATACATGGGAGTTCATTAGGTCCACCAACTAAGCTCACCTTATTCAGGCTGCAGATTTAAAACTAACCCTGACAATGTTCTCAAGTGAGGGGCATCATCGTCAATGTCCAAGGGTTTCAGGTCAACACTTGGATCAACACTAAGGGAGAGGCTTGGCTTGACTTTACAGGGTCTTCTAAACATATCTACACTGTGCTTTGGGTCCCACTTCAACGTCTAACATCAAACAAGTCTCTCTTTGTCCCAAAACAAATAGGGTGCCCCGGGCTAGGTTTGGGCTGGATTTCACAATTGGTATAATGACCGTAATCCTTGTGGAAATGGCAATACCTCTCCCTATTTTTCTCCCCAGGCGGCAATACCTCTCCCTATTTGTGGGAAGCTTTGGTGGCCACTTTAGGATATTCTGCCTCTTGATAATGTTCAAGATGTCAACCCGAGGAGTATTCAATGGAGTATACTCACTCTAGTCGGGAGACCTTTGCCGCCACGCCTGGCGAGGCTTTCCAACTCGATCACGAACATTTTGCTTCGGCCTCTGCTTGTTCTCGGGGGCCTTGTGTTCTTTTGTAGAGGCCTTGATGTCTCCTTGGCATGCATCTAGGATCTCCGTCACCTCTGCCTGCTTCTGACACCTTTGCACCAATACAGCATAGGTGGTAGGCATGTCTTGAAGTAGTAAGTCCAAAAGTCGCTGGTTAGTGAGTCCAGTGAACAAAGCAGTTTTAGCTACCTGTTGATCTAGATTTTCTATCTCCATTGTGACCCTGTTAAATCTTTTCAGATATTCCCGAATCGATTCACTTTTCCCTTATCTGATAGTAAACAAGGTCTCCTTGGTCTTTTTGATCTGGATTCCACTTTGGAATCGTCCGATGAATTTTCGCCCCAACTCCTCAAAGTCCACAATCCTTCCCGACGGGAGATTTGAAAACCACTTCTGTGCAACTCTACAAAGGATTTCATCTGAATTACCCGCAACAGCCATAGTCTGCTGGTAGTAACTGATGTGAGCGATGGGATCTCCAGAACCGTTGAACAAGGAAAAGGTTGGCAACCGGAAATTATGAGGAAATTGATATCCGGCTATGGCCTCGGCAAACGGAGTCTTTCGAATAACCGAATAAATATCATCAGTTATTCTCCCTCTCGCCAATTGTCCGAGTCTTTGATTGATATTGGCTAATTCTTGACCAATATGCACTGATGATACGATCATTATCCCGAACCGCGCGCATAATAGTTGATGAGTGAGTTTGCACTCCCGCACCCAACCTTGTCATTGAATGAGTTGTGCTTCCTTGCGGTCTTTCAAACTACTCATCTCTTCTAGAGAGTTCTCCCATTCTCCTAGGTTCTCTTTCTTGTCTCCGGGGAGTCAATATTTCCTCCCTTTGTATTACGCGCCTTCCCACTTCGCGTTGATCAGGTGCTTGCAGCGCCACCACTTGCCTGGTCAACGTACGAAACGTCTGATTCACCTCCAATAGCTGGAGTTTCAGTTGATCTAGCTGGTACTGTAGTGGATCAGGAGGATTATTACCTCCCTGACCACCATCTCCCCATACTTCATGAGGTCGACTTCCCTCAGGGATATCTTCTGAATTATTTCCTCCTGGGAGTTAAACACCAGCTTCTCGCTGGGCCGCTGCAACTACTGCTGCTGCTGATCTAGTAACCATGGCTTTCTGAAGCGTTTCCCACAGACGGTGCCAAATGATGCGTCCAAAATCTGCTCAGCCCTTAGATCTCCCGTGGATGACCTGCAAAAATGAACGTCAGATGTGGCCCGACCGCTAGGGTCAGGAGTCCACCTCTGAAGGCTAAGTCAGTTGATGAACTGATCATAAACGGCTCTGCTTGAGCATAGAGCAAGAGTATGAATACGAATATTGAGAATACGATTCAGATTGTATCTGCCTCTCTACCTTATGAGTAGGTGATGTCTTATAGTGTATACCTTCGAATCTCCTTCGTTGGATGTATTTGAGCCTTCTTCGGGTAGCCACCGGATCTTAACGAATAGATATGTTTATGGTTGGGCTAATAGATAACTCCTTTGTTAATATGAACGTTGTATGGTAGGTATCCATATAATCACGATCAGTATCTCCCGTAAGTGTTGTTAACCGCCTCCTTGATGACTTGTCCACTCTGATTATCACGGATTCGGGCGTTCTTGTTGACTAAGTCAGTTTACTTCCTCAGCAAGCCATCTTTTGAACCCGGCCCGCTTAGAAGCGAGTCGGTTCCTTTCTTCCCGACCGGGATCAAGGTCGAACTAAGGTCAAACCTGGTTCGATTATAATTTCTCCGTATTAGTAGTAAATCTAAGAAATTCCCAAATTAGAATCTAAGATTCATGCAATCTACGTTAATATGGAAACAATTGTCCTTACCTTATTTAGATTCGAAGATATTCCGGAGGAACAATAGATCAAGTCCAAAGTTAGCAAATAAACCCTAGACAAGCATAGATACAACATTAGGAAAAAGCCCTAGAAGATCGGAGGTCAAATGGATCAAATCGGACGAAGGAATCAATGCTGTCCATGCCTGGCAGCCTGGATGGTTGACTGATCCAGTCGACCAGGTGAAAAGTACCCATAGCCAAAAGCTAATTTTTTTAATCCAAAACTCAACTTTCGGGATTCGAAACACTACGAAATTTCAAAGGAATCTTAGGAACAGTAACCTAAGGCTAACTAGCATAGATTACACACCAAACAATGATCAAAGCCATGACTTTCTATTTTGAAAACTTGACTTTCTAATTTGATCAAAAGCATTGTTTTCAATGAAAACAACCATGGATGCAAAGAAGAATCAAGGCTTCACTCAATATGATCATTAGCAATAGATAAGAGATGAATACCAACATAAAATCAGATCCAATATGCTAGAGAAATCAGATTAGAGGAATGATCATGGCTTAAAAAAGAAATCATATAATCATGGCTAAGAATCAAGCATGAAACTCATAGCATTAATGGAATGAATGGAGATTCATTCTCATCATAAGAGATTGTAGAAGAGGTGTTTGCAAGGTTGCAATACCTTCATAATCACAGCAAAGAGAATAGATCAGTACTAGAGTAAATCAAAGAGAAACATAGAGTTTACTAACCTTGAAGATGAACAAGAGAAGAGGAGCTTTTAGATCTTACAAGAGTTCTTCACAATCACCAAGGAGAGGCTTTGAAAGAGGCTTCCCACGTTCTCTAAGGGTTTTAGAAACAAAAGAGGCTAAGAAACACGAAGTCTACTTATATAGAGCACCAAAAGACCTAAACAGAAAATATTCTTGGATTTTGTCAGGAGCTGGCAGCCTGGATGGTTGACTGGCCAGTTGACCGGGCAGTCAACTAGTGTGAAACCCAGCCCTAACCTTGACCCGGAAACCTTGTTGTTTGTAGGTCCGACAACCCGAAGTAAGGCAAGAAGTCAGCTTTGGGCCATTTCAGGAGAAGACTTGGTGGCTGGCTTAGAATCCATGAGTGTTGATGTCAGTATTCCATTTATGGAAACTGCATCCTGATGAAGATGGAATTAGTTGATTGACTTGGAGTACCCTCTGGCTTGATTCAAAGGCATTTCTATCTACTAGGTAAGTCACTTAAGGTGTGTGCAAAACCCCTTTATGTTTGGACTTGATCTAAGCCTTCAATTCCACATTTTGAACTTGCTGTCCTGATTGGTCGACTGGACCAGTCGACCAATCCAATTGACCAATGAGATCTGATTTTGCTAATTAGGTATTTGCTTGTTCTATTTAAGTCCAATCTTGATTCTACTTCGTATTTTCTGCCTCCAAACTCTTTGGAACATACCAGAGCCCTCTGCAAGTCATCTCCCTCGCATCCTTGGTGATTTTCTTGACGGATCTTCGTCAAATCTCGTGCTTTTTCACAAAATGTATGTGATCATCCTCTTCTATGGTTCATCTTTGATTATTCATTACTTTTCTTTCCTTTTCTGATTGAGGACAATACAAGTGAGGTTGTATCCCTATTGCAACTATCATTATACTCATTCCCTCTATTTTCCTAAGGATCTAAAGCTTGGAGGATGATCTTCATCAAGATCATCACTCGCTTTTGAAGGAAAACATGTATTCATTCATTTTCCTTATTTAGATTCATGTTCTTCAGTCTTAGATCTATTTTTCTTGAGGATCTATGCATGCTTTCCATGATTTCTTTATCACAATCAGTTATCCATCATCCTATTGTTCTTGTCCATGATTTTTATTATGAATTCTTTAAGAACCATGATTGATCTAATTATGGTAACTTTTGTTTCCTAATTTGTAACTTGAAAACTTGACATGATTAGTGTTTTGAAGCACTCTATATACTAGTATACTGCCAATGTAGTTTACCCCTTGTTTAGTACCCTTTTGAACCACCAAATTCGGTTTCATATTCCAAAATCTCTGATTTTTTAAGGCCACTGTCTCTGTTGGTCGACTCATTGGTCGACTAAGGCAGTAGACCAAGTCAATCGACCAATGAGTACAGCAACCTCATATTTGGTTTGTTTTGGATGTTTTGATATCTTTCCTTTTAGGTATCTTTCCTAATATGTTATATATACTTGTTTAGGACTTTCTTCCCAAGTTTAGACAAGGTCTTACTTGATTCCCTAAGATCCTTTGCGAGTTATATAAGATAAGGATGGTTATTTCCTTAATTACATAAGTGCATGAATCAAGTTTCTATATTTGAATATCATTGAATTGTTTCCTGAATTAGATTCTTGCAATGATCTACTAATGTTGCATAATCTTGATTACAGTAGCATTACTCATTTATGTTAACTCATGTATGCTTTACTTACCAATTATATGCAAGTTGGATGTTATTATTGATTTCTTTCTATATAAGAAGTTACCTTATATGTGATGTTATGGATTTATGTTTGTGAATGATTAAGTATGGTTTGGAAAGGAGAGGTGTCCTTTTGACACTTCTATCCTTGGACAACTACGGGAATATTATGGGATGTTTCCAGAGATGCCCTTTGGACACCTTCCTAAACTATTGGATGACATATTTAGGGCTGTCTAGTAGTGTTTGGCTAGGATGTCCCGTTATGTCAGACCCTAATCGGAGGGGTATTGAGACCGAATGACCCGTGGTAGCAATGGGGATTCATGGGCGCTCAAGACCGGTAACCAATCCGTGAAAGGACAGGAATCACATTGTGGATACTTGAAAGAGGCCATTTGTTGGTAGGATTGCATATGGATAGACTTGGGCTCATGGGCGCTCAAGACCGGTAACCAATCCGTGAGGGGATGTGAGAGCTTCCCGTTTACCATATGTGAATAACCAATAGGGTTGATGAGTCCATAGTCAAAGACTATGAGGACTCTAGTGTGAAGGATACCGGAAAGGATCGCTAGGGGCGAGGAACGGATGTATTTGGATCTGACTTGATGTAACTAAGTAGGAGACTTGCATTTGGCTAGGCTTTGACCCTGACATGTGCCAATACTTAGACCAATGGTGATGTGAGAGAGTGGTGACTTGACCCCCAGCCATGGAATGTCCCGAAGGATGAAGGACCCATTACCAACTGATGATGAGTGAATGAGACCTTCCTAAGAAGTACGGTGCTATGTCTTAAAGCATGTCTACCAATAGAGACCAGCATACATAGAGTTAGAATCATATGCATCATCTGTTTCATATCATATAGCATGTTACATTGCTTTGAATTCCTGCTATTTATGTCGTTATGGATTAACTACCTTACTGGGTTTCATTGAAACTCATTCCTTTTTGTACAATATCTTTTGTTAGATTACTCTACAGGTATTGATGACTATGAAGGTCAATACGAGGAAGCGCAAACTGAAGAGGCGTACTTCACGCAAGGTGTTGGCAACCATGAAGATTACATTGAGGATTCCTCAAGTGGTTTTACTTGTTACCAGGATTAGCCCTTCTGTGGAGTGGGAACGTCTGAGCGTCATTGATGAAGTCTATGTTTATGAAGACGTTCTCTATAAAGTAGAATAGACTTTAGTTTAGTTTGTTTTATCTTTCTTTCTTATCTTAGAAACAGTTGTAATCTTTCTTTTGACTTACGATCTACTTTCCGCTGGTTGTAGAGTGGGATTCCGCCTCACTTTACTTATTTATCTAAACACTTTGATTGTCTTTCATACTCTGATGATATATGATTTATTCTTTTCTTATTTAGATCTTTTGATTATCTTTTGCACATTGATTATTATTGTTCATGATTATGTTATTGTCTATGTGGGAGGTTGATTACTTCGATACTTGATCTTCGGGGCTGTGGATCACACACTCGGGTATGCTAGGTAGGGTACCGGCTGGGTGGATGTGACAACTAGGCTAGAACAACAAGCCTGAGACAGGGAAATGAAGGCCTAAATCAACTCAAATTCAAGTGGGCTTCTCCCAACTCAACAATTGACTTACCTAGTACAAAGGAATGTCTTCAAACCATGTCCAAAAGTGCATTAGGTCCATCAACTAAACTCTCATTCTTCAAGGTGCAATTTCTTATCAAACACTGCCAAAGCTTCCAAGTATGGAGCACCATCATCAATCTCCATGGGTTCGGGGTCAAACACCATGTCTTCCACTGAGATGGCCCATAGCTACCTTCTTCCTTCACTTCGGGTCTTCGGACCTACAAACAACAAAGTTTTCGGGTTAAGGTTAGGGTTGGATTTCACAGTCCTGGTTCTCGAAGTCATAAGTACCGCAAACAGAATCTAAAAACATATCTCCAAAAGGGTGAGCTCAATAGAACTAAGCAAGTAGTTTAATAACAATAAACAACTAAAAGCAGTTCAGAACAAACATGATGTAGATGATATGAAACAATGAATGCAAGTATGCTTCTAACTCTACATATGCTGGTCTCTAGTGACAGACATGCATTAAGATGGAACACCATACTCCTTTGGGTAGGTCTCAGTCACTCTTCCCTCATGGCTCTGATGCACATCTTTTGGGTTCTCCATGGTAATTGGGTCCTGCATCCTTCTCGAACATTTCATGGTTGGGGTTTAGGTCAACACTATTGCTCACCACCATTGGTATGAGTACTTGGCACGTGTCGAGTTATACCTAGCCCAATGCAAGTCATCTACTGAGTCAAATCTACTCGGAGTCGGATACCTCCCTTCCGTGCACTAGATAGTCCTTTCCGATATATAACCTCCCTTTCGTGCCTATGCAATCCATTCCGGTATCTCCCTCCTTAGAGTCAATATCTCCCTCTCAGTTACGTAGACTTTTAACCCTATTGGTCATCCATATATAATAAACGGGAAGCTCTCATGTCCTCTCACGGGTTGGTTACCGGTCTTGAGCGCCCACCAATCCCCATTGCTACCACAGGTCACTTGGCCTCAATACCCCTTCCAATTGGGTCATATATGACAAGGTTTCCCTAGCCAAACTCATCTAGACCAATCCTAGGTATGTCATCTAGTAGTTGTGGAAAGTCCGTGGGGCACCATAGGAATGCGTCCCATACCACCTCCACTGGTGTCCAATGACATAAATGCCAAAAGGGGATCCCCCAATCCACAACCACAACCACAACTTACGCAATCACATCACATCATGATTCTATAAATATCACAATATAGTCCAACTCACAATTAAATCACTCACATTCTATACAAGTATGTAAACCATATCATGAATTATAGAAGTATAAAAATATATAAAAAGTATAACTACAATAGCTAACACATGCACATAAGTACAAATATATCAAAGCATGTGATTGTGCAAATTGTGAGTGAACGTACTCACCTTATATTCAAATCATAAACTCCAAAGAATGGGATCAAAGATGTGAAATCCAGCCCAAAACCCTAATTTGAACAGTGAAGGTAGAAGACAGTTGTGGGTCATCTCAGTTGAATCCATTGGGTCTGGTTGATGGACTTGAACCCTAACTTGACACTTTTTGGAAGGTCCTACAATGCTAGGTAAGACCCTTTGTTGAGTTGGGAAAAGTTCCAAGTGAGTTGATGAAGTTTGGAGAAGTGAAGACATGTTTTTGGCTTTGCTGACTGCCTTGGTCACTCAAAGTGACCAACCCTGACCGACCAAAGGTGTCAGGGACTGTTTTGCCACTCTTCAATTTTTAGGTTTTTCGAAGCCCTATTTAATATATCTTCGAACTAATTCATCCCATAATGTTCTAAAGCCTCTGAAGAACGTGGGAAGCACCTCCTAACACTCTCCTTGAAGCTTTGGAAGATCCTCAATCATTCGCCTAAATTGTTCCATTGAATCTTCTTCATTAAGGTTGGTAATCACTCACACTCTTGCTAGATTTACTCTCTCATTGTTCTCTACCTATCTCTGTGATTATGAGGAAGGTCTCATACCATTTTTATGACATTTTCTTCAATCCTTGTAGTTCTTGAGTGAATCTCCATTCACTCTATTACTTTGTGGTCTACACAAGATGATTTTGAAGGGAAATCAAGTGTGATCTTCACGAATGAATATTCATTTGAAGACTTTGAATTCTATTGCATGTTAGATTCATTCTTATGTTAGTTTTTGATTATGATGTATTGTTCTTTCTTTCCTAGAGTGAATTCACATTCTCTCTAGCCTTTTCGTAGAATCCGCGAACTAATATCGATAAAAACCTATTCTATGATTTAACTGAATTTCTATTCTTTGACCATTATTGATGTCTAGACCATGCTAGATAGTTTTCTTTTCAGTTAATAACTTTACCTTGAAATTTTGAAGTGTTCCGAATCTCGGAAGATGAGTTTCCGATCAAAATTAGAGTTATTGTCCGTACAGGAGCACCTTGGTTGCACAGTGTGAAACCCAGCCCCAACCTTAACCCGGAAACTCTGTTGCTTGTAGGTCCAAAGACCCAAAGTGGAAGTCAACTATGGGCCATATCAGTGGAAGTCAACTATGGGCCATATCAGTGGAAGACATGGTGTTCAACTCTGAACCCATGGAGATTGATGATGATGCCCCATACTTGGAGACCTTGATGGAATTGGTAAAGAGACTACACCTTGATGAAGAGAAGCATGGTTGATGATCTTAGAGCTTGGTTGGACATGATTTGAAGGCATTCCTCCATGCTGGGTGAGTTGTAGGTTGTCTTGTGAGAAGCCCATTTTATTTTGATAAGGGTTGGACTATCATTTCCTTGATTCAGGCTTTGCTGATAGCCTGGGTCGACTGCATAGGTCGACTGGGCCAATTGACCCAGCCAATCGACCCACAAGAGAAGAATATGTGCAAGATCCTTTGTTTAGGTTTATGATGCTCTATATAATAGAACTTTATGTTTCTTAGCCTCCTTTGTTTCTAAAACCCCTAGAGAACGTGGAGAACTCCTCTCAAAGTATCTCCTTGGTGTTGGTGAAGAACTCTTGCAAATTCTCAAGTTTCCTCTCTTGTTCCTTCAATCAAAGGTTAGTAATCTCTCTTACTTGTTATTGATCTACTCTTACTATGATCTATTCTCTGTACTGAGATTATGAAGAAGATGCTGCATCCTTGCATTCATCTCTTCTTCAATCACCATTCATTCTTATGGTACTATGATCTTCATATTGATCTTAACCATGATTCTTGTGATTTCTTCATGAAACTATGATCATACTCTCGATTTGATTTCTTTACCATTATAGATGCATCATCATGATTATTCATATCCTTGATTTACTATGTTAATCTACTAGAATGAGGTCTCATCATCTCTAGTTCTTCTCTTGAGTTCATAGCTTGTTTTTATTGAAAACTATGATTTTATCAAATTGTAAGTATTGGTTTTGATCATTGTTTGATGTCTAATCTATGTTAGTTAGTCTTAGATTACTATTTTAGAGATTCCCTCCAAGTTTTGTAGCGTTTCAAATCTTGTAGAATATGTTTCAAATAAAAAAATCAGATTTTGGATGCGTACTGTTCATTGGGTCGACTGGACCAATCGACCAAGCCAGCCTTCCCAGCATGACAGCAAGGGATTTCTTCGTCCGTCTTGATTCGTATGATGTCTATTCTTTTAGGATTACTTCCTAATGATTCTTTAATGCTTGTTTAGGGTTTGTTTGCTAACTTTGGATTCATTCTCTTGTTCGTCTAGAATATCTTCGAATCTATTTAAGGTAAAGATAGTTGTTTCCATATTAACATAGATTGCGTGAATCCTAGTTTCTAAATTGGGAAACACATAGATTTGCTACTGATATTGTAGTTTCTAATTATTATATATGACTGCTGTAAGTACAGTAGGATCTTACTTTTATATTTTCTTTATGCACTTGATCATGTGTGGACTCTTACTCATATATGTTGCATATTCAAATGATCTTGCCTTTATGTATTCTTTCATATGATGAGATATCAGTTGTGTACGTTATGACTGAATTGGGATTGGGATTGATTAGGTATGATTTGGGATTGGGGAATGTCCTTTTGATATTTCTATCCTTGGACATCAGTGGGAATAGTATGGGATATTTCTGATGGTGCCCTTTGATGCTTTCCCGTATTATTGGTTGTCATACCTAGGACTTGTCTAGCAGTGTTTGGCTAGGACGTCCCTGTGATATCAGACCCGATTCGGAAGGGTATTGAGACCAAGTAAGCCGTGGTAGCAATGGGGATTTATGGGCGCTTAAGACCGGTGAGTCATATCCATGAGAGGACATAAATCACATTGTCGATACTCGTGAGAGGCCATTCATTGGTAGGGTCGCATTTAGTAGACTTGGGCTCATGGGCGCTCAAGATCGATAGCCAACTTGTGAGAAGACATGAGAGCTTCCCATCTATTATTTGTGGATGACCAATAGGGTTAATGGGTTCGTAGTCCAAGTTGGTTGTAGCCATAGGATACGCTGACTCTAGTGTGAAGGATACCGGAAAGGATCTCCCGAGGGGAGGAATGGACGTATCTAGATCTAAGTTGATATAACCAAGTAGATGACTTGCATTTGGATAGGCTTTACCTTGACATGCGCCAATACTTAGACCAATGGTGATGTGAGAAAGTGGTGACCTAAACCCCAGCCAAGGAATGTACGAGAGGGATGCATGACTCAATTACCACCGGAGAACCCAAGACACCGAGATGGTTGAGGGAGAGTGATTTGAGACCAACCCAAAGAAGTATGGTGCTATGACTTAAAGCATGTATGCCTATAGGGACCAACATACTTAGAGTTAGACTCATACATGCATTGTTTGTCTCATATCATTTTACATCATGCTATGTTTCTGCTATCATGTTATTTATGTAAATAACTTGCCTTACTGAGTTTTCTTGAACTAACTCCTTTTGTGCAAATATCTTTTGTTTGATTATTCTATAGATGTTGATGATTATGATGGCCAGTACGAGGAAGCGCAAACCGATGAAGCATACTTCACTCAAGGAGCTAGCCTTTACGAAGATTACGGTGATGATCCCTCATGTGATCATGCTGCGTACCAGGATTAGCCCTACCTTGGAGTGGAACTGGGCTGTGCTTAATTTCTAAAGTTTATGTTTATGAAGACATTCTTTATAAAATAGAAGAAACTCTAGTTTAGTTAGATTATATCTTACTTTCTTTTGGAATCGGTTGTAATCTTCTTTTTGACTTTCGAGCTACATTTCCGCTGTAACTATGGAGTGATATTATACCTCACTCTACCTTCTGATTATATATATTGGTATCATTTCCGCACTCTGTAGTTATTTCATTATATTGATTTAATCTTCTAAATACTATTGATAACCTTGATTTAGTCTTGTTCTTTGTGAAACCCAACCCTAACCTTGACCCGGAAACCATGTTGTTTGTAGGTCCGATGACCCAGAGGAAAGGAAGAAGTCAACTATGGGCTATCTTAGTGGAAGATATGAAGTTTGACCTTGGAACCCATGGATGTTGATGTCGGTGTTCCATATATGGAAACTTGTTTAGAACTAAAAAAGGAAACTGCACCTGATTGAAGATGAGATTAGTTGAAAGACTTGGAGTATTATTTGACTTGGTTCGAAGGCATTTCTACACACTAGGTAAGTCATTTGAGGTGTGTGTTGAAGCTCTTTAAGTTTGGTGTTCATTTGATCCTCCAACTCCCAACTTTGGCCTTGCTGTCATGCTTAGTCGATTGCTTGGTTGATTGGGCCAATCGACCAACCAATCAACCAATGAGATCTGTTTTGACTGTTTAGGTCTTGGTTGCTCTATTTAAGTGCATCCTCGAGGTTAATTCATGTCCCCTGCCTCCTAAGCCTCTGGAACGAGTCAGAGCTCCATACCAATCAGTTTCTTTGCACCCTAGGTTGGATCTTGCAAGAACTCTTACATTTCTCTTTTTCTTGCATCAAAAGGTATGTCACACTCTCTTCTTCTTCCCCATCTCTATTTTTCTTTTCTTTTTGGACTGAGATAGTAGAGTAGATGCTGCATCCTCTGTTGCAAACATCTCTCCACTCATCTCTAAGGATTGATGGCTAATACAATGATCTTAATCATGATCATTGCAAGCTTTTGAAGGAACCATGATCTTCTCTTTGATCTTCTTCTTTGATTCATCTTCTGATTGGAATTCTTATATTCTTAGATCTGTTTTCTTGATTAGATTAGTGTACAATCTCTATGTTTTCTTTACTAGATTAGTAATCTATCAATCTCTAGTTTTCCCTTCATGATCATACCATGTTTTCTTCAAAAACCCTAACTGTTACTTTGATAGTAAGTTTTGTTTCCTTATTTGTATCTTTAGGTTTTGATAATGATAGTGTGAGACTTGTTCTTTAGTACTAGTACACTGTCATTGTAATTCTATTGTTGTATGGTGGTGTTTCGGATCGCAAAATTATGTTTTCGGATCAAAAACCTCTTTTTTGTCTGTTACTGACTCAGTTGGTCGACTGATTGGTTGACTAGGTCAGTAGACCAAGCAATCGACCAATGAAGACAGTAGCTCTTTTCTTGGTCTATTCTGATTCGTTTGATCTTCTACCTATTAGACTTCTTTCCTAATAATGTATGTATACTTGTTTAGGATCTTCTTGCCAAGTTTAGAAAGATTCTCCTTGATTCTTGGGGTTCTCTTCAAAGTTGTATAAGGTAAGGATGGTTACTTCTATAATTACATAGATTGTGTGACCTTAGTTTCTATATTAGAATCATTTGGATTTGTTACCATAAATAGATTCTTTTATGGATACACTATTGATGCACTTACTTCGATTACAGTAGCATTACTTACTTGCATTCTTTAGTTTATGAATGTCTTTTATTGTCAATTGTATATGAGATGGATCATGTTATTGTATACTTTCTATATGAGGAATTACTAGAATTGTGTATGATTGAGATTGATTAGGTATGGTTCGGGATGGAGAGGTGTCCTTTTGACACTTCTGTCCTTGGACATCAACGAAAATATTATGGAATGTTTCCAGGGGTGCCCATTGACACCTTCCTGAATTGTTGGTTGTCATACCTAGGGCTGTCTAGCAGTGTTTGGCTAGGATGTCCCCATCGTATCAGACCCTAATCGGAATGGTATTGAGACCGAACAACCCGTGGTAGTAATGGGGATTTGTGGGCGCTCAAGACCGGTAACCAATCCGTGAGAGGACATGAATCACATTGCGGTTACCCTTTTGGGGCCATTAATTGGTAGGGTTGCAAATGGCTAGACTTGGGCTCACGGGCACTCAAGACCGGTAACCAACCCGTGAGAGGATGTGAGAACTTCCCGTTTACCATTTTTGGTTGACCAATAGGGTTGATGAGTCGGTAGTCTGGGACTATGAGGACTCTAGTGTGAAGGATACCGGAAAGGATCCTGAGAGGGGAGGAATAGATGTATCTGGATCTGACTTGATATAACTAAGTAGAAGATTTGCATTTGGCTAGCCTAACCTTGACATGCACCAATACTTAGACCAATGGTGATGTGAGAGAGCGGTGACCTATACCCCCAGCCATGGATTGTCTTGAGGGATGGAGGACCCACTACCAACCGGCGTTGTGAGATGAGACCTTCCTAAAGAAGTACGGTGCTATGACTTCAAGCATGTCTGCCAATAGAGACCAGCAATATAGAGTTAGATCATACATACATGCCAACAATGCACATGATGCGAATCATGCGATTATGTTGTTGTGGATAAAGCCACGCGTCTCGAAACACTCCGACCAACGTAGACTCACATGTTCGGAAACAGCCGAGGAAGCGCGGGGGAAGAGTTATATTTCCCGCAAGGGAAGCGACGAACGAAGACCCTCGGGGAATGCCCGAAGCCATCGGGAGGAAGCGCCTGCAATCCGAAGTCACACTACAAGGACCCTACAAAGTGAAAACAAAGTACCGACGGGATAGGCAACCCCCGAGGTACCCGCGGGTGGACCTCATTATATTGGCACATTGAAACATGATTATGTAGCAGGGGAGGAGATCTAACGCCGGGACGGGAACCGGAGCAGTAGGGACCGGCGGGGGAGTGACAAATGATACAAAGCCCAAGCAAGAAACCAACAAACAAAAAGACACCAAGCATAGATCCAAAAGACCACACCAGAAGTAATAAAGAACACGGATTGAAACTCTAATGAAGCATAACAAATCTTTTGAATAAACACAAAATAACTTTAACAAAGCCATATAAGCAAAAAGGAAGGCACAACACAATAATAAAGAAAACAAATGAACTTCATTAATTTTAAGAAAAGTTACAACGGTCACCGATAAAGCATATTGGAAAACCTAAGTACAATCTATCTAGGTGCTCTACTCGATTTCTGCAGAAGTCCTCGGCCATCTAAGTAATCTGAGACTCTATACGCTCCTGCTGTGACTCTAGAGCACTGTACACTTGTCTGACCTCCATCCTCTCTAGTATGGAAGTCATCGATCTCATCTGTGCACCCAAATCAGAAGTCTCTGGAATTGAGTTTGAAGGACCTCCAGTCTCAAAATGTGATGATCTGGGAATCTTATGATCTTCTGGATCAGCCTCATGCATCTTAATATCCTCTTCTACCTGATCATCAGAATCTGGACCAGCATAACCCTCATCTGCTGGAACCTCCTCCTCATCCTCCTCACCCTCTGGACCTGGAGATCTCACAGTCGGGGTAAGCCGCATCTGCCTAATGGTCCTCGTCCCGATCGTATACCCTAGTGCTCCAGTGACTGCATTTGTGCCCTCTAGACTCACCCCGAAGTGCTGGAAGACTAATGTCAGTAATCTCCCAAAGCATAGGTTCCTTATACTTGGACACGCCACTAGATCTATCATGTCGTTCTGTATGATGTAGGACAAGTCGGTCCGAAATCCCGTGTAGATACGGTAGATGACTACGGCCTCTATCACTGTGACCCTATGATGATGTCCGACCTTCGTCATGATGTTCCAGCCCACAATGCAACCGATAATCCAAGCCGAATCCGTCATCTGCCCACTATTCCGTGGAAGGTAACACTCTGAGTCATCCCAAAGAGTGGCACATATCTTATGAAGCTCATAGGGCAACAAGTAACGGTCCACCTCAGCTCCTGAAGGTATCCATAAGCACTGATGTGGATAGTAAGGCACCTGGAGAATCTGTGCCAGTGTCCTAGTAGAGAACCAGATTTGTGTCTCCATGACC
The DNA here is from genome assembly GCF_041222555.1 of Hakea prostrata. NCBI lineage: Eukaryota > Viridiplantae > Streptophyta > Magnoliopsida > Proteales > Proteaceae > Hakea > Hakea prostrata. The sequence continues at coordinate 388,599 of NW_028291133.1, forward strand.
CTACTCTCAATAATCAGTCTGAAAGGACGGCCTTGTCCTCTGGCCTCCTTAATAGACGTGAGGTTATTGAAGAACAACCTCACTAGCTCTGGGCAGACGAGCAAGTCTGCCGTGAAGAGATGGGTCCACCCTAAGGTGTCGAACCTCTGCCGGATCCTAAACACCCTCAGCTCTCGTAAGTGAAGAAGTCGCCCATACTCAATATGACAGTACTCGAAGAACGCCTCATACAGGAACTCTGCTTGCGGCGTATCGAATCGATCAAGCCTAAGTACCTCCGCTCTCGGTTGAGCTGGAACTCGACCTCTACCCCTCCGAGCTCCAACTATACGGCCTCGACCGTGTCCACCTCTCTACATGATGAAGGTCTGTGGAAAAGACAAAAAGACTTTGCTTGTTAGAGTTGTTTGAAAATTCAGCTAGAAAGGAATTTTCGTAAATTTTCACCAAATTTGAAAATTTGGTTTGAAAATTGGGGAAAATGCAAATTGAACATACTAGCATGTGCGAAATACTTGGAATTGCATGATTATGATGTTTATTTGAAGAAAATCGATTGAAATCTTGATTTAAAGTAAAAAATTCAGCAAGAATAATTTGGGGATTTTGCATGTTAGGTCAAAATTGGATTTTTGAAAATTCTGAAATTGGTGAAATCAAACTACATGTATACATCCACAATATCATTTTAAGCATGTAGCATTTGATTTCGTGCAAAAACTCCAAACGGTTTTTGAGAAATCAAGATTTTTCTAAAGATTGGCGTTTTTGGTTGCATTAGCGATGAGAAAATGCAAGAATGCGTTAAAACTTGTTGTTTAAGCTTAGCATTATGTTAAAAACTCATGGAACATGTTTCAAAGTGTTCCTAAGCATGATTTATAACTATAGACACAAGTAAAACATGGATTTTGAAGAAATGCTAACATGAGAAGATGCATTTGAGAGAGAAAATGATGGTTTACCTTGTATGGTGATGTATGAGTGTTGTAGAGTTATTGTTGAAGCACCAATCCACTCTTAGAACACTTAGAAGAACCCTAGAACTTCTTCCCCAAAGCTCCCTCTCAAGTTTGCAAGGTTTGGAATGAGTTTGAATGAGGATTTGTGACTTAAAATGCGAATTTTCGCGTGCTGTGATCCTTGGTCGACTAATTGGTTGACTGGGCCAATCGACCAACAAGCAATCGACCAATGGACCCAGTATCTCCAATTTCTGATGAATTTTGGAAAAATGTGATTTTTGTCCTATGATTAATTGTTTAATGACTAAATGGATATATTTGAGCATGATTTAATATTTTTAATCATTTGGACTTGTGGATTAAGTTGAAACTTCGAAATTTGGTGTTTTTGACATTTCGATTTTTTGCAAAATGGTTACATTAAGAAGTGGACATGGTGAAACTAGTGGTCACTGAAGTGGCGAGATACCAATCGATGGTTATGATCAGCAGACCAACACTGGTGACCAAGGTACCCATGACGTACCCGGTGCCCCGAACATCGGGAATTTCCGTGATATTGCCAACATTATGGGCAATATGATGCAGCAACAAGCAACCCAATTCAATCAGATGCTAACAAGTTTCATGACTCTGCACAATGAGACACGTGCTGGTGCCAACGGGATTCCTCATGCCGTAGTCCCGAATGCAGAAAGGTTGGCCGGAACTCCTCATACCCGCTTGATGGAGAATTTCCTGAAGTTGCAAGTGTCCAACTTCACTGGTGTATCCAAAGATACCTTGTTTCCTACAAGTGGCTGCGTGAGTTGGAGAAGGCTTTCTGACATCTACAATGTACTAAGGCCCATAAAATTCTATTTGTTGAGCAGAAGCTGCAACATGAACTTCCACCCGGCCTATTTTGGAAGGTTTGCATGCGGGCGTTGTGGGATTTGTTCAAGGAGGCTTTCTGCAAGGAACTATTTCCCGAAGCATTGAAAGATGCGAAGGAGGCTGAATTTATGGCTCTTATGCAAGGACCTTTGTCTGTGTTGGAGTACCAACAGAAGTTCGAGGAGCTTTTCTTCTTTGCTCCTAACTCCTTGAAGCTTGATTGTGCCAAAGCGAAGAAGTTCTTCAAGGGATTGCGACCCACAATCAGGTCATATCTCACTGTTTAGCGTATTGAAAGCTATGCCCAGGTGGTGCAAAATGCTAAGAAGTTGGAAGAAACCGAGAAGGAGAATGCTAGAGTGTAGAGACCTTGGCAGTCAAGGAATCCTAGATTTGTGGACCGTACTGATCGGCGCTTCGTGAGACCTACGCCATACCTTACTCCTGCTTTTCAGCCTAGGAGTGTAGGTCAAAGTTCTGGATTTCAGCAGCCAAGCTAGTATAGTCAGTATGGCGGGAATCGACCACCGATGAATGCAAATGCTAGGCCCGTGAATGCTAATCCTAGGCCCATGGTACGAAGCCTACTACTGCAGCTATTCCTGTTGGACCTAGTAATCCTGTTTGCTTCTTCTGTAATTTGACTGGTCACTTTGCTCGTGCCTGTCCTAAGAAGCCAGTTCAGCAGCCAGCTCCTATAGTGAAGAGTACTCCTGCCCCTCCTTCTGGTAGAGTATTTAGTATTTCTGGTACTGAATAGGATGCGAATCATGAAGTGGTTACAAGTACTTTGATTGTTGCTTCTATTCCTGCATTTGTATTATTTGATACAGGTGCTTCCCATTCGTTCATATCATCTGCATTCATCAAGAAGACTGACTTAACACCTGAGAATTTATCCAGTCGTTTATTGATTTTACACCTACTGGACTTGTTGAGAAACTAGATAAAGGGTTAGTTAAATGTCCTGTTTTGATTGATGGGAAGAACTTGGAAGCCAATTTGGTACTTCTGGATATGAAGGATTTTGATATCATTTTGGGTATTGATTGGGTGGCCACCCATAATGCTATAATTCTTTGTTCTTCAAAGAGAATTCAGTTTCAGATTAGTGGAAGTTCAGTTTTTGAATTCCAAGGCGAGAAAGGAAGAATTGGTAAGAAGACCTTGTCCGCACTGATACAAGTCTATGCATTAGTAGAAGGGGTTCCATCTGAAGGAAAGGTTAAGGAAGGAAAGAAAGTAGAAGAAGTCAGGATTGTATGTGACTTTTTGATGTCTTTCCTGATGACCTGTCATGAGTGCCACCTTATAGGGAAGTGGTGTTTTCTATTGATCTAATCCCTGGAGTTACCCCAGTATCTAAAGCTCCATATAGAATGGCTCCTACCGAGTTGGAAGAGTTGCAAAAACAGTTAAAAGAACTCTTAGATAGAATTTTTTTACAGCCTAGTGTATCACCTTGGGGAGCCCGGTCTTGTTTGTCAAGAAGAAGGATGGTAGTATGCGTCTGTGCATTGATTACCGTGAGTTGAACAAGCTAACCATCAAGAATAGATACCTACTACCCAGAATTGATGATCTCTTTGATCAGTTGAAGGGTGCAGCAGTGTTCTCGAAGATTGACTTGAGGTCTAGATATCACCAGTTGAAAGTGAAGTCAAGTGATATTTTCATGACAGCATTTAGAACTAGATATGGGCATTACGAGTTTCGAGTCATGCCTTTCGGTTTGACTAATGCTCCTGATGTGTTCATGGATCTCATGAACCGAGTATTTCATGATGTGCTTGATAAATTTGTGATAGTTTTCGTCGATGACATATTGATTTACTCGAAGAATGAAGAAGAGTATGCAAGGCATCTAGGTCTCACTTTGCAAAGACTACGAGAAAAGAAGCTTTATGCTAAGTTTAGCAAGTGTGATTTCTGGCTCAAGAGAGTAGTATTCCTCGGCCATGTGGTTTCAGCTGAAGGTATTCATGTTGACCCCGAAAAGGTACAAGCAGTTGCCAATTGGGAAAGACCGTAGACTGTGACTGAAATAAGAAGTTTCCTTGGTTTGGCAGGATACTACAGAAGGTTTATTGAGAACTTTTCTAGGTTGGCTGCTCCCCTGACTAAGTTGACTAGAAAGGAAGAGAAGTTTGTTTGGTCTGACGCATGTGAGAAGAATTTCCAAGAATTGAATGATAGATTGACAAGTGCCTCGATTTTGACTATACCTGATAGATTCGGCGATTTGACAGTCTACACTGACGTGTCAAAGATTGGTTTGGGTTGCGTGTTGATGCAACATGGAAATGTCGTAGCCTATGCTTCTCAGCAATTGAAAGATTATGAGTGGAATTACCCCACTCACGATTTAGAGCTTGCCGCTGTTGTCTTCGCTTTGAAGATTTGGAGACATTACCTCTATGGTGAGAAGATTTCTATTTTCACGGATCATAAAAGTTTGAAATACTTCTTTACCCAAAAGGAGTTAAATATGAGACAAAGAAGATGGTTGGAATTGGTCTCTGATTATGACTGTGACATTTAGTATTACCCTGGTAAGGCGAATGTGGTTGTTGTTGCTCTTAGCAGGAAAAATCAGAAGAAAGTGCTGGACTTGAATGCTCTGAGTCAACCTCTATTGTCTTCAATTGCAAGTTTTTATTTGGAAGTGGTCCCTGAAGGTTCAAATTTTGTTCTTTCTGCCATGACAGCAAGATCCACCCTTAGAGATAGAATTGTTGCTCTGCAAGGTTCTAATCAGGAATTTAAGGAAAGGATTGAGAAAATTTCTTCGAATCCTGATTCGGACCCTGACTTTGGTATTTCTATGGATGGTGCTCTATTGTTTAGAGGTAGACTTTGTGTGCTAGCTAATGAAGGAATTAAGAAAGAGATATTGAAGGAAGCACACCAGTCGCTCTTTACAGTACACCCTGGAAGCACCAAGATGTATAAGGACTTGAAAGATCAATTTTGGTGGATTGGTTTGAAGGCTGATGTAGATGATTTTGTTGCCAAGTGTGAGACTTGCCAGCGTGTAAAAGCCGTTCTTCAACCCCCATCTAGATTACTACAACCCCTTCCTATTCCTGGTTGGAAGTGGGAAGATATCTCTATGGACTTCGTGACTAGCTTGCCTCAGACAAGTAAAGGCAATGACACAATATGGGTAATTGTCGATAGGTTGACCAAATCAGCCCATTTCATTCCTATGAAGATTACTCATACTTTGGATAAGCTAGCTTGGCTTTATGTGGACAATGTAGTTCTTCTGCACGGAGTGCCAGTGAGTATTGTTTCTGATCGTGATCCTAGGTTCACCACAAGGTTTTGGAACAGTTTGCAAAAGGCCTTGGGAACCCAATTAAATTTGAGTATTGCTCATCACCCATAGTCGGATGGATAATCTGAGCAAACAATTCAAATTTTGGAAGACATGCTTAGATCTTGTGTTGTTGATATGAGTGGCAATTGGGATGAACACTTAGCTTTGGTTGAGTTTGCCTATAACAATAGTTATCAAGCAACAATAGGCATAGCTCCATTCAAGGCTTTGAATGGTAACAAGGCTTAGTCCTCGATACATATCAAGGCTTCAAGCAACAATAGGCATAGCTCCATTCAAACCTTCTCCCTTCAAAATCCTATGGTGATAAGAGAAAGACCGATTTGAAATTTCAAATTGAGGAGAAGGTTTTCTTGAAGGTTTCACCTATTAAGGGTGTGATGAGATTCAATGTTAAGGGAAAGCTTAGCCCTCGTTACATTGGACCCTTTCGAGATTCTTGAAAAGGTTGGACCTGTTGCGTATCGTTTGGCCTTGCCTCCATCTCTTGCTGGAGTTCATAATGTGTTTCATGTTTCGCTTTGGAAATACATAGAGAATCCGGAACACATACTACAGCAAGCACCCGAAAGACTTAGTGTTGATTTACCTATGATGAAGAGCCAGCCGAAATCCTAGATAAAAAAGACAAACAATTGCGGAATCGCACCATCCCTTGGGTGAAGATTCGATGGAAGAACCATACCCCTGAAGAAGCTTCTTGGGAGAAGGAGGAAGATATGAAGGAAAAGTTTCCTCACCTTTTTGGAAGTTCAGTACGCTTTCAATTTCGAAGATGAAATTTCTTTTAAGGGGGGAGAATGTGAAACCCATCCCTAACCTTGACCCGGAAACCTTGTTGTTTGTAGGTCCGATGACCCGGAGTAAGGGAAGAAGTGAACTGTGGGCTATCTCAGTGGAAGATATGAAGTTTGACACTGAACCCATGGATGTTGATGTCGGTGTTCCATATATTGAAACTTGTTCAGAACTAAAAAAGGAAACTGCACTTGATTGAAGATGAGATTAGTTGAAAGACTTGGGGTATTATTTGACTTGGTTCGAAGGCATTTCTACACCCTAGGTAAGTCATTTGAGGTGTGTGTTGAAGCTCTTTAGGTTTGGTGTTCATTTGATCCTCCAAATCCCAACTTTGGCCTTGCTGTCATGCTTGGCCCAATCGACCAATGAGATCTGTTTTGACTGTTTAGGTCTTGGTTGCTTTATTTAAGTGCATCTTCGAGGTTATTTTGTCTCCTCTGCCTCCTAAGCTTCTGGAACGAGTTAGAGCTCCATCCCAATCAATTTCTTTGCCCCCTAGGTTGGATTCTTGCAAGAACTCTTACATTTCTCTTTTTCTTGCATCAAAAGGTATGTCTACACTCTCTTCTTCTTCCCCATCTCTGCTTTTCTTTTCTTTTTGGACTGACATAGTAGAGTAGATGTTGCATCCTCTATTTCAAACATCTCTCCTCCACTCATCTCTCATGGTTTCCTAAGGATTGATGGCTAATATAATGATCTTAATCATGATCATTGCAAGCTTTTGAAGGAACCATGATCTTCTCTTTGATCTTCTTCTTTGATTCATCTTCTGATTCGAATTCTTATATTCTTAGATCTGTTTTCTTGATTAGATTAGTGTACAATCTCTATGTTTTCTTTACTAGATTAGTAATCTATCAATCTCTAGTTTTCCCTTCATGATCATACCATGTTTTCTTCAAAAACCCTGACTGTTACTTTTATGGTAAGTTTTGTTTCCTTATTTGTAGCTTTAGGTTTTGATCAATGATAGTGTTAGACTTGTTCTTTAGTACTAGTACACTGTCATTGTAATTCCCTTGTTGTATGGTGGTGTTTCGGATCTCAAAATTCTGTTTTCAGATCAGAAACCTCTTTTTTGTCTGTTACTGACTCAGTTGGTCGACTGATTGGTCAACTAGGTCAGTAAACCAAGCAATCGACCAATGAAGACAGTAGCTCTTTTCTAGGTCTGTTCTGATTCGTTTGATCTTCTTCCTTTTAGACTTCTTTTGTAATAAGGTATGTATACTTGTTTAGGATCTTCTTGCCAAGTTTAGAAAGATTCTCCTTGATTCTTGGGATTCTCTTCAAAGTTATATAAGGTAAGGATGGTTACTTCTATAATTACATAGATTGTGTGATCTTAGTTTATGTATTAGAATCATTTGGATTTGTTACCATAAATAGATTCTTTTATGGATACACTACTGATGCACTTACTTCAATTATTGTATACTTTCTATATGAGGAATTATTAGAATTGTGTATGATATGATTGACTGGTGATTGTGATTGATTAAGTTGGTCTAGGGATGGAGAGGTGTCCTATTGACACTTCTGTCCTTGGACATCAATGGAAATATTATGGGATGTTCCGGAGGTGCCCATTGACACCTTCCTGAATTGTTGGTTGTCATACCTAGGATGTCCCAATTGTATAGCAGTGTTTGGCTAGGATGTCCTAGTTGTATCAGACCCTAATCGGAAGGGTATTGAGACCGAACAACACATGGTAGCAATGGGGATTTTTGGGCGCTCAAGACCAGTAATCAATCCGTGAGAGGACATGAATCACATTGCAGTTACCCTTTTGAGGCCATTAATTGGTAGGGTTACAAATGGCTAGTCTTGGGCTCACGGGCGCTCAAGACCGGTAACCAACCCATGAGAGGATGTGAGAGCTTCCCGTTACCATTTGTGGTTGACCAATAGGGTTGATGAGTCCGTAGTCTAGGACTATGAGGACTCTAGTGTGAAGGATACCGGAAAGGATCCCTAGAGGGGAAGAATAGATGTATCTGGATCTGACTTGATATAACTAAGTAGAAGACTTGCATTTGGCTAGGCTTAACCTTGACATGCACCAATACTTAGACCAATGGTGATATGAGAGAGTGGTGACCTATACCCCCAGCCATGGATTGTCCCGAGGGATGGAGGACTCACTACCAACCTGCGTTGTGAGATGAGACCTTCCTAAAGAAGTACGGTGCTATGACTTAAAGCATGTCTTTCAATAGAGACCAGCATACATAGAGTTAGATTCATACATACATTGTCTATTTCATATCATATTGCATCATGTTATGTTTTGTAATCATGTGATTTATGTATTGGGGATTTAACCTGCCTTACTGGGTTTCTTTTGAAACTCACTCCTTTTGTACCATATCTTTTGTTAGACTTCTCTACAGGTTCGGAATACTATGACGGTACGTACGAGGAAGCGCAGGGTGAAGAGGCATATTTCTCGCAAGGTGATAGTTGTTACGACGATTATTGTGAAGATCCATTGGGTGATCATGCTTCGTACCATGATTAGTCCATCTGTGGAGTGGAAGCATCCTTGCCTTATCTCAGAATTCTACACTTACAAGGACGTTCTTTACAAAGTTGAAAACAATTTAGTTACTTCTGTTACTTCTTTTTGGGATTAGTTGTAATCTCTTTTCTTTCCTTTTTGAGCTACTTTTCCACTGTTTTGGTAGAGTGAGTTTCCGCCTCACTTTACTCCTTGACTTGGCATTATCTATTTTCTTTCCGCACTCTGATGTTATATGATCTTTTCCTCCCGGAAGTGCCCCTTGTTTCAAAGAGAGGAGGACGGGTTCCTTATTTGGATCTCTCATTTATATTGGCACATTGATTATTTATTTTCATGATTATGTTATTGCTTATGTGGGAGGATGATTTCCTCGATACTTGTTCCTTGGGACTGTGGATCACACACCCGGGTATGCCAGTTAGGTTACCGGCTGGGGGGATGTGAGATTCTTGATTATATTATTGTGAATGTGGGAGGTTGATTTCCTCGATATTGATCTTCGGGGCTGTGGATTATGCAGTTCGGTATGCCAGATAGGGTACCGACTAGGTGGATGTGACAGAGTGGTATCAAAGCCCAAAGTTCAAAGAAAATCCTAACCACAGAAGCAATGATGAAACATCCTTGAGTCATAAATCCAGAAGTGATTCAAGTATTCTTAGAAGTGAATAATAGATCACTTGAATTAAAAATCTAATAAATGAAGCATAATGTACCGTTGAATAATACACATTAAGTATGATCTAACAAACATCACATAATGCAACAAAAGAAAACGCATAATACACAATAAGACAGTGAAACACAAGTGACTTCATTAATTTAGGGAAGTTCTACAATGAGTACATCTGATAAAACATAAAAGGAAAGCCTAGTTCAATCTTTCTAGACTACTTTCTCTGCTCCCTAAGTACTTTAACATCCTCTACAACTTGAGTCAATTGTGACTCCATCGTCTCTTGCCTCGACTCTATCCTCTCTAGGATGGAAGCCATAGCCCGCATCTGTGCACATAGCTCTGAAGTCTCTGGAACTATGAGTGATGGACCTCCGATCTCAAAATGTGATGATGTGGGGATTTCATGATGACCCAAATCTGCCTCATGCATCTCAGTGTGATCTCCTGCCTGGTCATCTGTATCCGGGCCAACACCCTCATCACCACCACTTGACTCGTCATCCTCCTCATCTTAGTCGTCATCATCCTCACCCTCCGACCTCTCGACCTGGCTAAGTTGCATCTGATGGATGGTCCTCGTCCTGATGTCATAGCCTAGATCTCGTGTACACACCTTGGTATCCTCTAGCCTCACCTCGAAATGCCTGAAGATGAGTGTAAGTAGACGTCCGAAACAAAGGTTCCGTACGCTTGGATGCTCCTCAACCTCTAACATGACATTCTAGATGATGAAGGATAGATCTATCTCAAATTCTAAGTAGATGTTGTAGATCACTAGAGCCTCCATCACTGATACTCTCTCGTGATGCCCAACCTTCGGAATGATGTTACGGCCCATGATGCGACCGATGACCCTAGCTGAATCAGTCTTTTGTGCACTCTTCCATGGAGTGTAGCACCGCTTACCTCTCCAAAGAGTGATGCAAATCTCATGCAGCTCGTGAGGTAGAAGGAATCTATCTCTACTCCGAAAGGTATCCATACACACTCATGAGGCTAGTAAGGCCCCCGAAATATCTTTGCCAATGTGCTAGTAGAAAATCTAATCCGTGTCTCTCGAACATGACTCTCTAGGATCAGCTCGAAAGTACCTCGTCTCTGACCCTCATGAATGGACGTAAGGTTGCTGAAGAACAACCTCACCAAGTCCGGATAGATATGAAGATCCCCAATAAAAAGATGCATCCACTGCATCGTATCGAATCGCTAACGGATCTAGAAGGTACTAAGTTGTTGTAGTCGAAGTACTCGGCCGTGCTCAATGCGGCAACGCTCGAAGAAGACCTCGTACAGGAACTCCACTTGTGGTGTACTGAAACAATCTCCTTGAAGAATCACATCACGTGGATCCAAGAGTGGAACCTGAGCTCTGCCTCTACCTCGCCCTCCTCCCATCCTACCATTGGCATCCGACTGTTGAGAAGACAAGGCTTGATGTTATAAAAAAAAAAAAAAAAAAGAGTTTGGCTAGATTTTGTCCGGTCTGTAGCTGCTGACGCACCAACCCTCCTCCTTCCCGGGCTGGGCCGCGCACCGGGGAGTTAAAAGAGCTTGATGTTAGTAGTTTTACAAAAATTCAGCATGAAGGGCATTTTTGTAATTTTTTGGAAAATTTTTATTTTGGCAAAATTTCAAATTGAACATACTAGTATGTGCATGGTACTTAGAATAGTGTGCTAGCATGTTTTATTTGAGGAAAACCTTTCAATTTAGAGGTTTAAAGGCCAAAATTCAGCAAGGAAGAAAGGGGGAAAATTCCCAATTTAGGTAAAAAATTGGGTTTTTGAAATTTGGTTTTGGCTCAATCAAGTTGCATACTCATCTCTATCATATCATTGCAAGTATGTAGGATTGATTTGATGTCAAAACTCCTTGTGGTTTGAAAATGAGAGAACATTTTCAAAAGAGGATCTTTGGGAAAGAAATGGTAAAAAGAGACTATGAAATTACTAGAATGTTATTGTAAAAGCATGGCATTGTGTTAAAATCTCTTAGAGCATGTTTCTAAATGTTCCTAGACATGATTCCTAACCATTACAACATGTAAATCATAGTATTTGAAGAATGCATGGTAGAACTTGAAGTTTTTGGACAGAAGAAGGATGCATACCTTAGGTTGACGATCCAAGGAAGTAAAAGAGTTGTTGTTGGTGCCAAAATGACTTGGAATGACTCTTGAAGACCTTAGAATACCTTTCCCTAGAGCTCTCGCACGAAATATTATGTTGTGAAATGAGTTTGATAAGTGAAATGGGCTTTTTAAGTTGTTTTTCACGTACTGTGTACGTGGGTTGACTAGGTCAATCGATCCAACCAATTGACCCAATGAGTCAGAAATCTCAGTCTTTGGTAAATTTTGGAGATTTTGAAATGTGATTCATGAATGACTATTTGATGATTATATTGATGATTTTAAGCCTGATTTGAATATGTTAAGACTAAGGTAAGGTGATTGTTGATGAAATATTCAAATCTCGGTGTTTGATCTTTTTCAGTTTTGCAGAATGGTTGTGCTAAGGAATCATCATATCGGTTCTAGTAGTACTGGGAATGAGGAGATACTTCGTGGAGCTACACCTAATGGTAGTACTGGCCAGCAGCCCCATGGGAATGGTGAGAATGCGACTGGTACACCTAATGCTCCTGAAGTGGGTAGTTTTCACGATATTGCCAACATCATGGGCAACATCATGCAGCAGCAAGCAAGCCAGTTCAACCAAATGATGATGGGTTTCATGACTCTTCATAATGAGACTCGTACTGGTGCGAACGAAAATCCTCATACCGCAACCCGAATGCAGAAAGATTAGCTGGAATTTCCTCATACTCGTTTGATGGAAAGTTTTCTGAAGATGCAAGTGCCTACTTTCACCAGTGTTACTAAGGACACATTGTTCCCTAACAAGTGGCTGAGGGAATTAGAGAAAGCATTTCGTCATCTGCAGTGCTCTAAGGCACAAAAGATCTTGTTTGCCAAACAAAAGCTCCACAAAGCTGATGCTTGGTGGACCTCCACCCGTCCTATTTTGGAAGACTTGCATACTGGTGTACTGACTAGGGAAATCTTCATAGAAGCATTTTGTAAGAATTATTTCCCTGAAGCAGTGATTGATGCTAAGGAAGCCGAATTCATGGCTCTTGTGCAAGGACCCTTGTCTGTGCTGGAATACCAGCAGAAATTTGAAGAACTCTTTTTCTTTGCCCCGGATTCTATGTGACCTAATTGTGTGCCAAGGCAAAGAAAATTTTCAAGGGATTGTGTCTTGCAATCAAGGCATACCTCACTATTCTTCCGATTGAGAGCTACGCTCAGGTAGTTCAAGTTTTAAAGAAGATTGAAGAAACTGAGAAAGAAAGTGCCCATGTGCAAAGAACATGGCAGCAAAGAAACCCTAGTTTGGTTGACTGTACGGAGAGAAGGTTCACTAGACCTACACCTTATATCCTACTCCAACTTTTCAACCTAGGAGTGTAGGCCAAAATTCTAGTTATGCACTGGCCGAACAACAACGTCAATTCAGTGGGAACAGACTGATAGTGAATGTTCCAAATTCTAGGCCAGTGAATGTGAACCCAGACCTATGGGTTAGAAGCCTCTAGTGGTAGCACCTTCAGTTGGACTAAGGGAGCCAGTTTGCTTTGTCTGTAAGCAAACCGGACATTTTGTTTGTACTTGTCCTAAGAAGCCGAATAAGCCGTATGTTCCTATGGCGAAGAGTATTCCTACCCCTATGCCTGGAAAAGTGTTTAGTATATCTGGTACTGAACAAGATACAAGCCATGACGTTGTGATAGGTATTTTGTTAGTCGCTTCTATTATTTCATTTATACTATTTGATATGGGTGCATCTCATTCGTTCATTTCATCTGCATTCATTAGAAAGATTGATTTGGTACCCAAGAATTTGTCTAGTTGTTTGATGATTAGTACTCCTACTAGATCCGTTGTGAAACTAGATAAAGTGATAGAAGATTGTCCTATTTCGATTTGTGAGAAGAATCTGAAAGCCAATTTAGTGCTCCTTGATATGAAGGACTTTGATGTCATTCTTGGAATTGATTGGTTGACAGCCCATAAAACTATAATTGTTTGTTCTTCTAAGGAAAATTCAATTTCAGATTGGTGAGAATTCAGCCTTTGAGTTTCAAGGTGAAAAAGGAAGAGTTAGCAAGAAGACTTTGACCGCATTGATGCAAGTTTGTGCATTAGTAGAAAGTGTTACAGCTGAAAGTAAGGTCAAAGAAGTGAAGAAGAAGCTTGAGGAAGTTGAAGTAGTTCATGAATTTAAGGAAGTTTTTCTAGATGATTTGTCAGGTTTACCTTCGGATAGAGAATTGGAATTTTCAGTTGAATTAATTCCAGGAGTTGCTTCGGTATCTAAAGCTCCATATAGAATGGCGCCTACCAAGTTGAATGAACTACAAAACCAGCTGAATGAATTCTCAGATAAAGGTTATATACAGCCAAGTGTGTCGCCTTGGGGAGCCCCAATTTTGTTTGTGAAGAAGAAACATGGTAGTATGCGTCTATGCATTGATTACCATGAGTTGAATAAGTTGACCGTCGAGAATAGGTATCCGCTGCCTAGGATTGATGATCTTTTTGATTAGTTGAGAGGTGCAGCTGTGTTCTCAAAGATTGATTTGAGATCCGGATATCATCCATTGAAGGTAAAAGCTAGTGACATATGTAACACAACTTTTAGAACAAGATATGGTCATTTTGAGTTTAGAGTCATGCATTTCGGTTTAACTAATGTTCTTGTTGTCTTTATGGACTTGATGAATCGAGTATTTCACGATGTGCTTGATAAAATTGTGATTGTCTTTATTGATGACATTTTGATTTACTCAAAGAATGAAGAAGAGCATACAAAGCATCTTAGCATCACTTTGCAAAGATTGAGAGAAAAGAAGTTGTATGCTATGTTTAGTAAGTGCGATTTTTGGCTTTCGAGAGTGGTATTTCTTGGCCATGTAGTTTCAGCCGAAGGTATTCGTGTTGATCCCAACAAGGTTAAAACAATTGCCGAGTGGGAAAGACCAAAGATTGTGTCAGAAATGTGAAATCCAGCCCTGACCTTGACTCGAAATCCCTGTTGTTTGTAGGTCTGACAACCCAAAGTAAAGGAAGAAGTCAACTATGGGCCATCTCAGTGGAAGACTTGGTGTTTGGCTTAGAATCCATGGAAGTTGATGACAGAGTTCAGAGTTCCATTTATGGAAACTTGTTCAGGACTGAAAAGGAAATTGCACCCTAATGAAGATGGGATTAGTTGATGGACTTGGAGTATTATTTGACTTGGTTCAAAGGCACTTCTACATGCTAGGTAAGCCACTTGGTGTGTGTGCAAAAGCCCTTTAAGTTTGGATATGATCTGGACCTTCAATTCCCTACTTTGGCCTTACTGTCCTAATTGGTCGACTGATTGGTCGACTGGGCCAGTAGACCAATCAATATACCAATGAGATTTGTTTTGCTGAATTAGGTCTTAGCTGCTCTATATAAGCCCAACCTCGAGTCTAATTCATCTTTTGTGGCTCCAAACCTTCTGGAATGAACCAGAGCTCTCCCCAAGTCACCTCCTTTACACCTTTGGTGGTATTCTTGTTGGATCTTCATCATTTCTCTTGCTTTTGCATCACAAGGTATGTGACCATCCTCCTCTCTTCTCCATCTTTAGTTTTCTTTAGTTTTTCTTTTCCTTCTGATTGAGAACAGTGGGGTTGATGTTGCATTTCTGTTGCAACCATCACTCCACTCATTTCTCTGTTTTTCCTAAGGATTTAAGGCTTGATGGATGATCTTAATCAAGATCATCACTTGCTTTTGAAGGAAACCATGTCTTTATCTTCTTTCTTATTTTTGATTCAAAGTTCTTCAATCTTAGATCTGTTTTTCTAGAAGTTCTGTACATGCTTTCCATGATTTCTCTATTAGATTAGTAATCTATCATTCTTTAGTTCCCCCTTCATGAATTTGCTATGATTTCTCCAAGAACCCTGACTAACCTATTTATGGTAAGTTTTATTTCCTAATCTGTGACTTTAGGACTTGATGTTGTTAGGGTTTCGAATTTCTCTTTAGACCAATACACTGTCGTAGCATTCCCTTCTTGTTTGGTGGCAATTTGAATCACAAAATTCGGATTTCGGATCAGAAATCTCTGATTTTGTCTGTCACTGACTCTGTTGGTCAACTGAGTTAGTAGACCGATCAATCAGCCAATCAAGTTAGTAGCCTCTGTTTTGGTTTATTTTTGGTTGATTTGATTCCTACCTTCTGTAGATCTTTCCTAATAAGGTATATATATATTGTCTAGGATCCTCTTTCCAAGATTAGGAAAGATCTTCCTTGATTCTCAAGATTCTGTGCGAATTATTTAAGGTAAGGATAGTTGTCACATCCACCCAGCCGGTACCATATCTGGCATACCCGAGTGTGTGATCCACAGTCCACAAGATCCAGTATCTAGTAAATCAACCTCCCACATTCACAATAATATAATCAAGAACAAGACTAAATCAAGGTTAACAATATTATTCAAATGAATCAAAGTAAAGTAACGAGATAATCATCAGAGTGCGGAAATGATACCAATATATATATAATCAAAATGTAGAGTGAGGCAGAATCTCACTCCACGAGTATAGCGGAATGTAGATCAAAATTCAAAGGAAATTACAACTGGTTCTAAAGACAAGAAAGAAAGATGTAATCTAACTAAGCTAGAGTCTATTCTACTTTATAAAGAACGTCTTCATAAACATAGACTTCATCAATCACGCTGACGCTCCCACTCCACGGTAGAGCTAATCTTGGTAACAAGTAAGACCACTCGAGGAATCCTCAATGTAATCTTCATAGTTGCCAACACCTTGCGTGTTGTATGCTTCTTCATCTTGCGATTCTTCATATTGGCCTTCATAGTCATCAATGCCTGTAGAATAGTCTAACAAAAGATGTTGTACAAAAGGAGTGAGTTTCAAAAGAAACCTAGTAAGGCAAGTTATTCCATAATAGCATAAATAACATGATCGCATAAACAAAGCATAATGTGATATGATATGAGACAGACAAATGCAGGTATGAGTTTGATATGGAGGAAATATGATCGAACCAGGTTCATACTCGGATTGACCTTCAACCCCGATCGAGACGGAGGGAATCGACTCGCTTCCGAGCGAGCTAGGTCCAAGAGATAGCTTGCTGAGCAAGAAAACTAAATCAGCCACAGGCACGCCCTAATCCGACTAATGGATTAGGTTAATTACCCTAATGATGGCAGACTCAACTTGGTGGCTATCACTTATTGCCATTGAAGGGATAATCATCGGATAACCGTGAGGTTATCTCAGGAGTCCTCTACTAGTTCAAACTAGTAGAAGTCTATCGCTCAACGGATCTAACTGTTAGAATCCAACGACTATCCAAAGAAGGCTCAAATGCATCCAACAAAGAAGATTCGAAGGTACACTCTATATAAACCTTACTTATATAGGTAAGGGGCCCAGATCCATACACACACTTGTGGACGTAAACTCTCAGATGCTTACGATCTTGATCATATTCCAGCTATTCATTCCTTAGCTCTGTGCGTCTAGCAAAGCCGTTTGTGATTAAGTTCATCGACTGACTTAGCCTTCGGAGGTGGACTCCCGACCCCAGCGGTCGGGCCACATCTGACGCTTTCGTTTTGCAGGTCAATTGAAGGAGATCTAAGGGCTGAGCAGATTTTGGACGCATCATGTGGCGCCGTCTGTGGGAAAGATTTAGAAAGCTATGGTGACTAGATCGGCAGCAGCCGCAGCAGCAGCCACTGCACAACGTGATATTGGTGTTCAAATTACTGGAGAAAATAATCCAGATATTCCCTAGGGAAGTTTACCACCTCTTGAGGTAGATGGTGGTCAAGGAGGGCATGATCCTCCGGAGACATTCCAAGATCAATTGAATCAAGTAAAGATTCAACTTTTGGAGGTGAGTCAAGCACTCCGCGTGCTAACCAGACGAGTGGTATTACCACAAGAACCTGATCATCATGATTCAGGGAGGCGTGTATTACCACGGGATCAAAGATTGACTAAAGATCGGAATATCGGTCAAAACTTTCGCAAAGGTGACTGAGGGCCTAGGAGAGTTGACGATCTACCTAGGCGGGACGATCGGTTTGACAGACCACAGGAAAGTACAACCGATTCAAATACAAGGTTGGATACAGGAGTGAAGACTCACTCGCCAACTGTTAGACGAACCGCGAGCAGTTCGCGATGAGCGGAATGTTTGTGACGAACGGGCCGTTCGTGATGATCATGTTATTCGAGGTCGTGATCGTGTTGCAGAAGATCATTCAACTCATATTAGTCAGGAAATGGCCAATATCAATCAGAAACTAGGACAATTGGCTAGAGGAAGGATAACTGATGATATTTATTCAGTTATTTCGAAAGACCCCTTTTTCTGAACCAATTGCGGGATATCAGTTTCCTCACAACTTCCGCTTGCCAACTTTTTCTACATTTGATGGTTCCGGAGATCCTACGGCCCACATCGGCTATTATCAGCAGACTATGGCAGTTGCAGGTAATTCTGACAAAATTCTTTGCAGGGTTTTTGGTTCATCTTTAACCGGAGCAGCACAAGAGGGGTTTTCGAACCTCCCATCTAGAAGGATCGTAAATTTTGATGAGTTGGCACGCAAATTCATAGGGCGATTCTAGAGTGGAATCCAAGTCAAGAAGACAAAAGAAACATTGTTTACCATCAAACAAGGAAAGAGTGAATCGATCAGAGAATATCTGAAAAGATTCAATAGAGTTACGATGGAGATAGAGAATCTAGATGAACAAGTAGCTAAAACTACTCTATTCACTGGACTCACTAACCGAAGACTCTTGGAGCTATTACTACAGGATATGCCTACAACTTATGCTGAGTTGGTACAGAGATGCCAAAAGCAGGCTGAAGTCATGGAGATCTTAGATGCGTGCCAAGGAGACAATAAAGCCTCCACCAAAGAACAAAATGCTCCTGAGCCAAAGCAAAAGCCAAAGTAGAATGTTCGAGATCGAGTTGGAAAGCCTCAGGCTTGGCGGCAGAGATCTCCTAGTAAAAGTGAGTATACTCCATTAAATGCTCCTCGAGCTGATATTTTGAATATCATTAAGAAGCGAAATATTTTGAAGTGGCCACCAAAAATTCCTTTAAAGCCTGGAGAGCAGCAGGATCGAGAAAAATATTGTCGTTTCCACAAGGATTACGATCATTATACTAATGACTGTCGTCATTTAAAAGCAGATATTGAAAGATTGATATCTCAGGGACATTTGTCCAATTTTGTTAGTAGGAGAATAGAGGAGCCACGTGAAGCTGGCCCCAAAAGGGATCGTTCGGTTATTTCAAAACGACCGAGGGAGGCTCTGAAGTCTAAAAAAGGTAAGGAGGTGATTGATGCTACTCGGTCACCGATCCTTACAATTTTCGGAGGCCCAGAACCCGAATCACTCCGGAGGTTAAAGACAAAATCTAAATTTGTTGGGACCGGAGAGACGCAAAAGCGTAAGAGGCCAAATGGTGAAGATGCCATCACCTTTGGTGAAGAGGATGAAAGAGGCGTTTATCTACCTCATGATGATGTTATAGTCATCAAGGTAGAGATTGCGCTCCGGGAAGTACATAGGGTTTTAGTTGATACAGGGTCTGCAGCTGACCTAATATCTTATGAAGTGTATCAAAAGCTGAGGGTGGATGAAGACTTGATGGAGCCATCATCCACACATTTATATGGCTTTGCAGGATTGTCTGCAATAGCAGAAGGATCTGTCCAGTTGGATTTATCTATTGGGAGTTTTCCCAAGGAGACTACCGTCCGAATCAATTTTTTAGTGGTTCGGGAACTTCCAACTTATAATGTTATCCTTGGATGGCCATCTTTGTCCAAGTTAGGTGCTATTGTTTCAACGAAGCACCTGAAGATAAAATTCCCGACTGACATGGGAATTGGTCAAGTTTCCTCCGATCAGAGGATCTCTCGGCAATGTTATGTTGCCTATTTGAAGGACAAGGAGGGCCCGAAGAAAGCGACTGCCCTACCAATAGAAGTTCGAGATAATCGGGAAGGAGTAGAAATGCAAAGGCCCGAACTGGTAGAGAAGCTGGAGCAAATCCAATTGTTCACAGATAATACAGAAAGGATTACCTATATCGGATCTGAACAGTTGGAGGAGTTCAAAGAAGAGTTGAAGTTTTTTCTTCAACAAAATAGTGATGTATTCACATGGTCTGCCGAAGACATGCCAGGAATTGATCGGACTGTCGCAGAGCATAAACTCTGGATAGATCCAAAGGTGAAACCAGTTATCCAGAAAAGGAGAAATTTCTCCATTGAAAAGTACGAAGCCGTTCGGGGCGAAGTCGAAAAACTAAAGAGTTCTGGTTTCATAGAACCAATTGAATGCCCAATCTAGTTGGCCAACGTAGTGATGGTCAAAAAGTCCAATGGGAAGTGGAGGATGTGTACAGACTACACTGACCTCAACAAGGCTTGCCCTAAAGATTGCTATCCGTTGCCACGGACTAACCTCTTGATAGATGCGACTGCAGGATATGAAAGTTTGAGTTTCATGGATGCCTACTCAGGGTATAATCAAATCCTCATGAATAAGGAGGATGAAAAGTTTACAGCTTTCATGACTGATCGTGAAAACTTCTATTATAAAGTCATGCCATTTGGCCTGAAAAATGCAGGAGCTACATATCAGAGGGCCGTCAAAAAGATTTTCAAGGACCTAATCGGAAAGAATGTTGAGGATTATGTTGACGACATGTTGGTAAAGAGTATTACAAGGGCAAATCATATCGCAGATTTAACTGAGGAATTTTCAGTATTATGAAAATACCAGATGAAGTTGAATCCGGAGAAGTGTGCCTTCGGAGTCTTGTCAGGCAAATTTTTGGGCTTCATGGTATCACAAAGGGGTATTGAGGCTAATCCAGCCAAAATATAGGCTCTAATTGACATGGAAGCTCCAAAAACTGTTCGAGATGTACAATGCTTAATGGGGAGAATTGCCGCTCTGAATCGTTTCATCTCAAAATCTGGAGAAAAGTGTCTACCATTTTTCAAAGCACTCAAAGATCTGAGGTGCAGAAAGGAAGCAAATTTGACTGAAGAGTGCCAGAAGGCTTTTGAGGAATTGAAGGAAACATTGGGATAGCCACCACTTTTGTCCCGATCATAGAAGGGGGAAATCTTACAGCTATATTTAGCAGCATCCATTTCAGCGGTCAGTGCAGTACTTGTTCGGGAGAAGGATAAGAAACAGTGGCCGATTTATTATGTTAGCCACGTGTTACTTGATGCGGAGACACGATATTCACAGATTGAGAAGCAGGCTTTAGCTCTCATGACAGCAGCTAGGAAGCTACGTCCGTACTTTCAGGCTCATTCAATAGAGGTATTTACAACTTTCCCTCTTAGTAAAGTTCTTCATAAACCTGATTTATCTGGAAGAATGGTGGCCTGGTCGGTTGAACTCAGTGAGTTCCAAGTAAGCTTTAAGCCCAGAACGACAATCAAAGCTCAGGCGTTAGCCGATTTTGTAGTAGAAACTGCTGCACCAGTGGAGAACATTGTTGAAGATCCCATTATACCAACCATTTGGGAAGTATATGTGGACGGTTCGAGCAATAAGGACGGAGCAGGAGTTGGAATTCTTTTGAAAAGTTCAGCGGGATTTGTCATTCGATATGCACTGAGATTTGCGTTCGAAGCAAGCAATAATGAGGCAGAATATGAAGCCCTGATAGATGGACTTAGGTTGTCAAAAGCATTGGCAATAGCAGATGTAACTATTTATAGTGACTCTCAACTTATTATCAACCAAGTTCAGGGGGAGTATGGTATAAAAGAACCTCGCTTGCAGAAGTACCAAGAGATTGTGTGGGCATTTCAAAAAGAATTCAGGAATTTGAAGATATGTCAGATTCCAAGGATAGAAAACATGGTGGCAAATGAGCTATCTTGATTAGCCAATGCCAAAGAGAAAAATTTAGACCCATCGGTCTACATTGAAGAGATAACATTTACGAGTTATCATGAGAAAGAAATTTCTTATATTGAAGCAAAGCGTTACTGGATGGATCCAATGGTTGAATATCTGAGAGATGATAAACTTCCAGAGGATCCGAAGGAGGCCAGATTGGTCAAGGTACGATCAGCAAGATTCATTATGCAAAATGGAAGGTTGTACAGAAGATCTTATTCTGGACCCCTTCTGAGATGTTTGGGTCCCAAAGGAGCGGAGTCGGCTCCGGCCGAAGTACACGAAGGAATTTTTGGAGCTCACATGGGCGGACGAGCTCTGGCACACAAGATTCTAAGACTTGGGTTATATTGGCCTAAGGTCCAACAAGCTGCTATGGAGTATGTTTGTCAGTGTAGTAATTGTTAGATCCATGCTACAGTATCAAAACACCCAGCGGAGGCCATGACTTCAATTTTAGACCCCATCCCTTTCGCGATGTGGGGAATTGATATTATGGGCAAATTCACTAAAGTGTCAGGCGAACGAGAATATCTGATAGTAGCAATTGATTACTTCACAAAATGGGTTGATGCCAATGCCTTGGCAACAATCACTGAGAAAAAAGTGGAGAAATTTGTGCTTGAGTCAATCATATATCGCTTTGGGATTCCAAAGATAATCATCACTGATCACGACACTCAATTTGATTGCCCACAATTTGAGCAATTTTGTGGAACTTATATGATCGAGCATCGTATGTCCTCAGTGGCATACCCCAGAGCAATGGACAAGTAGAAGTTACTAACCGAACGCTGCTTGAGGGGATAAAGAGAAGACTAGAGGCTGATAAAGCCTTATGGGTCGAAGAGCTGCATAATGTACTGTGGGCCTACCGAACTACCGTTCGAACACCCACAGGAGAAACTCCATTTAAGTTAGCCTATGGATCCGAAGCATTGGCACCTGTGGAGATAATGGCCGGAACATTGCGAGATAGAGAGTTCAAAGAAAAAGCGAAGGAGCAAGGACTGCTTGATAGCCTTGATTTGTTGGACGAGGTTCGTGCAAAGGCAATAGCACGAACTCAACATTATCAACGAAGGATAGCGTCATATTACAATACCCGAGTAAAGAATCGTTGGTATTTAGCAGGAGATTTGGTTTTGAGAAATACCTTAGCTTCAGATCCATGCCATCAAAGAAAATTTGATCTTTCCTGGGAAGGACCTTATATGGTTGTAAAACCAGTCAGTTCAGTAGCGTACAAGCTAAAGAACATCACCACCCAAAAAGAGTTGGATCGTTCGTGGAATGCCAGGCATCTCAAGAAATTATATCCTTGATGATTTCAGTTTTGTTCGTGATGTAACCAATTTCAACTCAATCAATGCAATTATTGGTTTTCAACAATTATCTTTTGATTGGGGGCATCATACACCACATTCAAGAACAGATCCAACTACAAGGCATCGAATGAAAATCCGTGTGGGTCCTTCAACACTTATTGAAATTTTTCGGAATTTCTTAAGTCAAGGCATCGGATGAAAATCAGAGTGAGTTCCTTCAACAAGGCATCGGTTTAAAACCTGAGTGAGTTCCTTCAAGACTTATTGAATTTTCGAAATATCCTTAAGTAAAGGCATCGGTCTAAAACCCGAGTGAGTTCCTTCTACAAGGCATCGGTTTAAAATCCGAGTGAGTTCCTTCTCAGACTTATTGTGTTTCACCGGAAATCCTTAAGTAAAGGCATCGGTTTAAAACCCAAGTGAGTTCCTTCTCAGACTTATTGTATTTCTCCGGAAATCCTTAAGTAAAGGCATCGGTCTAAAACCCAAGTGAGTTCCTTCTACAAGGCATCGGTTTAAAACCCAAGTGAGTTCCTTCTCAGACTTATTGTATTTCTCCGGAAATCTTTAAGTAAAGGCATTGTTCTGAACAACTAAGACCTAGTGCAACAACGACTCAAGTGATTGGCAAAGTTCAAGATGAAGTTAATTTCTTATTTCTTCAAAAGACCGGAAGGGGCCAACCTTAACATCAAACATACACATGAGATTACAAGAGTTGGGATACAATCTTCAGTCAAAAAAGAAAGTCATCATCGGTGATCATTAAGAAATCAAACAAGATCAGAACAGCTTTGCCAGAAAAAACACAAGTGTCGAGCAGCGACACGGATTCAAGAAGAAAAAGAGGAGGAACGGGGAATACAAAAGCATTACAGTATAAACAAAATCCTCCGCAATTTCATACTCTTTGTCTAGCTTGACCAAAAGAAGTATGATCATCGATCAAACTTGCATTTAGGTCGAGCTCTTCATAACTGAATCCTTCCAGGGGAGAATAAACAGGAGAATCCTCAAGATAATGCATAATATCCAGATCAGAAGGCGGAGGGTCGATCTTATCTTTGGTCCAGTCAGGAAAAAGAAGACCCAGATTGGCAAACACTTCAGGATGACAAAGAGTGCTGTAGGGAGTCATATCAAAATGAGGATCTTCCCTTAGTATTGATTCCCATACTTCGTTCTCGCCATCCCGGTACTCCTGCAAGTTATAAGCATTCAGCATGTCAACAAAGGGCTTACTGTGTAAATACTTGAAGATGCAGGCTCTACGAACGTCAATTGGAAGGGATTCGGGCAAAGGAATGACAGCTTGCCTTTGAGGTAACGCTTCAGAACCCTAGGCCCCTGACTTTCCCGCTTCTCGCTCCAGTCACCGGATCTTCTCCCTGGCATCATCCAAGTCTGAACGGAGACGCTCGATCACCGAGTTCTTTTCTCCTGCAACCTCCCAAGCTAATTTCTTAAGGCGAGCAATCTCAGCGCCTTTGGCTTCGGAGTCTTCCCGAAGCCTGGAAACTTCATTACTCAGTTTACTGAGTCTAGAGGCTGCTTCCACTTGGTTGTGGAAGTTTCCAGTAAGACTCCTGCAAACAACTTCCGAGTTAGTTAGGAGCAAAAGAATAATCTTCAACATCAAAAGGAAACTGAAGAGAAACTTACATCACCAGTGACTTCATAAAGTCATCGTCTGGAAGTTTGGAAAGAACTCTGCTCTGGCTAGACATTTGAGCAGCAGTGCACCACTCCAACGCTTTGTCAAACTCATTTGACACTAATTCAGACCTCCTCAAAGGAGGAGAAGGATGAGCTACATCAAGAGAAGGGTGAGTTGCACCCTCCACCAACCGACGACGCTTCCTAGTGGCAAAATCCTCCGACTCCAAAGAAGGAGAGGAAGAGGATGCCAAACAAGCTCTAAAGTTGGAAATAGAAGCAACACTTGTTGGGGCCGCGCCTTCATCAAATGCCAACATAGTTGCCTCTGATGTCTGAAGAGTCTCCTTAGGAGAAGTCCGACTGGTATCTCCGGCAAGGGCATCAGCAGCACCATCAGCGATGGAGTGATCAAGATCTTCCTGGGAAGACCGAGAGATCTCTTCAGGCGGAGAGAGCATAGGAGAGGCATCAGTAGAAACTGTGGGAATCTGATTTGAAGATTCACTAACAATAGTCTCCTTACGCTTAGCGGATTCACTAGATAAAATCACCTTATTGGCCAAAACCTCCGTCGATGCTGGAATAGTTTTCTTGCAGGACTTCGTTCTAATAAAGTTCGGATCGATTCTGGGAGGCACTGCAAGCACAGAAAAAGCCGTATCAGTACGAAAATCCAACAACATAAAGAAAAAGGGAAAACCCTAGTTCTCTGTCAGATATGAACTACTCAAAATACCCATTAAGTAAACCCCAAGTATTATTAATGTGGAATTTACTCAGGGGGAAGGAGAGGGCAAAAATGCTCACTTGTTCAGAAATTATTGTTGGAGTATGAGGAATACGGATGCAAAACAGGAAGACGGAATGTCGTTTTTGCAAATCTAACTTGCAGATAGCAGAATAGATGGAGAGTACCCTCGAAGGACTTAAATAGCCTCAGGTAGTAAGACGATGGTTGAGAACCAAAGGCAACCAAAGGCCCAGATCAAAGAAATGCTTCGAATTCCTCAACAAGCAAGATCAATGGTCAAAAGGAAGCCACATGGAAATAGGCACCTGTTACGAGAATACCTCCAACCGTCGCACCACCATTTAAATAATGGTTGCATTACCCATTCATCGAAAAAGTGAATGGTATACAAAGGCAAGGAAACGTTTGGACCTCGCAAAAAATGAAGGGAAACGTGTGGACTTTGCAATAAATGAAGGAGTAATGGGGAATAGAGGCTAAAGCATCTTTCCCGAACGTCTCTTCATGATATCTTTACAAGATTATCCCCCGTCAAGGTATACGAAGTTAAGTGAAAAGTTTTATCATTTATATTTGATTTTCAAAACAAGCTTTTAGGTAGGAGATGAGGAAATATTGAGGCAAACATGGAAAAAGTCTCTATTCATTAATGAGGAGGATCAATATTTACGGGAAAAAATAAGAGAGTAACTCCCTATGCTTCTTCCTCATTATTGCCCGAAGAGTCCTGCATAGGAGAGCCTTTCTCAGGATCATCATTCTCAGGGTCCTTTGAAGAGCCTTCCTCAGGATTGTTATTATCAGGGTCCTTTTCAACGGTGGCCTGTGACTTTTTTTCTTGGAGGGGTGGTTCGTCAGCAAGATATTCCTCATATTTTGGGTTAGTTGGAAAAGGATCATCCTCTTCCAGAACCCAATTGGGGAGGTCCAATTTAAGCTTCCCGAAGACCTCTTTGTGACACACCTCACGTCATTCTGCCCCAAACGGTAAGTTTGGATGTTAAAGGTACACTATTCAGGTACTTCCGAACACAATCCTTTCGAAGCTCCGGCTTGATATGCTCGGGTTTGCTAGGGACTGCCATCTTCAGTATATTTTCGTTCTCCATGGCTTAAGCTCAAGTCTGTCACCAAACAACGTGGCAGCTGCTTTCTGCTTCTTAGCCTCGCGCTCGGCAGCAACAGCGCGGGCCTTTGAAGAGTCGAGGGCCTTTTTCAAGGAGATCATCTCCTCATCATGCTTCATCTACAGCTCCTTGGCAGCTGCCGTCAGCCGATCTATTTTAGAATTGGCCTTAGCCAAATTCTCTTCACAGGTCTGCAGCAAGGAGCCATTACGACCAACCCGGCTCAATGCTTCCATGTGTTGATAAAAGCTCAACACGGCATTCCTGGGGACGAGGAGATTATCAGAAAAAATCATAAGAGATTATGAAAAACAATTAGAGAAAGATCAGGAAGGCCGGTACCTGATGGACTAACTAACAAGAGTATCATCCTTCAGGGCCTCAAAGTCCTGACGGTCAGCAGGGCGAAGACTGAGGGAACTCCATTTTGCGGCTTTCTCAGGGTCCTGAGTCACCCTATCAGTCTGCTTCAGTGTCCACTGAGGCATGAAGACCTCCTCACCATCTTCAGTATTTTTGGATTTTTTATTGGAGGAAGCATCAACTATATCGTGCTTCCTTTTGGTTCGAGCGGCGGCGGAGATATTTGACCTCTCCACCATTGGTTTTTTCCCTTTTCCCGAAGCATCAACCACGGGCTTTAAGTTCCTGATACCCTTGTAAGAAGGGTCGGGAGAGGGAATAGAAACCTCTTGATCGACAGTTAAGGCTCGGGGCGACCGTTGCTTAGCTGTCACAACGGCCCTAGCAGCCTTTGCCCGAAGATGCTCAGGGTTCATTCTTGGTGGCACTGCAAAGAAGAACAAGAATCAGAATTGCAAAAAGACATATCTGTAAAACCCAGCCCTAACCTTGACCTGGAAACCTTGTTATTTGTAGGTCCGATGACCCAAAGTAAAGTAAGAAGTCAGCTTTGGGCCATCCCAGTGTAGGACTTGGTGTCTGGCTTTGAATCTATGAAAGTTGATGATGAAGTTCTATTTATGGAAACTGAATCTTGATGAAGATCAGATTAGTTGATGGACTTGGAGTGCTCTCTATCTTGGTTTGAAGGCATTTCTACCTATTAGGTAAGTCACTTGACATGTGTGCAAAACCCCATTAGGATTGGATTTGATCTGGGTCTTCAATTCCTGTTTTGGAATTGTCGACAAGATTGGTCGATCGATTGGTCGACTGGACCAGTCGACCAATCCACTCGACCAATGAGTGCTGTCTTTGGCAATTAGGTTTTTCTTGCTCTATTTAAGTCCAATCTCGAGTCTACTTCGTATTTGCTGCCTCCAAACTCTTTGGAACGAACCAAAGACCTCTGCAAGTCATCTCCCTTGCATCCTTGGTGATTTTCTTGACGGATCTTCGTCAAAACTCTTCCTTTTCATCAAAAGGTATGTCTACACTCTCTTCTTCTCCTCTATCTCTTATTTTCTTTCCTTTTTGAGTTGAGACAGTGGAGGAGATGCTGCATTCTCTGTTGCAAACATCTCTGGACTTGTCTCTCATGATCATCCTAAGGATTAAAGGCTAGAACAATGATCTTAACCATGATCATTGCAAGCTTTTGAAGGAATCATGATCAAACCATGATCTAATCTTTGTTTAACTTCTTATTTGAATTCTGATCTCCTTGGATCTTCTATATTGATCATGTTAGTAGTTAATTGCTGTGTTTTCTTTTCATGATCCATGATCTATCACTCTCTAGTTGTTCTCTTCTACCATACTATGTGTTCTTCATGAATCATGATAGTTACATATATGGTAGGTTTTGTTTCCTTATTTAGATTTATGCTTTTAAGCCTATTTCCTTGAAGATCTAAGTATGCTTTTCATGATATCTTTACCTGAAGCAATGATCCATTCTCCTATTGTTCTTGTCTTTGATTTCTACCTTGAATCTTCAAGATCCATGGTTGATCTAAATATGGTAACTTTTTGTTTCCTAATTTGGATCTTGATGGCTTGATTTGATTAGTGTTTTGAGGTCCCCTATATGTTTAGAATACTACTGATGTAGTTTACCCCTTGATTAGTACCCTTTTGAACCACCAAATTCGGATTTCATATCTTAAAACTCTGTTTTTTTTAGGCTACTGTCTGCATTGGTCGACTGATTGGTCGATTGGACCAGTCGACCAATCCACTCTACCAATGAGTACAGCAACTCCAGAATTGGTCTGTGTTGGATGTTTTGGTATCTTTTGTGTTAGGGATCTTTCCTAATATGTTGTATACACTTGTTTAGGACCTTTTTCTCAAGTTTGCCAAGATCTTACTTGATTTCTTAGGATTCCTTTGCGAGTTATAAAAGGTAAGGATGGTTATTTCCTTAATTACATAGATAGCATGAATCTAGTTTCTATATTTGAATATCATTGATTTGTTTCCTTAATTAGATTCTTACAATGATATACTACTGTTGCATAATC
Source organism: Hakea prostrata (assembly GCF_041222555.1). Taxonomy (NCBI): domain Eukaryota; kingdom Viridiplantae; phylum Streptophyta; class Magnoliopsida; order Proteales; family Proteaceae; genus Hakea; species Hakea prostrata. The sequence goes on from NW_028291133.1 coordinate 417,132, forward strand.
TTGATTACAGTAGCTTTACTTGTTTATGTTAATTGATTCATGTATGATTTACTTACCAGTTATATACAAGTTGATTGTAATTATTGATTTCTTTTCATATATGAAGTTACCATATATGTGATGTTATGAATTGATGCTTGTGTATGCTTAAGTATGGTTTGGAAAGGAGAGGTGTCCTTTTGACACTTTTGTCCTTGGACTACTACGGGAATATTATGGGATGTTTCCGGAGATGCCCTCTGGACACCTTCCTAAACTGTTGGATGACATATTTAGGACTGTCTAGTAGTGTTTGGCTAGGATGTCCCGTTATGTCAGACCCTAATCGGAGGGGTATTGAGACCGAACGACCCGTGGTAGCAATGGGGATTCATGGGCGCTCAAGACTGATAACCAACCCGTGAGAGGACAGGAATCACATTGTGGGGGCCATTTATTGGTAGGGTTGCATATGGTTAGACTTGGGCTCACGGGCGCTTAAGACCAGTAACCAACCCGTGAGAGGACGTGAGAGCTTCCCGTTTACCATATGTGGATAATCAATAGGGTTGATGAGTCCGTAGTCAGGGACTATGAGGACTCTAGTGTGAAGGATACCGGAAAGGATCGTCAGGGACGAGGAATGGACGTATCTGGATCTGACTTGATGTAAATAAGTAGAAGACTTGCATTTGGCTAGGTTTTACCCTGACATGCGCCGGTACTTAGACCAATGGTGATGTGAGAGAGTGGTGACTTAACCCCCAGCCATGGAATGTCCCGAGGGATGCCGGACCCATTACCAACTGATGATGAGTGATTGAGACCTTCCTAAAGAAGTACGGTGCTATAACTTAAAGCATGTCTGCCAGTAGAGACCAGCATACATAGAGTTAGATTCATTCATTCATTGCTTGTCTCATATCATATTGCATTTATGTTTGTTCTGAAATCCTGCCATTTATGTTATTATGGATTTAACTGCCTTACTGAGTTTCTTTGAAACTAATTCCTTTATTGTACAATGTTTGTTAGACTATTCTGCAGGTACTGAATATTATGACGGTCCCTATGAAGAAGCGCAAGGCGAAGAGGCATATCTCCAGGAAGGTGATTGCGGTTACCACAATTACACTGAAGATCCCGCGAGTGGTTATGCTCCGTACGATGCTTAGTCCGACCATTGAGTGGAAGCGTCCTTGTGCCATTTATGAGATTTACACTTATAAGGATGTTGTCTATAAAGTGGAGAACAATTTAGTTACCCATTGTACTTGCTACTGGGATTAGATTTTGTCTAGTTTATTCTCTTTTGGAGCTACTTTTCCGCTGGTTGTAGAGTGGGATTTTGCCTCACTTTACTTATCTGTTTTGACACTCTAATTATATCTAGTATTCTGATTTATTTATGATTCATTCTTTCCTTATTGGATCTATGGTTTATCTTCCGCACTTTTATTATGATTGTTCATGATTATGTTATTGTTTATGTGGGAGGTTGATTACTCGATACCTGATCTTCGGGCTATGGATCACACTCTCGGGTATGCCAGATAGGGTACCGGCTGGGAGGATGTGACAGATTGGTATCAGAGCCCAAGGTTCGAGGAAACCTTAACCACAAAAGACAATAACTGAACATTCCTGAGTCATTGATCTGAAATGACTCTTCTACTCTTAGAAGTGAATAATAGAACACTGAATTAGAAACTTAACCTTTGAGGCATAACAAAACATTTCCGAATAACATACCATAATTATACTTAAACAAATGTCACTAATGCAAAGAAAAGAAAGGTGCATAATATACAATAATTAAGTGAAACAAAATGAACTTCATTAATTTCAAAAGTTTTTACAACAATTACATCTGAAATGCATAAATGGAAATCCTAGGGTACAGTCTATCTAGGTGATCTTCTCTGATCTCTGTATGCTCTGAACTCCTCCGCTAGCTGAGTCACCTGATGCTCTATCCTATCTTGTCGTGACTCCATCCTCTCATACATCTGCTCCTGTCCGACCTCCATCCTCTCTAGCATGGAAGTCATCGATCTCATCTCGTGCCCCAAGATCTGAAGTCTCCGGAACCGCATGTGAAGGGCCACCGCCTCGAAGTGTGATGAAGGAAACTCGTGATGCACCGGCTTAGCCTCGTGCATATCCGCATCATCTCCGGCCCGATCATCACTATCGGGACCGATATCCTCTCCTCCATCCTCTCGACCCCCGATCCTCATCCTCCGACTCCTCATCATCCTCACCCTCCGGACCAGGAGATCTCTCCGATCGCTGCAGTCTCATCTCGACAAATGGTCCGAGTCCCTATAGAGTATCCCCGTGAACCAGTGTCCACCGGAGTATCCTCGAAGCTCACCCCGAAATGCCCGAAGATCAAGGTCGGTAGCCTCCCATAGCAAAGGTTCCGCATGCTAGGCCGCAGAACTAAGTCCAAGCATGACCCGCTGAATGATGTAGGAGAGATCGATCTCGAAGCCCATGTAGATGCGGTAGATGACTAAGGCCTCCATCACTGTGACCCGATGGTGATGTCCGGCCTTCGGCATAATGTTTCGACCGACTATGCGACCGATAATCAGTGCAGAATCCGTCATCCGTACGCTGGTCCACGGAGTGAAGCATCGACGGCTATCCCATAGCATAGAGCATATCTCACGAAGCTCGTACGGCATCGGATGGCTGTCCGGATCTGCTCCTGCAGGTATCCACACACACTGCTGTGGATAGTAAGGAACCTGCAAGATCTCAGCCAGTGCCCGGGTGGAGAAGCGAATCTGAGTCCGGAAGACCCTGCTCCTTAGGACAAGTCTAAGTGGATGTCCTTGGCCTCGAGCCTCCTCTGTGTAGGTAAGGTTGCTGAAGAACAACCTCACTAGCTCCGGGTATACCGGCAGATCCTCGGTGAAGAGATGAGTCCACTGCAATGTGTCGAATCTCTGCCGAATCCTAAAGGCTCCGAGCTGGCATAAGTGAAGTAGACGTCCCATCTCGATATTGCAGAATCGAAGTAGGCCTCGTACGGGAACTCGGCCCGAGGTGTGTCAAACATGTCCGGTCTCCTAACCTCCCGTCTAGGCTCTGAAGGAACCTGACCTCTGCCCCTAAGTGCACCTACAATGCGACCACGACCTCTACCTCGTCCTCGCCCTCCCCTCTGCATAGTGGATATCTGTGAAAGAGACAAGAGACAATTCCAGTTAGTGCTACCTTAAGATTTGAGCCAAAAGGGTATTTTCGTAATTTTTTGGAAAATTTCAATTTTGGGGGAAATTTGATTTGAACATACTAGCATGTGCGCAATACTTGGAATTTCATGTCTATGAAGTTTGTTTGATGAAAATCGATCGAAAACTTGGATTAAAGCGAAAAATTCAGCAAGAAGGAAATTTGGGGATTTTGCAATTTAGGTCAAAATTGGATTTTTGAAAAGTTGAAATTGGCTAAATCAAATTGTATGGACCTATCTACAATGTCATCTTGAGCATGTAGCATTTGATCTCGTGCGAAAATTTCAAGCGGTTTGAGAGAAAACGGAATTTTTCTAAAGATATCGATTTCGGTATGAAAACGTTGCGAGATGAACACCAATATGTTAGAACTTGTTGTCTATGCATGGCATTGTGTTTAAAACCTAGGGAATATGTTTCTAAGCATTCCTAAGCATGATTTCTAGCATTGGATACGAGCAAAGCATGGTTTTGTTTGAAATGCAAGCATGAGAAGATGAAAATGGAAGAAAGAATGAGAGATTTACCTTGTTTGTGATGATTGTGTGTTGTTGTGTTGTTGTTGAAGCACCAAAACACCTCAAGAACACTTGTGAGAACCTTTGGAGACTTTCCCTAGAGCTCTCTCACCTTTGGAAGAAGTTAGAATGAGGTTTGAATGTGGAAATGAGGCTTATAATGCGAATTTTCGCATTCTGTCTGCATTGGTCGACTCATTGGTCGACTGGGTCAGTCGACCAATCACTCGACCAATGGTCACAGAGACCTCTTTTGCTGTTGAATTTTTGAAAAATGTGATTTTTGCCTTATGGATTATTGTTTGATGATTATATGGATATATTTAAGCATGATTTAAGATTTCCAATCATTTGGTCAAGTGGATTTTTGATGATTTTAAGTAAAGAGTGGAAGCAAGTTGTTGATGATGTTCTTGGATATCTTGCTTCTGATTTGGAAACCAAGGTGATACACTAGGTGGGAAAAGTTAAAGAAGAGAAGGGAGTTTCACCTTGGGGAGCTCCGGTCTTGTTTGTCAAGAAGAAAGACGGTAGTATGCGCTTGTGCATCGACTACCATGAGTTGAATAAGCTGACTATCAAGAATAGATATCCGTTGCCCAGAATTGATGATCTCTTCGATCAGTTGAAGGGTGCAGTTGTGTTCTCAAAGATTGACTTAAGGTCCGGATATCACCAATTGAAAGTGAAGTCTAGTGATATCTTCAAGACAGCTTTCCGAACGTGGTATGGTCACTACGAGTTTAGAGTCATGCCCTTCGGATTGACCAATGCTCCTGCAGTGTTCATGGACCTCATGAATCGAGTATTTCACGATGTGCTTGATAAGTTTGTGATTGTTTTCATTGATGACATCTTGATCTATTCGAAGAGCGAAGAAGAGCGTGCGAGTCATCTAAGCTTCACTTTGCAAAGGTTGCGAGAAAAGAAGTTGTTCGCTAAGTTTAGCAAGTGTGATTTCTGGCTTAAGAGAGTGGTATTCCTTAGTCATGTGGTTTCAGCCGAAGGTATTCGTGTCGATCCTGAATAGGTTCAAGCTGTGGCTGATTGGGAAAGACCGAAGTCAGTAACGGAAATAAGAAGTTTTCTTGGATTGGCGGGTTACTACAGAAGGTTTATTGAGAACTTTTCTCGGTTGGCTGCTCCTATGACTAAGTTGACCAGGAAAGAAGAAAAGTTTGTTTGGTCTGACGCTTGCGAGAAGAATTTCCAAGAGTTGAAAGATAGATTGACAAGTGCCCCGGTTTTGACTATACCTGATAGTTCCGGCGGTATGACAGTTTATACCGATGCGTCAAAGATTGGATTGGGTTGCGTACTGATGCAACATGGCAAGGTCGTAGCCTATGCTTCTCGGCAATTGAAAGATTATGAGCAGAACTACCCCACTCACGATCTAGAACTTGCCGCTGTTGTCTTTGCTTTGAAGATTTGGAGACATTACCTCTACGGTGAGAAGATTGCCATTTTCACGGACCATAAGAGTTTGAAATACTTCTTTACCCAAAAGGAGTTGAACATGAGACAAAGGAGATGGTTGGAACTAGTCTCCGATTATGATTGTGATATTCAGTATCACCTTGGGAAAGCAAACGTTGTTGCTGATGCTCTTAGTAGGAAGAACCAGAAGAAGACTTTGGATTTGAATGCTTTGAGTTTACCATTGTGGTCTTCTATTGAGAGTTTTGATTTGGAAATCGTCCCTGAGAATTCTGATTTTATTCTTTCTGCCATGACGGCAAGATCAGGTCTTAGAGATAAGATTGTTGCTCTACAGAGTTCCGATCAAGAACTTTTGATCAAAGTTGAGAAGATTTCTTTGAATCCTGAGTCGGACCCCGACTTTGGTATATCCATGGATGGTGCTTTGTTGTTTAGAGGAAGACTGTGTGTGCCTGCAAACGAAGAAATTAAGAAAGAAATATTGAAGGAAGCATACCAGTCAGTCTTTACTATACACCCGGGAAGCACCAAGATGTACAAGGACTTGAAGGAACATTTTTGGTGGATTGGTCTGAAGGCTGATGTTGATGATTTTGTTGCCAAGTGTGAGACTTGCCAACGTGTGAAAGCCGTTCGACAACCTCCATCTGGATTACTTCAACCTCTTCCTATTCCTAGTTGGAAGTGGGAGGATATCTCCATGGACTTTGTGACTAGCTTGCCTCGGACAAGTAAAGGCAATGACACTGTGTGGGTGATTGTTGATAGGTTGAGCAAATCAGCCCACTTCATTCCTATGAAGATCACTCATACTCTGGATAAGCTAGCAAGGCTTTATGTGGATAATGTGGTTCGTCTGCATGGTGTGCCATTGAGTATTGTTTCGGATCGTGATCCTAGGTTCACCTCAAGGTTTTGGAATAGTTTGCAGAAGGCCTTGGGAACCCAATTGAACTTGAGTACAGCTCATCATCCACAGTCTGATGGACAATCTGAGCGGACAATTCAAACATTGGAAGACATGCTCAGATCTTGTGTGGTGGATATGGGTGGTAATTGGGATGAACACCTAGCTTTGGTTGAGTTTGCCTATAACAACAGTTATCAAGCAACAATAGGCATGGCTCCATTCAAGGCTTTGTATGGTAGTACTTGTAGGACACCTTTGTACTGGACTGAGACAGGTGAAAGAAAAGTCTTAGGTCCTGAAATGATTAAAGCTACGAGTGCTATGGTAGATATGATAAGAGAAAGGATTAAGTCTGCCCAGTCAAGACATAAATCTTATGCTGATAAGAGAAGGACCGATTTGGAATTTCAAGTTGGAGAGAAAGTCTTTCTGAAAGTTTCACCAATGAAGGGTGTGATGAGATTCAATGTTAAGGGAAAGCTTAGCCCTCGTTACATTGGACCTTTCGAGATTTTGGAAAAGGTTGGACCTGTTGCGTATCGATTAGCATTACCTCCGCCTCTTGCTGGTGTTCACAATGCGTTTCATATTTCGATGCTCCGTAAATACATAGAGAATCCGGAACACATTTTGCAGCAAGCACCTGAAGGACTTAGTGCTGATTTGACCTACGATGAAGAACCGGCCGAAATCTTGGATAGGAAGGACAAGCAGCTGCGGAATTGCACCATCCCTTTGGTGAAGATTTGGTGGAAGAACCATACCCCTGAAGAAGCTTCTTGGGAGAAGGAAGAAGACATGAAGGAGAAGATTCCTTACCTCTTTGGAAGCACAGGTACGCTTTCAATTTCGAGGACGAAATTTCTTTAAGGGGGGGAGAATGTAAAACCCAGCCCTAACCTTGACCCGGAAACCTTGTTATTTGTAGGTCCGATGACCCGAAGTAAAGTAAGAAGTCAGCTTTGGGCCATCCCAGTGGAGGACTTGGTGTCTGGCTTTGAATACATGAAAGTTGATGATGAAGTTCTATTTATGGAAACTGAATCTTGATAAAGATCGGATTAGTTGATGGACTTGGAGTGCTCTCTATCTTGGTTTGAAGGCATTTCTACCTATTAGGTAAGTCACTTGACATGTGTGCAAAACCCCTTTAGGATTGGTTTTGATCTGGGTCTTCAATTCCCTGTTTTGGAATTTCTGCTTGTCGGCCATTGGTCGATTTGGACCGATCGACCAATCCACTCGACCAATGGGTGCTGTCTTTGGCAATTAGGTTTTTCTTGCTCTATTTAAGTCCAATCTCGAGTCTACTTCGTATTTGCTGCCTCCAAACTCTTTGGAACGAACCAAAGACCTCTGCAAGTCATCTCCCTTGCATCCTTGGTGATTTTCTTGACGGATCTTCGTCAAAACTCTTCCTTTTCATCAAAAGGTATGTCTACACTCTCTTCTTCTCCTCTATCTCTTATTTTCTTTCCTTTTTGAGTTGAGACAGTGGAGGAGATGCTGCATTCTCTGTTGCAAACATCTCTGGACTTGTCTCTCATGATCATCCTAAGGATTAAAGGCTAGAACAATGATCTTAACCATGATCATTGCAAGCTTTTGAAGGAATCATGATCAAACCATGATCTAATCTTTGTTTAACTTCTTATTTGAATTCTGATCTCCTTGGATCTTCTATATTGATCATGTTAGTAGTTAATTGCTGTGTTTTCTTTTCATGATCCATGATCTATCAATCTCTAGTTGTTCTCTTCTACCATACTATGTGTTCTTCATGAATCATGATAATTACATATATGGTAGGTTTTGTTTCCTTATTTAGATTTATGCTTTTAAGCCTATTTCCTTGAAGATCTAAGTATGCTTTTCATGATATCTTTACCTGAAGCAATGATCCATCCTCCTATTGTTCTTGTCTTTGATTTCTACCTTGAATTCTTCAAGATCCATGGTTGATCTAATTATGGTAACTTTTTGTTTCCTAATTTGGATCTTGATGGCTTGATTTGATTAGTGTTTTGAGGTCCCCTATATGTTTAGAATACTACTGATGTAGTTTACCCCTTGATTAGTACCCTTTTGAACCACCAAATTCGGATTTCATATCTTAAAACTCTGTTTTTTTTAGGCTACTGTCTGCATTGGTCGATTGATTGGTCGATTGGACCGATCGACCAATCCACTCGACCAATGAGTACAGCAACTCCAGAATTGGTCTGTGTTGGATGTTTTGGTATCTTTTCTGTTAGGGATCTTTCCTAATATGTTGTATACACTTGTTTAGGACATTTTTCTCAAGTTTGCCAAGATCTTACTTGATTTCTTAGGATTCCTTTGCGAGTTATAAAAGGTAAGGATGGTTATTTCCTTAATTGCATAGATAGCATGAATCTAGTTTCTATATTTGAATATCATTGATATGTTTCCTTAATTAGATTCTTACAATGATATACTACTGTTGCATAACTTTGATTACAGTAGCATTACTTATTCATATTGAATTGACTCATGTATGATTTACTTACCAATTATATACAAAGTGATTGCAATTATTGATTTCTTTCCATATATGAAGTTACCATATATGTGATGATATGAATTGATGCATGTGTATGCTTAAGTATGGTTTGGAAAGGAGAGGTGTCCTTTTGACACTTCTGTCCTTGGACTACTACGGGAATATTATGGGATGTTTCCGGAGATGCCCTCTGGACACCTTCCTAAACTGTTGGATGACATATCTAGGATTTGTCTAGTAGTGTTTGGCTAGGATGTCCTGTTATGTCAGACCCTAATCGGAGGGGTATTGAGACCGAACGACCCGTGGTAGCAATGGGGATTCATGGGCGCTCAAGACCGGTAACCAACCTATGAGAGGACAGGAATCACATTGTGGGGGCCATTTATTGGTAGGGTTGCATATGGTTAGACTTGGGCTCATGGGCGCTTAAGATCGGTAACCAACCCATGAGAGGACGTGAGAGCTTCCCGTTTACCATATGTGGATGATCAATAGGGTTGATGAGTCCGTAGTCAAGGACTATGAGGACTCTAGTGTGAAGGATACCGGAAAGGATCGTCAGGGACGAGGAATGGACGTATCTGGATCTGACTTGATGTAACTAAGTAGAAGACTTGCATTTGGCTAGGTTTTACCCTGACATGCGCCGGTACTTAGACCAATGGTGATGTGAGAGAGTGGTGACTTAACCCCCAGCCATGGAATGTCCCGAGGGATGCCGGACCCATTACCAACTGATGATGAGTGATTGAGACCTTCCTAAAGAAGTACGGTGCTATGACTTAAAGCATGTCTGCCAATAGAGACCAGCATACATAGAGTTAGATTCATTCATTCATTGCTTGTCTCATATCATATTGCATTTATGTTTGTTCTGAAATCTTGCCATTTATGTTATTATGGATTTTAACTGCCTTACTGAGTTTCTTTGAAACTCATTCCTTTATTGTACAATGTTTGTTAGACTATTCTGCAGGTACTGAATATTATGACGGTCCCTATGAAGAAGCGCAAGGCGAAGAGGCATATCTCCAGGAAGGTGATTGCGGTTACCACAATTACACTGAAGATCCCGCGAGTGGTTATGCTCCGTACGATGCTTAGTCCGACCATTGAGTGGAAGCGTCCTTGTGCCATTTATGAGATTTACACATATACGGATGTTGTCTATAAAGTGGAGAACAATTTAGTTACCCATTGTACTTGCTACTAGGATTAGATTTTGTCTAGTTTATTCTCTTTTGGAGCTACTTTTCCGCTGGTTGTAGAGTGGGATTTTACCTCACTTTACTTATCTGTTTTGACACTCTGATTATATCTAGTATTCTAATTTATTTATGATTCATTCTTTCCTTATTGGATCTATGGTTTATCTTCCGCACTTTTATTATGATTGTTCATGATTATGTTATTGTTTATGTGGGAGGTTGATTACTCGATACCTGATCTTCGGGCTGTGGATCACACTCTCGGGTATGCCAGATAGGGTACCGGCTGGGAGGATGTGACAAAACCTAGGGTCATGATTAGACACAATACTCATAGGCACTCTGTGCAGACGAACAACATTGTCCACATAAAGTCTGGCTAGCTTATCCATAGTATGAGTAATCTTCATAGGAATAAAGTGGGCTGATTTGGTCAACCTTTCAACAATTACCCATACAGTGTCATTACTTCTACTTGTTCGAGGCAAGCTAGTCGCGAAGTCCATAGTAATGTTTTCCCATTTCCAACCAGGTAAAGGTAGGGGCTGCAGTAATCCAGATGGGGGTTGTCGAACAGCTTTAACACATTGACAAGTCTCGCACTTAGTATGTGGCATTACCTCTCGACCATGGAAGCAGAGTATGTGGCATGCTCAGCTGCGGTTCAAGATGCTATTTGGTTGAAGATTCCTTCAACATACTGGAATTGTGATGACATCCAAAGAGGCTGCCCTTGTCTACTGTGATAGTACGGCAACTCTTAGCTATGTCAAGGACCCAAAATATCATGGGAAGACCAAACATATATAGTTGAGATATCACTTTGTTAGAGACATTATATCAAGGAAGAAAGTTGTACTTAAGCACATATCTACTAGTCAGATGGTAGCTGACCCTCTTACCAAACCTATAGCCAAGGATGTTTTTATTTCTCATGTAAAATCCTTGGGTTTGCGTAGATTGTGACTTACTTTTGTATTGAGACTTTCTTATTACTGAGTAATATGAGTTCATTCCAGCATTTATTTTATTCACTTTCTATGTGATTGTGTTTCTTCTAGCATAAAAGAAGGTATGTCATAGGCAAGAGAATGGCTCACTCACACGAGCATTCGCCTCTAGCGCCTTGGAGGCGAGCAGAGATGAGACCGATTGTGAATGACTTTGTGTAGGTCAATTCATAATCATGATGTCGCCTTGATTTGGAATCAAGATGAGTTTCTCTATAGTGAAGAGAATCGACATGAATGTTCCCATTATTCATGTTGCCTATAGGAGCCAGGTGTGAGTACTTTATGTGGCGCTAGGGTGGCGACAATAAAGAAACTCGGGTTAGGCGCAAGAGGTTGCGACTAGACTAAGACCTATATATTGTTGAGATGGACATACGTTTTATTGTATATAGAATGCTCCACCATAGCACGTATATCATACTATGTGTACTTATCTATCATTGGAAATGAGAGGATGGATCCCTGCTCCTCTCATTGTGTGAGTCCTGGACCTTATGGTCCATTAGTGTTCTTAGTGACTTTTGACGACATCATGTAATGAAGGGTTGATGTGGCTACTTTGGGGTGTTACCTATGGTCATGATAGATTCGACCTAAAGGGGCACTATCAGGAAAGGAGTCAATCCTAAGTGTAGTGATGGTTTGGGGCGAAAGGAAAGGTTTGATTCAACTGCACCCTAAAAGTGTTTGCTGGCGCCAATTGCATGTGTTACAGTAGTGAAAATTTTAAGGACAAGAAGGTGATCTCTCAGAGGGATCGAGATACCTTTAGTCTAGTGAATTTGAATAAACCTAGGACACTGTGTTTTACTACTGCTTATTTGATTTGTTTACAATTCTAGTCCAATGGTCTGTTTAGAAGGCTAGATCATCATAGATAGCCTTAGTGTCACATCCCGCCCTAAATCCACCCAGGGGGTACCCTATCTGGGTTACTCGGGAGTGATCCACAGCCCAACAGATCCAGTTTAGGAACGATCATATCCACTTATCACAATAATATAATCAAAAGCAAGAACAATTTATAGTATTCAAGTAATCTAATAATAAAAGTTAAGAAATGATCACAGAAGGATCACAACGAACATCAGAGTGCGGAATAACAAGTACCAAATCAAAAGACAACTGTGTGGAAGGTAGATCGAAATAAGGTAAAGGTTACAACCAAATCTCCAAAGAAGGAAAATAAAAAGGTAAGCAACTAAGTTACAGTTTCTTCTAACTTATACAATGTCTCCTCAATAACATAATCATAAGAAACTAAGCCAGGCCTGATCTACTCCTGACAAATATGAGTCTTGAACTGATAGCCTTCACCGATGTAGTCACCGTAGCCAAAGTGGTATGAGTCACCAACTTAGTCCTCAAAGTGTTGACCGTCACAGTCAACAGTAGGAGTACCTGCAGAAAAGTCTAACAAAATATGTTGCAAAAAGGAGTGAGTTCAAAAGAACTCAGCAAGGAAAGTTATTCCATAATACATAAGCCATATGATATCAATCATGAACTGATGCAGATGATATGAGACATAAGATGCAAATATGATTCTAACTCTAAGTATGCTGGTCGCTATGGTAGACATGCTTTAAGTCATAGCACCATACTTCTTTAGGTAGTCTCAGTCACTCATCACCGGGGGGAAGTTGGGTCCTGCATCCCTCTCGGACAAATCCATGGTTGGGGGTTTCGGTCACCACTCTCTCACATCACCATTTGGTCTAAGTATTGGCGCATGTCAAAGTAAAGCCTAGCCCAATGCAAGTCATCTACTGAGTCATATCATGTCAGTTCCAGATACGTCCATTCCTCCCCTCTCGGGATCCTTTCCGGTATCCTTCACACTAGAGTCACGGATATTACTCACCGGACTCATCAACCCTATTGGTCATCCACAAATGGTAAACGGGAAGCTCTCACGTCCCCTCACGGATCATTTCACCGGTCTTGAGTGCCCGTGAGCCCAAGTCTAGCCATTTGCAACCCTACCAATAAATGGCCCCTTCCGGGTATCCGCAATGCAATTTATGTCCTCTCACGGAGTGGTTACCGGTCTTGAGCGCCCACAAATCCACACTACTACCACGGGTCGTTCGGTCTCAATGCCCTTCCGATTCGGGTCTGATATGACAGGGGCATCCTAGCCATACATCTAGACAAGTCCTATGTATGTCATCCAATGATCCAGGAAAGCGTCGATGGGCATCTTCGGAGAACATCCCATACTATTCCCTCCGATGTCCAAGGACAGAAGTACCGATAGGGCACTCCCCAATCCCAAATCATACCTAAGCAATCACATGCTTATTTCCATCCATTACATATCAACAATACATTATCATATTGAAAACATCTCATAACATCTCATAATACAGTATATAAATAAATGACAAGAATAAGTAAACATGATAAATCAAGTAATTAAGCATGGTGTTACTGTCATAAGGTAACTACGGTAGTCATATGATGTCTAAAATCAATTAATAAGTTAAGTCTACTAAGTTACCAACAGCAGTGTAAAAGTCATACAGTCTATGTTATATGGCAATAACCATCCTTACCTCAAATTGTGAAGAAGATGATCCGAAGTCACAAGAGAATGGTCCAATTATAGTCTTAAAACCCTAAACAAACATATATGAAGGATTAGAGAAGAAATCAAAACAATCGGAGATCGAACGGATCAAAACTGGGCAAAAGTTTCTGACAGCAACCTTGTTGGTTGATACATTGGGTTGATAGTATCGACCAATAGTATTGACCAACAGAGTCTTGGACAGCAAAATGGGATTTTTGGGTTTTGGCTCAAAATGGGTCTTCCGGGTCTCGGATCGATATGAAACTTGGAGGGATGCTTAAGAACAGTAGCAGGAGACTACGTAGAAGGAATTAACATGATCCAATGATCGGATTGAAAACCCCCAATTTGAGGTCCTAGGTTCAAACTTGCAAGACCCATGTTCTTCAATGAAAACCATTACAATTGCAAGAGAACTTAGGAATTTAATCAATAGAATGATGAGCAGCAGAATATAGACAATTACTAACATATAATCAGACCTAATTGAAAGAGAAAATCAGATTAAGAGATGAATTCATGTTGTAAAGAAGAGGAAAATCAAAATAAGAAAGCAAGAACATCATGTATGAGAATCATAGCATGGAAAGAATGAAGAGAGGTTTAATCAACCCAAGAGAGCTTGTAGAAGAGGTGGTTGCAAGGTTGCAGCACCTTCTCCACGAACTCAGTAGCAAGAACAAGATGAGGTAGAAGTAGATTAGAGAGAGAGTGAGAGATTACATACCTTGGAGAAGAGATTAGAGAAGAGAAACAATGATTCTTGTAGAAGATCATCACCCAAGCCAAGGAGGAGGCTTAGAGGAGCTTTCCCACGTTCTCAGATGTTGAAATGAGTGAAATAATGATTTAGGTTCGAGGTTTCACTTAAAAGGACAAAGGAATATCCAAACAGCATCTTTTTCACGATTCTGGGCTTGTTTTGGTCGATACCTTTGGTTGATAGTATCGACCAACAGTATCGACCAACAGAGTCTCAACAGGATTTTCAGGAATAGTTCAGCAACTTCAAACAGGGATTCGGAAGGCTATACAAGGTCAAATTGAGTGAGGTTTTCTCCTACAAGTCAATCAAGAAGTATAGTTTCCATAAATACCTTTGGATCAAGCATGGGAATTCATTAGGTCTACCAACTAAGCTCACCTTCTTCAATGCGCAAGCAGGATTTGCCAGACATAGTTCAGCAACTTCGGACAGGGATTTGGAGGGCTATATGGGGTCAAATTGGGTGGGGTTTTCTCCTACAAGTCAATCAAGAAGTCTAGTTTCCAGAAATACCTTTTTATCAAGCATGGGAATTCATTAGGTCTACCAAATAAGCTCACCTTCTTCGATGCGCAAGCAGGATTTGCCAGACATAGTTCAGCAACTTCGGACAGGGATTTGGAGGGCTATATGGGGTCAAATTGGGTGGGGTTTTCTCCTACAAGTCCATCAAGAAGTCTAGTTTCGGGAAATACTTTTGGATTGTGCACAGGTGTTCATTAGGTCTACCAACTAATTCACCCCTCTTCGGTGCGCAGATTCAAAACTAACACTGACAACGCTCTCAAGTGAGGGGCATCATCGTCAATGTCCATGGGCTTGGGCTCCGACACCAAATCATCAACCAAAAGGGTATACAAGGACTTTTCCCACCACTTCGGGTCATTGGATCAACAGACAATACAAATTCCGGGCCGGTTCAGGGTAAGGATAAGGCCGGATATGGCCTCCTAAGGCTTTCAAGGATAACAACATTGAAATCAAGGTCCAACTTCAAGGTCTAACATTAAACAAGTCTTTCTTTATCCCAAAACAAATAGGGTATCCCGGGCTAGGTTTGGGCTGGATGTCACACTTAGTATGTTGTTTTAGAATTTTTTTGTTAATTTTGGAGTGTTCCGATATGTTTCGATGAGTCTCCGACCAAAGTTTGAAGTTATTGTCCATACACAATATGCTTGGTCTCTCACCATCGACCAAGCATGTTGCTGATAGCAACTTTGCTCCGTTTTGTCTCCGATCTTTTGAGTTGGTTCCTTATGATCTATACATATTTGTTCAAGGTTGTTTAGGTGATTTTGAACTTGCTCACTGACCTCTTACTTGAAGGTTACAAAGTCGGATACAAGGTGAGTACGTTCACTCACAATATGCATATTTACATGCTTTGATATGTTATGACTTGAATGCATGAGTTTAGCTACTGTTTAGTGTTCATTTTATGTTGTTTTAGTTTTGTAATTAAAGTAGGCTTTTCATGTTGTGATCTACATATTGGAATTGTTTATGAATGATGAATTGTGAATTGGACTTGATAATGTGATGTATGGAATCATGATATGATGTGATTGCCTAGGTTGTGGTTGTGGAATGGGGAATGCCCTTTTGGCATTTCTGTCTTTGAACACCAGTGGAGGTGATATGGGTCGCATTCCTATGGTTTCCATTGGCGCTTTCTCTAACTACTGGTTGACATACCTAGGATTGGTCTAGAAGTGTTTGGCTAGGGAGAACCCTGTCATATTTGACCCTATCGGAAGAGGACATGATCACATTGTGGGGGCCATTCATTGGTAGGGTTGCATGTAGTAGACTTCGGCTCGTGGCCGCTCGAGATTGCGGGAAGCATGAGAGGACATGAGAGCTTCCTGTTTACTATGTGTGGATGATCAATAGGGTTAAGAGTCTATGTAACCGGGAAGGAGATGGTGACTCTAGGGGGAAAGGTACCAGAAAGGATTGCGGCAAACGAGGAATGGACGTATCTAACCCTAAGTAGATGTGACACAATAGATGACTTGCATTGGGTTAAGATTAACTCTGACATACGCCAATACTCATACCAATGGTGGTGAGCGATACTGTTGACTTAAACCCACCCAATTATCAACGGAGAACCCAAAAGACCGGGAAGGTTGAGGGAAGAGTGACTAAGACCTACCTAGAGGAGTGTGTTGTTATGGCTTAAAGCATGTCAGCCAATAGAGATCAGCATACTTGCATTCATTGTCTCATGTCATTGCATTTATGGTTACTTTGAATTGCTTGTAGATGTTTATTGTGATTGAACTACTTGCTAAGTTCTTTTGAGCTTCCCTTCATGAAATATGTTTTTAGATGCTTTTGTAGGATAGGAAAAAAACCCGTGCTCCAGTACGGAGGACCCTTCCTTACATGATACAACTTCGGAAATCAAGGGAGAAGATCATGACCAGTGGTGTGACCAATATATAGGTTTGGACCACACTGATGGCTACTATTGACACTTGCCGACATCGTCTTATTTGCTGATGGGATCGTGATTTAGAAGCTGACCCGAAGTTACAAGAGCACAACCCTAAGGCTAAGAAGATGGAGACTGAAGAAGAAGAAGAGCCGATGGAAGATTTTGACTAGTTTACTCTCTATTCTTCTAGACTATAACTTTGAGTTGTAATACTTTAGATTTGCTTTAGAATTTTGATCTACCTTCCGCGTTTGTTTGTAGGGTATATTTTCGCTATACTTTACAGTTCTCTCTTTTGATTGGAATCTTTTATTTCCGCACTCTGATATTCTTTTATGACCCTTCTGTGATCCTTTCTAAATTGTTTCTTAAGTAACTTAAATACAATGTTTTGTTCTTGCTTTGGATTATATTATTGTGCTATGTGGATATGATCGCCTTAAACTCGATCTCCGAGGTTGTGGATCACACACTCTGGTATGCCAGATAGGGTACCGGCTGGGTGGATGTGACAAAATGGTATCAGAGCCCAAATTTTTTGGACAATCACGATCACAGAACGCAATAATGGAGCATCCTTGAGTCATTGTAAAATCCAGCCGAAACCCTAACCTGGAAACCCATTTGTTTGTAGGTCCAAAGACCTGAAGTGAAGGAAGAAGGCAATTGTGGGCCATCGCAATGGAAGACATGGTGTTTGATCCAAAACCCATGGAGATTGATGATGGAGTTCCCGCTTGGAAACCTTGTCTTGATTTGGAGAAGAAGCTGCATCTTGGTGTTGAAGAGCTTAGTTGATGGACTTGAGGCCTAGTTGGACATGTTTTGGAAGGTCCCTCAATGCTAGGTAAGTTGCTTGTTGAGTTGGGAGAAGCCCCATTGAAAATCTTGAGGTTTGGAGCTTCAATTCTCTGTTTTGGGGTTGTTGTTAGCCTGGGTCTATTGCCTAGGTCAACTGGGCCAATCGACCCAGCTAATCTACCCACAGTGATAGGGGCTTAAGTGTAAAATCTCTGATTTTAGGGTTTTGATGCTCTATTTAATGGGACTATGTGGTTTTCTGCCCCACTTGTTTCTAAAGCCTCTAGAGAACATGGGAAGCCTCTCTCATGCCTTTTCTTTGGAGTTGTGGAAGATCCTTTGTGAATCCTCAAGCTTTTTGGTGATTAATCTTCCTTAAGGTTGGTGTTTACTCCTACTCTTTTTAACTGATCTATTCTTCTATTGATTTCTTCTTATCTCTGTGATTACGAAGAAGGTTTTGTATCATTGCAAATACCTCTTCCTCAATCTCTGTAGTTGTGAGTGAATCTCCATTCACTCCAATGTTCCTATGATCTACAGAACTTAATTTTAGGAAAAGATCTTGTGAGATCTTCATGGATGGGTGGTCATTCAATGTTTTGATTTCTAAAGCATGCTAGATTCATTCCTATGATTATTTTTATCTAAGATCTACTGTTCTTTTCTTTCTAGAGTGAATTCTCATTCTCTCTAGCCTCTCCATAGAATTCACGGATTGATTTCGGTAAAAACGTAGTTTCTGATTAATTTAGAATTCTATCCTTTTGATCATTGTTGGTAATCTATGCTAGATAGTCTTAGACTACTATTCTAGAGTTTCCCTTAAAATATCGGAGTGTTTCGAATCCCGGAAGTTGAGTTTCGGACAAAAAACTGAGGTTTATGTCCGTACTCTTCACTGGGTCGACTGCCTGGGTCGATTGCCCAATCTGCTCACAGTGACAGTAGCTGAATTTTTGGTTTGAGGTTTCCCTTGAACTATGCTTGTTCAGGGTTTATTTGCTAACCTTGGACCTATCCTTATTCATTCCCTAGACCTAAAGTGCATGTTTACCTTGGATCTTCGAGGGTTTGTTCCTAATGCTTGAACTATGCTTGTTTAAGGTAAGCACGGTTGTTCCCTAATAACCTAAAATGCATGTTTACTTGTAAAAAAAGTGAAAAGAACATAATAACCGATTCCCAAAAGTAAGTCAAAGAAGTAAATAAAATCTAAACTAATATTTCTTCAAACTTAAAAATAATACTTCTAAAAGTAAAGGTCTCTATATCCAAGTATCGTTGTACTAGCACATGCGTACGACTGATCCTAATACGCTCCTCCATCACCCTTGGTAGTCTTCACAATCGTAGTCATAGTAGCCAAGCACCTTGGGTGTAGTATGAGTCATCCGGGGCAATCTCATATGCTTGTCAGTCATAGTCATCAACACCTGTAATAGATCTAACAAAGTTTTTGCAAAAAGGAGTGAATTCAAAAGAACTCAACAAGGTAGTTCATTCCACAGTAACACAATATAGCATGATAGCAAAACATAAAGGATGCAACATGCTATGAAATAGACATGCAAGTATGATTCTAACTCTATGTATGCTGGTCTCTAGTGGCAGACAAGCTTTAAGTCATAGCACCATACTCCTAAGGGTAGGTCTCAAATCACTCTCCCTCAACCATCTTAGTATCGTGGCTTCTTTGTTGGTACTTGGGTCCTCATCCCTCTGGGACATTCTATGGTTGGGGTTTAGTCACCACTCTCTCACATCACTGTTGGTCTGAGTATTGGCACATGTCAAGGTTAAACTTAGCCCAATGCAAGTCTTCTACATAGTTATATCAAGTCAGAGTTAGATACTTCCATTCCTCGCCTCTCGCGATCCTTTCGGTATCCTTCTCACTAGAGTCGGCGCATCCTATGGCTACAACTAACTCATACTACGGACTCATCAACCCTATTGGTCATCTACAAATAGTAAATGAGAATCTCTCATGTCCTTTCATGGGTTGGTTACCGATCTTGAGCACCAATGAGCCCAAGTCTACTACTGCAACCTTACCAATTAATGGCCCCCATAATGTGATTCATGTCGTCTCACAGGTTGGTTACCGGTCTTGAGCACCAAAAATCCCCATTGCTGCCATGGATTACTCGGTCTCAATTCGCTTATGAATCGGGTCTGATATATCAAGGTAATCCTAGCCAAACACTGCTAGACAAGCCCTAGGTATGTCAACCAATAATCAAGGAAAGAGTCAAGGGGTATCATCGAAAATGCCCATACCACTTCCATTGATGTCCAAAGAAAGAAATGTGAAAAGGACATTCCCCATTCCCCAATTATACTTAAGCAATCACATTCCAAATCAGTCATTCACGAGCACAACTGACAAATCAATACATAGGGAAATAACCATTTGTACATGATCAAAATAATAATTGAATTACATGAACAAGTCCTACTGTAGTTATAGTACTTACTGCAACAATATAAATATAAGAAAATTATAAGAATAGTAGTATGATCATGCAATCCAAATGAAATACAAGTAAACATGCATTTTAGGTTATTAGGGAACAACCGTCCTTACCTTAATTAACTTCGAAGAATCCCGGAGAAAAGATTGAGGATGGGTCCAAAATTAGCAAATAAACCCTAAACAAACATAGTTCAAGCATTAGGAACAAACCCTCGAAGATCCGAAGTGAAACGGATCAAAACAGACCAAACTTGGAGCTACTGACACTGTTGGCAGCTCAGCTGGGTCGCTCAGGCTGATTGACCCAGGTGATCGATCCCAGTGTATTGTACGGATAGAAACTCCAAATTTTGATTCGAAACTGAACTTCCAGGATTCGAAACACTCCAAAATTTAAGGGAAACTCTAGAATAGTAGTCTAAGACTATCTAGCATAGATTAGACATCAACAATGATCAAAAGAGTAGAATTCTAAATTAATCAAAAACTAGGTTTTTACAGAAATTAATTCGTGAATTCTATGGAGAGGCTAGAGAGAATGAGAATTCACTCTAGAAAGAAAAGACAGCAGATCTTAGATAGAAATAATCATAAGAATGAATATAGCATGCATAAGAAATCAAAAACATAGAATGATTACACATTCATGAAGATCTCACAAGATCTCATTCTAAAATCTAGTTGTGTAGATCATAGAAGCATTGGAGTGAATGGAGATTCACTCACAACTATAGAGATTGCAGAAGAGGTCTTTGCAATGATACAAAACCTTCTTCATAATCACAGAGATAAGAAGAATCAATAAGAGAATAGATCAATGAAAGAGTATGAGTGATCACCAACCTTAGGGAAGATGATTCATCGAAAAGCTTGAGGGTTCAAAAAGGATCTTCCACAACTCCAATCTGAAGGCTTGAGAGAGGCTTCCCACATTCTCCAAAGGCTTTAGAACAAAGGCTGATTACCATGAAGTTCTATCATATAGAGCATCAAAAACCTAAAAATTAGAGGTCTTACACTTAAGCCCCTGTCACCATGGGTCGCTTAGCCTGATCGACCCAGGCTGACAGCAAGCCCAAAATAGGGAATTGAAGCTCCAAACCTCAAAATTTTTAATGGGGCTTCCCCAACTCAACAAGTGACTTACCTAGCATTGAGGGACCTTCCAAAACATGTCAGACTTGGCCTCAAGTCCATCAACCAAGCTGTTCAACACCAAGATGCAGTTTCTTCTCCAAATCAGAAAAGGTTTCCAAGTAGTGAACTCCATCATCAATCTCCATGGGTTTTGGGTGAAACACCATGTCTTCCACTGAGATGGCCCACAATTACCTTCTACCTTCACTTCGGGTCTTCAGACCTACAAACAAATGGGTTTGGGTTTGGACTGGATTTCACATCCCCCCCCCCCCCTTAAAAGAAATTTTGTCCTCGAAATTGAAATCATACTTGGGTTTCCAAAAAGATGGGGAAACTTCTCTTTCATCTCTTCTTCCTTCTCCCAAGAAGCTTCTTCAGGGGTGTGATTCTTCCACTGAATCTTCACCAAGGGAATGGTCTAATACCACAACTATTTTTCCTTTTTGTCTAGGATTTCGGCCGGCTCTTCATTATAAGAAAGATCAACACTAAGTCTTTCATATGGAGCACATTAAGAACTCCAGCTAGAGACAGAGGTAAGGCCAAACGGTACGCAATAGATCCAACTTTCTCAAGAATCTCATAAGGTCCGATGAACCGAGGGCTAAGCTTTCCCTTAACATTGAATCTTATTACACCCTTCAAAGGTGACACTTTCAGGAAAACTTTCTCCCCAACTTGAAATTCCAAATCGGTCCTTCTCTTATCCGCATAAGATTTCTGCCTTGACTGGGCTGATTTGATCCTTTCTCTTATCATGTCCACCATGGCACTTGTAGCTTCAATCATTTTCAGACCTAACACTTTTCTTTCACTAGCCTCAGTCCAATACAAGGGTGTCCTACAAGTGTTTCCATACAAAGCCTTGAATGGCGCCATGCCTATTGTTGCTTGATAACTGTTGTTATAGGAAAACTCAACCAAACTTATGTGTTCATCCCAATTTCCATCCATATCTTCCAAAATCTGAATTTTCCGCGCTCAGATTGTCCATTAGTTTATGGATGATGAGTAGCACTCAAGTTTAAATGGGTTCCCAAGGCTTTCCGCAAACTATTCCAAAACCTCGAGGTGAACCTAGAATCTCTGTCAGAAACAATACTCATAGGCACTCCGTGCAGACAAACCACATTGTCTACATAAAGCCTAGCTAGCTTATCCATAGTATAAGTGATTTTCATAGGAATAAAATGGGCTAATTTGGTCAACCTATCAATGATTACCCATACTGTATCATTTCCTTTACTTGTCCAAGGCAAACTAGTCACGAAGTCCATAGTGATATCTTCCCACTTTCAACTAGGAATAGGAAGGGGCTGCAGAAGTCCAGATGGCAGTTGACGAACGGCCTTAACATGCTGACAAGTTTCACACTTGGCCACGAAGTCTTCCACATCGGTCTTCAAACCAATCCATCAAAAATGTTCTCTTAGATCATTGTACATCTTAGTACTTCCTGGGCACACAGTAAAAATTGACTGGTGTGCTTCTTTCAAAATTTCCTTCTTAATCTCATCAATAGTAGGCACACAAAGTCTTCCTCTATACATCAAGGCACCATCCATAGATATATGAAAATTAGGATCCGACTCAGGATTCGAAGAGATTTTCTCAACTTTCTCCTTCAATTCCTAATTAGAGGCTTGTAGAGCAACAATTCTATCTCTAAAGGTGGATCTTGCGGTCATGGAAGAAAGAACAAAATCAGATCCTTTTGGAACAATTTTCAGACCAAGTTCTGAAATCGAAAATGGCAGCGGTTTACTCAAAGCATTTAAATCTAGCTCTTTTCTTTTAATTTTCTTGCTAAGAGCATCAACAACCACATTTGCTTCACCAGGGTGATACTGAATATCACAATCATAATCATATACTAATTCCAACCATCTTCTTTGTCGCATATTTAACTTCTTTTGGTAAAGAAGTACTTCAGACTTTTATGATTGGTGAAAATAGCAATCTTTTCTCCAAACAAATAATGTCTCCAAATCTTCAAGGCGAAGACAACAGCGGCAAGCTCTAAATCATGAGTGGGATAATTGTGAAATCCAGCCCAAACCTAGCCAGGGCACCCTATCTGTTTTGGGTAAAGAAGGGTTAGTTTAAATGTTTGACCTTAAAGTTGGACCTTGATTTGATCTTAGCTTGTTGCTTGTAGACCCTTTTGGTTGACGATTTGGTGTCGGAACCCAAGCCCATGGACATTGTCGATGATGCCCCTCACTTGAGAGCATTGTCAGTGTTAGTTTTGAATCTGCGCACCGAAGAGGGGTGAATTAGTTGAAATACCTAATGAACTCCTATGCTCAATCCGATTATATTTCCCAAAACTAGACTTCTTGATGGGCTTGTAGGAGAAAACCCCACTCAATTTGACCCCATATAACCTTCCAAATCCCTGTCCGAAGTTGCTGAACTATGTCTGTCAAATCCTGCTTGCGCATCGAAGAAGATGAGCCTAGTTGGTGAACCTAATGAACTCCAATTCTTGATCCGAAGGTATTTCTGGAAACTGGACTTCTTGATTGACTCGTAGAAGAAAACCTCACTCAATTTGACCTTGTATAGCCCTCCGAATCCCTGTTTGAACCTTGCTGTCCTAATTGGTCGACTCATTGGTCGACTGGACCAGTAGACCAATCCAATCGACCAATGGTGTCTGAATTTACCAATTTGGTCCTGTCTCCTCTATTTAAGTCAAATCTCGGGATTACTTCGCCTCCTATGCCTCCTAAGCCTCTGGAATGAGTTAGAACCCTAATCTAATCAATTCCCTTGCATTCCTTGGTGATCTCTCACAAGACTTGAAGTAATCTTCTTCCTCTCGCATCAAAGGTATGTCTACTCTCTTTTCTTTCTTCTCCATCTCTGATTTTCTTTCTTTAATCTGTTCTTGGCTGAGATCAAGAAGAAGATGATGCACTCTTGCAACCATCCACTCCATGATCTCATCTTGTTCCTTGAGATCTATGATCATCATCATGATCTCAACCCCAGCCAGTGGAATCTTTGAAAACCCTAACCCTAATCCTTTGAAACCCTAACCCGGGTGATTATCCGAGAACCTTTTTGGTAACCTCCCATGTGAGGGAAACCTCATGGGTAATGTGGAGGTTGATCTAAATTCAATATTCTTTAATTCTTCTTGTTGTAATTGGCCAATCATCAATTCCTTCCCTCCTGTGATCTTAACCTTTTTATGGGAACCATAAGGGTGAAACCCTAATTTCTTGGGTTAGATCAAGAACCCATCTTTTGACCATGATTATCTTCCCATAATGTTTCTATTAACCTAAACAAGATTTTCTTATTATGTTCTTGATTGCAACCATTCCCTTTCTTCCTGTGATCATAACCTTTTCATGAGAGCCATAAAGGTTGAAACCCTAGTTTCTTGGGTTAAATCAAGAACCCATATTTTTACCATGACTTGATGATTTTATCTTCCCATATGATTCTAATACATCCTAGGAAGTTCCCCTTCGAATTTCGGATCAATCCGACTTCAAACGAAGAAGTTATGGCCAAAACAGTTTTCACTATTCCGTACTGACTCGATTGGTCGACTGATTGGTCGACTGGGTCAGTAGACCAAGGCAATCGACCAATGAAGTCAGTAGCTTCAATTTTCGCTCGATTTGATTCGTTTGCTCTCTGATCTTTTAGGTATCTTTCCTAATGTTATATCTATGCTTGTTAGGGGTTTATTTGCCATGTTTGGTGTCTCTCTCGTTGATCTTTGGATTATCTTTGGCGATAATCAAGGTAAGGACAGTTAATTCCTTAACTACATAGATTGCTTGTTCTCTGGTTTCTACTTTATGAAACTATGAGATTACCTACTGTTATTGTATTTTAATTCTGATCTCCTACTGTGGGAACAGTAGCACTTATTTATATCATCTTTTCATTGTTTATGTTATATGAATTACTTATTCCTGCTTAATCTGATGTTGCTTTTACATTCTCTTTTATATGATGAACTACTGGTTGTGTATGTCATGACTGATCTGAGAATGTGTTTGCTTAAGTTTGGTTTGGGATTGGGAAGTGTCCTTTTGACACTTCTGTCCTTGAACATTGTCGGTAATAGTATGGGATGTTTCCGGGGTTGCCCATCGACACTTTCCCGAATCAATGGTTGTCATACCTAGGGATGTCTAGCAGTGTTTGGCTAGGATATACCCCTGTTATATCAGACCCGATTCGGAAGGGTATTGAGACCGAACGACCCGTGGTAGCAATGGGGATTCACGGGCGCTCAAGACCGGTAACCAACCCGTGAGAGGACGGGAATCACATTGTGGGGGCCATTTATTGGAGGGTTGCATATGGCTAGACTTGGGCTCATGGGCGCTCGAGACCGGTGAGTTATATCCGTGAGAGGACATGAGAGCTTCCCGTTTACCATATGTGGATAACCAATAGGGTTGATGAGTCCGTAGTCCGAGTTGGTCGGGTGCCATAGGATACGCCGACTCTAGTGCGAAGGATACCGGAAAGGATCGTCGGGGACGAGGAATGGACGATATCTGGAACCGAGTTGATATAACTCGACTAGATGACTTGCATTGGGCTAGGCTTTTCCACGACATGCGCCGGTACTTATGCCAAACGGTTGTGAGAGAGTGTGTTGACTTAACCCCTTACCATGGAAATTGTCCGAGAAGGATGCGGGACCCATTACCAATCGGTCGCCGAGATATCTTAAATGGTTGGAGGGAATCCAAGATATCTTAAATGGTTGAGGATGTGAGCGGACCTACCCAAAGAAGTACGGTGCTATGACTTAAAGCATGTCTGCCATAGAGACCAGCATACATAGAGTTAGATGCATACATACATTACTTGTTTCATATTGCATTGCATCTTGTTATGGTTTGCTTCCATGTTATTTATGTTGTTATGGATTAACTTGCCTTACTGGGTTTCTTTCGAAACTCATTCTTTTTTTTGTACAATCTATTGTTAGACTTCTCTACAGGTTTGGATTTCTTTGACGGCCCGTATGAGGAAGCGCAAGGTGAAGAAGATGAAGACTGAAGAACCAGAAGAGCTGACTGAAGATGTGGATTTGATTTCCTTTGTTTCTTCTAGACTTATCTTTTACTTTACTTGTATTAGCTTAGAGCTTTATTTAGATTCCGATCTACCTTCCGCATGTATTTGTAGGGTATAATTCCGCTATACTCTACAGTTGTCTTTTGATTTTGGTATCTTGTTATTCCGCACTCTGATATTTTTTATGATCCTTCTGAGATCCTTTATTGACTTTTATTATAAATTACTTGAACATTATGATTTGTTCTTGCTTTTGATTATGTTATTGTGCGAAATGGATATGATCGTTCCTAAACTTGATCTTTTGGGCTGTGGATCACACTCTCGGGTATGCCAGATAGGGTACCGGCTGGGAGGATGTGACAATAATTCCTCTCATACTCCTTCAACTGCCTAGAGGCATAAGCTACCACTTTCCCATGTTGCCTCAAAATGCAACCCAAACCAATCTTCGACACATTAGTATAGATTGTCAAACCACCGGAGTCATTAGGTATAGTCAAAACCGGGGCACTTGTCAATCTATCCTTCAACTCTTGAAAGCTCTTCTCATAAGTGTCAGTCCAAACAAAGTTCTCTTCTTTTCTAGTTAGCATAGTCATAGGAGTAACCAACTGAGAAAAATTCTCAATAAATCTGCTATACTATCGCGCCATTCCCAGAAAACTTCTTATTTATGTCACGGTCTTCGGTTTGTCCATCGCCAACTGCTTTAACTTTCTAGGGATCCACACAAATACCTTCTACTGAAGCCACATGGCCTAGGAATACTACTATTAAGAGCCAATAGTTACTGTGAAATCCAGCCCTAGCCTAACCCTAACCTTGACCTGGAATCCTTAATGTTTGTAGGTCCGAAGACCTGAAGTCGAGGAAGAAGACAATTGTGGGCCCTCTCAGTAGAAGACATGGTGTTTGATTCCGAACCCATGGACATTGATGATGGTGCCCCATACTTGGATGCATCGTCAGTGTTTGATAAGAAGCTGCACCTTGAAGAGGGGGAGATTAGTTGACGTACCTAATGCACTTTCGGACTTGATACGAAGGTAATTCTCTAATCTAGACTTGTTGGTTGAGTTATAGGAGAAAGCCCAAGTGAATTTGAGTTGATCTGGCCTTCCATTTCCCTGCCTGAAGTTGTTGTTCTTGCTTTAGTCGACCAGCAGGTTATTAAATACGAAAATTCTGATTTTTGGATTATTTTATGCCCTACTTAAGTGAACCTCGTAGTTAGAACCCTATTCTATTGCTAATACCTATTAAGAACGTGGAAAGATCCTCCTAAGACCTCTCCTTGGTAGTGGTGAAGTATTCTTACAATAATCATAGTCTCTCTTCTCAAATTTCTTTTACAAGGTATGTAATCTCTCATTCTCTCTCTAATCTACTCTCACCTCTTCTCATTCTTGCTGTTGAGACCCTCTCATTCTATCAATGCTATGCTCCCTATATTGATTCTTAACCTTGCATTCTCATGATTTTCTTCATAGCAACATAATTTCATCTCCTAAACTGATTTCTATAGTATGCTAAGTCTGATTTCATGTTAGTAATTGATTCTAATCTATTGTTCATCATTCCCTTAATTGATTCCCTGATTTTCCTTGCATTTGCAATTGATTTCATTGAAGAACATGATGTTTAGCATTTAGAAGCTAGGATTTCAAATTGGGGATTCTTAATTTGACCATTGATTGATGTTAAATCTTTGTTAGATAGTCTTCATTTACTGTTCCTAACATTCCTTTCAAATTTTGGAGTGATCCGAGTCCCGGAAGCTAGGTTTCGGAGCAAAAATCTCAATTCAGCCTTGTTACTGTTCACTTGGTCGACTGCTTGATCAACCGAGTCAGTCAACCAGCCAGTCCACCAGCTGATTATAGTTTTGCTGCATTTGCTTGATTTGATCCATTTGACCTTCGATTTGCTTGATTCTTTTTTCTGATATTGCATCTATGATTGTCTAGGGTGCATGTACTAACCTTGGGACCATTCTATTTGATCCTTGGATTATCTTCAATTCAATTTAAGGTAAGGACGGTTGTTACCATAATTACATAGAATATGTGAATTTTACTTCGATGTTGGAAACTTAGTAGATTCACCTTCTTTGTTGTATTCTTAACATCATATGACTGCTGTAAGTACTTCAAGTATAGTAGTACCATGTAAGTTGTATTCTTAACATCAGGTACAACTCCATTTGGTACTCTTCCATTCTCACTATGGCTTGTCCCAGTGTTAAGGTTCCTTAGGTTAACCATCCTGTAAATCCAAAAATTCAAAAATTGAAGATTCATCAATATCCACCTTGATCTCATGCTTTGAATATTCATATCAGACTTAGAATCATCAATACAGACATTACACAAACAATCACAGGTCAAAAATCAAAATTTCCAAACACCAAAAACTAAGCTCACTTACTCTCTAGGTTGCTCAGGTGGGTCGCTCAAGTCTGATCGACCTAGGGGATTGACCCATGCAAGCAGTGTGCGAATTTCACTTAAAATGATCCACTTCTCAAATCAAAACACATTCTAACTTCCAAAAACTTGTAAGAGAGTTCTGGGGAAAGGTTTTTCAAGATTTTCAAAGGTCATGCAAGGTGATTTAGGGCTTCTACAACAACACCCAAACCCACTTTGATCTTCAACCAAAGGTATACACTATTCCCTCTCTCAAATGCTTCCATTCTTGACTTGTATTCTTTCAAATCCATGAAATACTTGTTGCAATAATTAGAAATCATGTCTAGGAACACTTAGAAACAAGCTCCAAGTAATTTTTACACAATGCCATGCTTCTACAACAAGTTCTATCAATTTCATGCTTACTTTTCACTATTCACACCACAAAAATCCCTTTCCTGAAAAAGTTATCCCATTTTCAATCCACAAAGAATTTTGACACCAATTCACTTTCTACATGCCTGAAATTATATGATAGAGGTGTGCATGCAATTCGATCGATCCAAATTTGCATTTTCAAAAATTTCAATTTTGACCTAAAAACAAAATTTCCCCTTTCTTTCCTTGCTGAATTTTCTCTTGTACACCAAGTTTTTGATGGATTTTTTCTCAAATAAACCATCCCAAGATGTTATTCCAAGTATTATGCACATGCTAGTATGTTCAAACCACAATTTCGTAAAAATCAGAAATTTTCAAAAAATTACGATAACGCCCTTCTTGCTGAATTTTTTTGCAAAAAGAACTAACTCAAGTTTCTTTGTCTTTCTCAATAGATACTACCATTATGCCACCACGTGGACAACGCTTAGGTGCTAGGAGAGGCAGGGGTGGAGGTCAGGCACCACTCCTAGATCCACGGGATGAGGTCATACGTGGAGATCTCTTTGTCTCAAGCAAAGGCTGAGTTCTGTACGAGGCATACATTGAGTATTCTCCCATAGAGTACGGCCGCATCTTACAATTATGTCAGCTGAGGACTTTCCAGATCCGCCAAAGATTTGACATGATGGAGTAGACACATCTCTTTATAGAGGATCTACCCGTCTATCCAGATCTAGTGAGACAATTCTTCAGCAACTTGTCTTACTTTCCTGAGGGTAGAGGTCGGGGTACTTCACAGCTAGTCATTGAGAGTCAAATCTGGGACACACAGATCAGATTTTCTACGAAGATACTGGACACATACTTCAGGTTCCATATTATCTAGAGGAGTGCAGATGGATACCTATAGTTGTCGAGGTAGACTCAGTACTTCTTCCATACAAGTTGCACGAGATCTGTTCCACACTCTGGAATGACACTAGATGTTACAGTCCATGGAATAGTGGTAGGATGACCCCTTCTGCTAGAGTCATTGGTCACATCGTAGGCCGAAATATCACACCGAAGGCCGGGCATCATCATAGGGTGTTAGTGATGGAGGCTTTAGTTATCTACCGCATCTACATGGGATTCCAGATCGACTTGTCCAACATCATCCAGAAGGTCATGATAGATGTCGTTGAGCATCCTGGAGTTTGAAACCTTTGCTTTGGTCGGCTTTTGACACTTGTCTTCAGGCACTTCGATGTGAGCCTGGAGAACACAGAGATGCTTACCCGAGATCTGGGTAATGACATCGGGGCCAGGACCATCGAACAGATGCAACTGAGTCATGCTGAGAGGTCCAAGGGCGAAGATGATAGTGAGGATGAGTCTGAGGATGATCAGGCTATAGAGGATGAGGAGGATGCTAGTCCAGATAGTGATGATCAGGCAAGTGAGGATGCAAAGATGCACGAGGCTGATCCAAGTCATGAGGGGATTCCTGCATCACCTCACTTTGAGATTGGGGATCCTTCTCATATAGCTCCTGAGGCGCCAAATATGTATGCTCAGATGCTTGGTATGACTTCCACTCAAGAGAGGATGAAGGTTAGACAGGAGCAGATGCATAGCAGACAGGAGAGGATGGAGACTCGGTAGGAGAGGGTGGAGTCTCAGCTTACACAGGTCATGGAGGATGTTAGAGTTCTTAGAGAACAAAAATGGTCTCCTAGATAGATTGTATAAGGATTTCCTTTTATGCTTTTACTGATGTAACTCTTTTGTAAAACTTCCTAGAAATTAATGAAGTTCACTTTGTTTCACTTTCGTATTGGGTATGTCTTTCTTTCATTACATTAAGTTATGTTTGTTCAATCATAATTATTATGCATTATTCAACAAACATATTATGCTTCGTTATTTATGTTTCTAGTCCAAAGTTCCCTATTATTCACTTCTAAGAAAATTTGAGTCACTTTTGGATCTATGACTCAAGGATGTTCCATTATTGTTTCCTGTGGTTAGGATTGTCCTTGAACTGTGGGCTCTAATACCACTCTGTCACATCCACCCAGCTAGTACCCTATCTGGCATACCCGAGTGTGTGATCCACATCCCCAAAGATAAGTTTAAGGAAATCAACCTCCCACGTTTACAATAATACAATCAAGAATAAGACAAAATCAATGTTAAATTATTACAAAAGAATAATCAAGATAAGATTCAAAGAGAAATTCATTATAATCAGAATGCGGAAAATGATACCAATATAATAAATCAAATGTAGAGTACAGTGGAAAATTACTCTACAACAGCGACGAAAAAGTAGATCAAAACTAAAAAGAAGATAACAACCGAGTCCCAAAAGTAAAGAAAGAAGTGAACAAAATCTAAACTAATGTTTCTTCAAACTTAAAAAGAATACTTCTAAAAGTAGATGTTTCTATATCCAAGTATCGTTGTACTAGCACATGAGTACGACTAATCCTATTATGCTCCTCCATCACCTTGGTAGTCTTCACAGTCGTAGTCACAGTAGCCAGCACCTTGGGTGTTGTATGAGTCATCCGAGGCAATCTCATATGATTGTCCATCATAGTCATCAACACCTGTAGATAGATCTAACAAAGTTGTTGCAAAAAGGAATGAGTTCAAAAGAACTCAGCAAGGTAGTTCATTCCACAATAACACAATATAGCAATCGATAGCAAAACATAAAGGATGCAAAATGCTATGAAACAGACATGCAAGTATGATTCTTATTCTATGTATGATGGTCTCTAGTGGCAGACATGCTTTAAGTCACAGCACCATACTCCTCTGGGTAGGTCTCAAATCACTCTCCCTCAACCATCTTGGTATCTTGGGTTCTCCAGTGATACTTGGGTCCTGCATCCCTCTAAGACATTCCATGGTTGGGGTTTAGGTCACTGCTCTCTCACATCACCATTAGTTTGAGTATTGGTGCATGCCAAGGTTAAACTTAGCCCAATGCAAGTATTCTACTTAGTTATATCAAGTCAGAGTTAGATATTTCCATTCCTCACCTCTCGCTATTCTTTCCGGTATCCTTCCCACTAAAGTCAGAGTATCCTATGGCTACAACCAACTCAGACTACGGACTCATCAACCCTATTGGTCATCCACAAATAGTAAACGGGAAACTCTCATGTCCTCTCATGGGTTGGTTACCAATCTTGAGCGCCCATGAGCTCAAGTCTACTACTGCAAACCTACCATTTAATGGCCCCCACAATGTGATTCATGTCCTCTCACGGGTTGGTTACCGGTCTTGAGAACCCAAAAATCCACATTGCTGCTGTCACATCCACCCAGCCAGTACCCCATCGGGCATACCCGGGTATGTGATCCATAGTCCCAAAGATCAAGTATCGAGCAACCATGCCTCCCACATACGCGATAACACAATCATGAACGACAATGATCACAGTTTAAGTATGTAATAAAGAATTATGAATAAGATAGAATAGATAATCAGAGTGTGGAATAAAAGTGATACCAAGTGTATAGATATAATTGAAAAGGAGAGAGAGAGAGAGAGAGTGATCAGAAGTCACTTCCTCACATGGCAGCGGAAAGTAGCTAATTCAAGTTAAGTTACACATCACATCTAATGAGTATATCAAAGACATTTAAATTACAGATCCGGTTTTAAAGGAGAATCCAAAATGTAACATCAAAAAAATGTTTCTTCGGTCACATAAAACACATTGGTATAAGTATTGGTGCATGTCACGGTAAAGCCTAGCCCAATGCAAGTCATCAACTCAATCATACCATGTCAGATCCAGATACGTCCATTCCTTGCCCAAGGCGATCATTTTCTGTATCCTTCACACTAGAGTCATGGATATTACTCACTGGACTCATCAACCCCATTGGTTATCCACAAATAGTAGACAGGAAGCTCTCCCGTCCCCTCACAGATATGACTCACCGATCTTCGAGCGCCCGTGAGCCCAGGGTCGACTATTTGCAACCCTACCAACAATAGCCCCTTTCGGGTATCCGTAATATGATCTATGTCCTCTCACGGGTTGGTTACCGGTCTTGAGCGCGCATCAAACCATATTAATATCACGGGTTGTTCGGTCTCAATACCCTTCTGTTTTAGGTCTGATATGACAAGGACATCCTAGCCATACACCTAGACAAGTCCTATATATGTCATCCAATAATCCGGGAAAGCGCCGATGGACACCTTCGGAGAACATCCCATATTATTCCCTCCGATGTCCAAAGACAAAAATGTCAATAGGACATTCCTCAATCCCAAATTATACTTATCCAATCACATTCTCAATTCATCATATCACACATACATGATACATCATCATATTGAAAGTCATATCATAACATCGCATAATTCAAGTGTAATGTAAATAACAACAATTAAATAGACATGATATACAAGAGTAATTAAACATGTTACTACTGTTAAAAGACAACTACAGTAGTCATATGATGTCTAAATAGAACTGATAAGCAAACATATCAAGTTGCCAATCATCATTGAATAAACACATAGTCCATGTCATATGGGTATAACTGTCCTTACCTTAATTGAATCGGGAATTATAGCAAATACGACTTAAAAGAGTCCCCAACTTAGTGCTTGACCCCTAGACAACATATATTCAACATTAGAGAAAGAAACAATAAAATCAGAGATCAAACGAGTAAGAGTTGAGTTGCTGTTTTCCTTTGGTCGACTGATTGGTCAACTGACCAGTTGACCAAGAGGATCAGTAAAGGGCAACATAGGGATATTGGGCCCGAAACAAATCTTTCAGGTCTCAGATCGATCTGAAACTTGGAGGGAATGATCATAGAAATATAAGGACACTATACAATGAAAATTATCATGATCCAATGGTCCAATTAGGAATACCCAAATTGAAACCCTATGTTCTATATGCTAACATCAAGAATTGAAATGGAATCCACGAGTGTTTGTAGGTCCGACAACCCGAAGTAAAGCAAAAAGTCAGCTTTGCGCCATTTCAGTAGAAGACTTGGTGGCTGGCTTAGAATCCATGAGTGTTGATGTCAGTGTTTCATTTATGGAAACAGCCATCTGACGAAGATCGAATTAGTTGATGGACTTGGAGTGCTCTCTGTATTGGTTCGAATGCATTTTTACCTACTAGGTAAGTCAGTTGGTGTGTGTGCGAGACCCCTTTATGTTTGGATTGGATCTGATCCTTCATTTCCTTGTTTTGGACTTGCTGTCCTAATTGGTCGACTCATTGGTCGACTGGACCAGTCGACCAATCCAATCGACCAATGGGTTCTGTTTTGCTAATTAGGTATTTGCTTGCTGTATTTAAGTCCAATCTCGAGTCTACTTTGTATTTTCTGCCTCCAAACTCTTTGGAACGTACCAGAGTCCTCTGCAAGTCATCTCCCTTGCATCCTTGGTGATTATCTTGACGGATCTTCTTCAAAACTCGTGCTTCTACACAAAAAGGTATGTGATCATCCTCTTCTGTGTTTCATCTTTGATTCTTACTTTTCTTTCCTTTTCTGATTGAGGACAGTAGTAGTGATGTTGTATCTCTGTTGCAACCATCACTATACTCTTTCCCTCTCTTTTCCTAAGGATCTAAAGCTTGGTGGATGATCTTCATCAAGATCATCATTCACTTTTGAAGGAAAACTTGTATTCATTCACTTTCCTTATTTAGATTCATGTTCTTCAGTCTTAGATCTAATTTTCTTGAAGATCTATGCATGATATTCATGATTTCTTATTCACAATCAGTTATCCATCATCCTATTGTTCTTGTCCATGATTTTTACTATGAATTCTTCAAGAACCATGATTGATCTAATTATGGTAACTTTTTGTTTCCTAATTTGTAACTTGAAGACTTGATTTGATTAGTGTTTTGAAGTCCTCTATATACTAGTATGCTGCCATTGTAGTTTACTCCGGGTCTTCGGACCTACAAACACCAATGGATCCGGGTCAGGGTCAGGGTTAGGGAAGGGCTGGATTTCACAGCTGCCACGGGTTACTCAGTCTCAATTCGCTTCCAAATCGGGTCTGATATATCAGGGTAATCCTTGCCAAACACTGCTAGACAAGCCCTAGGTATGTCAACCAATAATCACTGAAAGAGTCAAGGGGCATCATCGAAAATGCCCATACCACTTCCATTGATGTCCAAAGACAGAAATGTGAAAAGGACATTCCCCATTCCCCAATTATACTTAAGCAATCACATTCCAAATCAGTCATTCATGAACACAGCTGACAAACCATTCGTACATGATCAAAATAATAATTGAATTACATGAACAAGTCCTATTGTAGTTATACTACTTACCGCAACAATATAAATATAAGAAAATTATAAAAACAGTAGTATGATCATGCAATCCAAATGAAATACAAGTAAACATGCATAGGTTATTAGGGAACAACCGGCCTTACCTTAATTAACTTCAAAGAATATCAGAGAAAAGAATGAGGATGGGTCCAAAATTAGCATATAAACCCTAAACAAACATAGTTCAAGCATTAGACCCTCGATGATCCAAAGTGAAACGGATCTAAATAGACCAAACTTGGAGCTGCTAACACTGTGGGCAACTTAGTTGGGTCGCCCAAGCTAATCGACCCCAGTGTACTGTACAGACATAAACTCCAAATTTTGATTCGAAACTCAACTTTCAGGATTCGAAACACTACAAAATTTAAGGGAAACTCTAGAATAGTAGTCTAAGGCTTGCATAGATTATACATCAACAATGATCGAAAGAGTAGAATTCCAAATTAATCAAAAACTAGGTTTTTAACGAAATCAATCCGTGAATTCTACGGAGAGGCTAGAGAGAATGAGAATTCACTCTAGAAAGAAAAGAACAGTAGATCTTATATAGAAATAATCATAGGAACGAATATAGCATGCTTTAGAAATCAAAAACATAGAATGATTACACATTCATGAAGATCTCACAAGATCAAATTCTAAAATCAAGTTGTGTAGTGATCATAGAAGCATTGGAGTGAATGGAGATTCACTTACAACTACAGAGATTGAGGAAGAGGTCTTTGCAATGATACAAAACCTTCTTCATAATCACAAAGATAAGAAGAGTCAATAAGAGAATAGATCAATGAAAGAGTATGAGTGATCATCAACCTTAAGGAAGAGGATCTTCCACAACTCCAATGTGAAGGCTTGAGTGAGGCTTCCCACATTCTCCAGAGGGTTTAGAACAAAGTTGGGTTGATTACCACGAAGTACTATTAAATAGAGCATCAAAAACCTAAAAATCAGAGGTTTTACACTTAAGCCCCCATCCTTGTGGGTTGTTCAACCTAATTGAACTAGGCAATTGGTCGAGAGGTGACAAACAAGCCCAAAACAGGGGAAAGCTCCAAACCTCAAAATTTTTAATGGGGCTTCTCCCAACTCAACAAGTGACTTACCTAGCATTGAGGGACCTTCCCTAGTCCAACTAGGCCTCAAGTCCATCAACCAAGCTCTTTAGCACCAAGGTGCAGTTTCTTCTCCAAATCTGACAAGGTTTTCAAGTAGGGAACTCCATCATCAATCTCCATGGGTTTTGGATCAAACACCAGGTCTTCCATTAAGATGGCCCACAATTTCCTTCTACCTTCACTTTGGGTCTTCAGACCTACAAACAAATTGGTTTTCGAGTTAGGGTTTGGGATGGATTTCACAAAAGAACTTTGGTGAATGTTTGAGGATCTTCCAAAGCTTCAAAGAGAGTGCGAAGAGGTGCTTCCCACGTTCTACAGCCGAGGCTGTAGAACATTATGGGAAGAATTAGATCAAAGATATAATAAATAGGGCTTTGAAAACCTAAAATCTCAAGGAGTGACAAAACTGTCCCTGACACCTTTGGTCGGTCAAGGTTGGTCACTTGGAGCGACCAAGGCTGAACGACCAAGGTGGTCAGCAAGGCCAAAAATAGGTCTTAGTTTCTCCGTAAGCCACAAACTCCTTTGGGACTTATTCCAACATAGAAAAGGGTCTCACCTAGTGTTGTAGGACCTTCCATAGAGTGTCAAGATAGGTCTCAAGTCATCAACAAAGCTCTACTCCAACAAGCTGCAACTTCTTCTCAAAGTTAGACAGGGTTTCCATAGAAGAAAGTCCATCATCAATCTCCATGGGTTCTGGGTTAGACTCAATGGATTCAACTGAGATGGCCCACAACTGCCTTCTACCTTCCTTCAAGTCTTTGGACCTACAAAATAAATTTCTAGATTAGAGTTTGAGTTGGATCTCACAATTTGAGTACTGCTCATCATCCATAGACTGATGGACAATTTGAGTGGACAATCCAGATTTTGGAAGATATGCTTAGATCTTGCATTGTGGATATGGGTGGCAATTGGGATGAACACTTAGCTTTGGTTGAGTTTTCCTACAACAACAGTTATCAATCAACAATAGGCATGGCTCCTTTCAAAGCTTTGCATGGAAACAGTTGTAGGACTCCACTGTATTGGATCGAGTGGTGAGAGAAAAGTTTTAGATCCAGAAATGATCGAAGCTACAAGTGCAATGGTGGACATGATTAGAGAAAGGATCAAGTTGCCCAATCAAGGTAGAAATCTTATGCAGACAAGAGAAGATTTGGAATTTCAAGTTGGGGAGAAAGCGTTTCTAAAGGTATCACCTATGAATGGTGTAATGAGATCAATAATGTTAAAGGAAAGCTTAGTCCTTGGTACATCGGACCTTATGAGATCATTGCGAAGGTTGGACCTATTCCATACCGCTTAGCCTTCTTGTGAAATCCCCTAGATTTCCAACCCTTTTACCAATCGTTACAAGACCGCGAACCCAAAACTCAAGTTGGCGACAACTATGGGCCATTCGAGTGAAGTCTGACGGTTCTGAAATGGACCCAATGCTTGTGGATGACCCTAGTGGTGGATCTACACCTCTCTTGGAATTTAAAAGGAGAGAGAAGGTTAGTCATGAAGGATTTAAAAGGCAATATTGGCAAGTCCGAAAATCGATGATGGAGCACCCAAATGGCGAGGTAATTTAATCCAAGTGTAGATAATCGAAAGACCTTTCTTTCAAGCCAATAATCACTAGAATTGGACCTTGGTTGGCCCCTTAACCAAGGGCCGGTCGATCTAACCGGTTGAACGGCCAGTAAACCACCCACTACAAGATTCGGGGCAGAATCAGGTTTTTACTGTTTAAAACACTATTTCAAGTTCCTATTCTCTCATACTCGCATTAAACAATGCTAGTGCGAGGCTAAGGCTAAAGGAGGATGAGAAAGAAGGAGAAAAGTGGATTCTAACCATACAGAAGCGTGCCGACACCCAAATCATAGCGAAATCATTAGAAAAGGTGAGAATCCTTAAACCCTCTTCTTTAAGCATGGTTTTGTGGGGTTTCACTTTGAATGTGGGATTTGGGTAGTTGATACATTTTAGGTATAATGAATGCTTATATTTAGTTATATTTATGTTTCCCTTTAGTTTAGAAGTGGCTTGTGCGAGTCATTGGGAACGATTTCGCATTTTGACTCTCTGAGGCATCACATACTTCAACTACGCTCTCCCTTCCCCTTCTAAGTGCAGTTTCTCCTTTGAACATTGCACGTGTATCCAAGTAAGGGGCATCACTATCAATATCCATAGGCTTTGAGTTATACACCGAATCTTCGACTATGAGGGCCCACAAGTCTCTTCTCCCACTACTATGGGTTTTCGGACCTACAAACACCAATGGATCCAGGGTCGGGTCAGGGTTAGGGAAGGGCTGGATTTCACATTCCCCCCCCCCTTAAGTGAAATTTCGTCCTCGAAATTGAAAGCGTACCTGTGCTTCCAAAAAGATGAGGAAACTTCTCCTTCATGTCTTCTTCTTTTTCCCATGAAGCTTCTTCCGAGGTGTGATTTTTCCACCAAATCTTCACCAAAGGGATGGTGCAATTCTGCAACTGCTTGTCCTTTTTGTCTAGGATCTCGGCTGGTCCTTCATCGTAAGAAAGATCGGCCCTAAGTCCTTCAGGTGCTTGCTGTAGTATGTGTTCCGGGTTCTCTATGTACTTTCAAAGCATCGAAACATGAAACACATTATGAACTCCAGCAAGAGATGGGAAAAAGGCCAAGCGGTATGCGACAGGTCCAACCTTTTCAAAGATCTCTTAAGGTCCAATGAAACGAGGCCAAAGCTTTCCTTTCACATTGAATCTCGTCACCCCTTTCATAGGTGATAGTTTAAGGAAAACTTTATCCCCGATTGGAAATTCTAAATCAGTTCTTCTCTTGTCGGCATAGGATTTCTGTCTAGACTGGGCAGACTTGATTCTTTCTCTAATCATGTCAACCATCGCACTTGTAGCTTCAATCATCTCCGGACCCAAGACGCTTCTTTCACCGGTCTCAGTCCAATACAATGACATTCTACAAGTGTTACCATACAAAGCTTTAAATGGAGCCATGCCTATTGTTGCTTGATAACTGTTGTTATAGGCAAACTCAACCAAAGCTAAGTGTTCATCCCAATTTCCACCCATATCCACCACACAAGATCTAAGCATATCTTCCAAGATTTGAATTGTCCACTCAGATTGTCCATCAAACTGTGGATGATGAGCTGTACTCATATTCAATTGGGTTCCCAAGGCTTTCTGCAATCCATTCCAAGACCTTGAGGTGAACCTAGGATCACGATCAGAAACAATACTCACAGGCACTCCTTGCAGAGGAACCACATTGTCTACATAAAGTCTAGCTAGCTTATCCAAGGTGTAGGTGATCTTCATAGGGATAAAATGGGCTCATTTTATCAACCTATCAACAATCACCCACACAAGGTCATTTCCCTTACTTGTCTGAGGCAAGCTAGTCACGAAGTCCATAGAGATATCTTCCCACTTCCAATTAGGAATAGGAAGGGGCTAAAGCAATCTAGACGGAGGTTGACGAATGGCTTTCACACATTGATAAGTCTCACACTTGGCAACAAAGTCTTAACATCAGCTTTTAAACCATTCCACCAAAAGTGTTCCCTTAAGTCCTTGTACATCTTGGTACTTCCAGGGTGCACTGTAAAGATTGACTGGTGTGCTTCTTTCAATATTTCCTTCTTGATTTCTTCAATAGCTGGCACACAAAGTCTACCTCTAAACAATAAAGTACCATCCATGGACCTACTAAAATTAGGGTCCATTCCGGGATTCAAAGCAATCTTTTCAATCTTCTCTTTCAACTCTAGATCAGAACTCTGCAAGGCAACAATTCTATCTCTAAGGGTAAATCTTGTTGTCATAGTAGAGAGAACAAAATCTGAACCTTCAGAAACAACTTCTAAACCAAAACCTGCAATTGAATACAACAAAGGTTGACTCAAGGCATTCAAGTCCAACACTTTCTTCTGACTTTTTCTGCTAAGAGCATTAGCAACAACATTAGCCTTACCTGGGTGATATTGGATGTCACAATCATAATCAGAGACCAATTCTAACCATCTCCTTTGTCTCATGTTCAACTCCTTCTGGGTGAAGAAGTAGTTCAAACTCTTATGATCTGTGAAGATAGCGATCTTCTCACCATATAGGTAATGTCTCCAAATCTTCAAAGCAAAGACAACGGCGGCAAGCTCTAGATCATGAGTGGGGTAGTTCCACTCATAATTCTTCAATTGCCGAGAGGCATATGCCACTACCTTACCATGTTGCATCAACACACAACCCAAACTGATCTTGGAAGCATCAGTGTAGACTGTCAAACCACCGGAACTATCAAGTATAGTCAAAACCGGAGCACTTGTCAATCTAACATTCAGCTCTTCGAAATTCTTCTCGCAAGTTTTGGTCCACACAAACTTCTCTTCTTTTCTAGTTAGCTTAGTCATAGGAGCAAGCAACCTAGAAAAGTTCTTGATAAATCTTCTATAGTATCCCGCCAATCCAAAGAAACTTCTTATCTTAGTCACGGTCTTCGGTCTTTCCCAATCAGCAACTGTTTGTATCTTCTAAGGATGAACACGAATACCTTCGGCTGAAACAACATGGCCGAGACATACTACCCTTGAGAGCCAAAAGTCACACTTGCTAAACTTAGCATAGAGTTTCTTTTCTCTCAACCTTTGCAATGTGAAATTTAGGTGTTCCACATGCACTTCTTTACTCTTCAAGTAGATCAAGATGTCATCAATGAAAACGATTACAAACTTATCGAGCACATCATGAAATACTCGGTTCATGAGATCCATGAACATGGCAGGAGCATTAGTTAAACAAAAAGGCATAACTCTAAATTCGTAATGTACCTTGTTCTAAACGTTGTCTTAAAGATATCACTTGACTTCACTTTCAACTGATGATACCCAGACCTCAAATCAATCTTCGAGAACACAACCGCACCTTTCAACTGATCGAAAAGATCATCGATTCAGGGCAGCAGATATCTGTTCTTGACGGTCAACTTTTTCAACTCCCGATAATCAATGCAAAGGCGCATGCTACCATCTTTCTTCTTCACAAACAAGACTGGAGCTCCCCAAGGTG
Source organism: Hakea prostrata (assembly GCF_041222555.1). NCBI lineage: Eukaryota > Viridiplantae > Streptophyta > Magnoliopsida > Proteales > Proteaceae > Hakea > Hakea prostrata. The sequence continues at coordinate 458,572 of NW_028291133.1, forward strand.
ATACACTTGGCTACACAAAACCTCTTTCTAAGAGCTCATTCAGTTGTGTTTGCAACTCTTCTAATTCGGTAGGTGCCATCTATACAGAGCTTTAGATACCGGAGCCCTCCAGGAGTTAAGTCTATGGAAAACTCAACTTCTCTATCAAGGGGCAATCCTGACAGATCATCTGGAAACACATCAGCAAAATCACAAGCAACATTGACATCTTCGAGCTTCTTTCCTTACTTGACCTTGCTTCCAGGTGAAGCATTTTCCACCAATGCACGGACTTGTATCAATGCGGTCAAAGTCTTCTTACTAATCCTTCCCTTCTCCCCTTGGAACTCAAAAGCTGAATTCCCACTAACTTGAAACTAAATTCTTTTCGAAGAACACAAGATCACAGCATTGTGAGATGTCACCAGGTCAATTCCCAAGATTACATCAAAATTCTTCATATCAAATAACACCAAGTTTGCCTTCAAATTCTTTCCACAAACCAACACAGGACATTCTTCTAACACTCTATCTAGCTTTACAACAGACCCAACATGGGTACTAATCGAAAAACAATTAGATAAACACCTGGGTGTTAGGTTAGTCTTCATAGCAAATGTAGATGAGATGAATGAATGAGATGCACCCGTATCAAACAAAACAAACGCTGAGAAAGAAGTAACTAACAATGTACTTGTGACGACTTCATGACAAGGGTCCTGTTCAACACCAGATATGCTAAATACTCTGCCAAAGGGAGGAGCAGGGGCAGGAACAGGGACACTTTTCACGACAGGAGCATAAGGTTGGGCAGGCTTCTTTGGACAAAAGCGAGCAAAATGTCCAGTCTGCTTGCAAAAGAAACAAGTAGAATCCTTCTGTCCAACTGGAGTCGCTACAGTGGGAGGTCTCTGAAAAGCAGGTCTAGGATTAGTTGTGAAACCCAGCCCTAACCTTGACCCGGAAACCCTGTTGTTTGTAGGTCCGACAACCCGAAGTAAAGCAAAAAGTCAGCTCTGGGCCATTTCAGTAGAAGACTTGGTGGCTGGCTTAGTATCCATGAGTGTTGATGTCAGTGTTCCATTTATGGAAACAGCATCCTGACGAAGATCGAATTAGTTGATGGACTTGGAGTGCCTCTTGTATTGGTTCGAAGGCATTTTTACCTACTAGGTAAGTCACTTGGTGTGTGTGCGAAACCCCTTTATGTTTGGATTTGATCTGAGCCTTCATTTCCTTGTTTTGGACTTGCTGTCCTAATTGGTCGACTCATTGGTCGACTGGACCAGTTGACCAATCCAATCGACCAATGGGTTCTGTTTTGCTAATTAGGTATTTGCTTGCTCTATTTAAGTCCAATCTCGAGTCTACTTTGTATTATCTGCCTCCAAACTCTTTGGAATGTACCAGAGCCCTCTGCAAGTCATCTCCCTTGCATCCTTGGTGATTATCTTGACGGATCTTCTTCAAAACTCGTGCTTCTACACAAAAAGGTATGTGATCATCCTCTTCTGTGTTTCATCTTTGATTCTTACTTTTCTTTCCTTTTCTGATTGAGGACAATAGTAGTGATGTTGTATCTCTGTTGCAACCATCACTATACTCTTTCCCTCTCTTTTCCTAAGGATCTAAAGCTTGGTGGATGATCTTCATCAAGATCATCACTCGCTTTTGAAGGTAAATTTGTATTCATTCACTTTCCTTATATAGATTCATGTTCTTCAGTCTTAGATCTAATTTTCTTGAAGATCTATGCATGATATTCATGATTTCTTATTCACAATCAGTTATCCATCATCCTATTGTTCTTGTTCATGATTTTTACTATGAATTATTCAAGAACCATGATTGATCTAATTATGGTAACTTTTTGTTTCCTAATTAGTAACTTGAAGACTTGATTCGATTAGTGTTTTGAAGTCCTCTATATACTAGTATGCTGCCATTGTAGTTTACCCCTTGTTTAGTACCCTTTGAACCACCAAATTCGGTTCTATATTCTCAAAATTCTGATTTTTGAAGGCCACTATCTCTGTTGGTCGACTCATTGGTCGACTGAGGCAGTAGACCAAGTCAATCGACCAATGAGTACAGTAACCTCATATTTGGTCTGTTTTGGATGTTTTGATATCTTTCCTTCTAGGTATCTTTCCTAATATGTTGTATACACTTGTTTAGGACTTTCTTCTCAAGTTAGTCAAGGTCTTACTTGATTCCGTAAGATTCCTTTGCGAGTTATATAAGGTAAGGATGGTTATTTCCTTAACTACATAGATTGCATATCTTAGTTTCTATATTTGAATCTTGTTAGTTTATTTCCTTAATTAGATTCTTACAATGTTATACTACTATTGTACTATCTTGATTTCAGTAGCATTACTTGTTTATATTAAATTGATTCATGTATGATTTACTTACCAAATATATGCAAGTTATACATTATTATTGATTTCTTTCCATATATGAAGTTGCCATATATATGATGTTATGGATTGATGTTTGTGTATGCTTAAGTTGCCATATATGTCATGCATCTCTGTATCATCTCCGGCCTGATCATCACTATCAGGACTGATATCCTCTCCTCCATCCTCTGACTCCTCCTCCTCAGTTTCCTCATCATCCTCCTCCTCTGGACCAGGAGATCTCTCTGTCTGTGTAAGCCTCATCTGCCGGATAGTCCTAGTCCCGATTGTGTATCCCAGTGAACCAGTGTCCACTGTTGTATCCACGAAACTCACTCCGAAATTACGGAAGATCAAAGTCAGTAGCCTCCCATAGCAAAGGTTCCTCATACTAGGCCGCAAAACCAGATCCAGCATGACCTGCTGAATGATCTAGGAAAGGTCTATCTTGAAGCCCATGTAGATGCTGTAGATGACTAAGGCTTCCATCACTGTGACCCGATGGTGATGTCCAGCCTTCGACATAATGTTTCGGCCGACAATACGACCAATAATCCGTGCTGAATCGGTCATCTGTCCGCTGTTCCACGGAGTGTAGCATCGGTGATCATCCCATAGTGTAGAGCATATCTCGTGCAACTCGTACGACATCAAGTAACTGTCGATCCTTGCCCCCGCAGGTATCCACACGCACTGCCGTGGGTAGTAAGGAACCCGCAAGATCTCAACCAATGATCTCTTGGAGAAGCGGATCTGTGTCTGAAGGACCCTGCTCCTGAGGACTAACCGAAGAGAATGTCCTGAACCTCTAAACTCCTCTGTAGATGTAAGGTTGCTAAAGAAGAACCTCACTAGCTCCGGATATACCGGCAAATCCTCGGGGAAGAGATGCGTCCACTGCATAGTGTCGAATCTCTGCCGAATCCTGAAAACTCTGAGCTGTGGAAGGTGAAGTAGACGACCGAGCTCAATACTGCAGTAATTGAAGTAGGCCTCGTACAAGAACTCAGCCTGTGGTGTATCGAATCTGTCTGGCCGCCGAACCTCCTGTCTAGGCTCTAAAGGAACCTGACCTCTACCCCTAAGTGCCCCTACGATGCGACCTTGACCTCGTCCTCGACCTCCCCTCGGCATAGTGTATGTCTGTGGAAGAAACAAAAGACATTGCTTGTTAGTGCTATTTCAAGATTTCAGCCAAAAGGGTATTTTCGTAATTTTTCAAAAAATTTTAAAATTTTTAAATTGAGTAAAATTCGATTTGAAGATGCTAGCATGTGCACAATACTTGGAATTGCATAATCATGAAGTTTATTTGAAGAAAATCGATCAAAAACTTGGTTAAAAGTTGAGAATTCAGCAAGAAGGAATTGGGGATTTTTGTAAATTAGGTCAAAATTGGATTTTTGAAAAGTTGGAATTGGTCAAATCAAACTATATGGACATGTGGAATGTGATGAAACTTCGAAATTCGGTGTTTTTGATGTTTTCGATTTTTTGCAGAATGGTTACCTTGAGAGGTGGTCGTGGTGAGATACCTGAAGATGATCATGATCAGCAGACCAATACTGGCAACCAGGGTACCCATGACATACCCAATGCCTCGAATGTCGGTAATTTCCGCGATTTGCCAACATCATGGGCAATATGATGCAGCAGCAAGTAGCTCAGTTCAACCAGATGTTGACCGATTTCATGACTCTGCACATTGAGACTTGTGCTGGTGTCAATGGAAATCTTCATACTGTAGTCCCGAATGAGGGAGGATTGGTTGGAACTCCTCATACTCGCCTAATGGAGAGTTTCCTGACACTGCAAGTGCCCACTTTCACTGGAGTTACCAAGGACCCCTTGTTCCCTAACAAGTGGCTTCGTGACTTAGAGAAGGCTTTTCGACATTTGTAATGTTCTGAAGCTCAAAAGATTCTGTTTGCTGAACAGAAGTTGCAACATGAAGCTGATGCTTGGTGGACCTCCACTTGGCTTGTTTTGGAGGGTTTGCATGCGGGTGTTGTAACTTGGGAGTTGTTTAAGGAAGCTTTCTGCATGAATTATTTCCCTGAGGCGGTGAAAGATGCGAAGGAAGTTGAGTTTATGGTTCTCACACAAGGATCTTTGTCTGTGTTGGAGTACCAACAGAAGTTTGAGGTGCTTCATTTCTTTGCTCTTAATTCTCTGAAGCTTGATCTAGCCAAAGCGAAGAAGTTCTGTAAAGGATTGCACCCTGCCATTAAAGCTTACCTCACTGTCCAGCCTATAGTGAGCTATGCTCAAGTGGTGCAGAACTCGAAGAAGTTGGAAGAAACTGAGAAGGAGAATGCACGTGTGCAAAGGCCCTGGCAGCCTAGGAACCCTAGATTGGTGAATCGTAATGATCGGCGTTTTGTGAGACCTACACCCTACCCCACTCCTGCTTTTCAGCCTAGGAGTGTAGGTCAAAGCCCTGGTTTTTAGCAGCCCGACCAGTTTAGACAGTATGGTGGGAATCGACCACCAATGAATGCTAGTGCTAGGCCTGTGAATGCGAATCCTAGACCATTGGTTCAGAAGCCCCCTGTTGCAGCTACTCCAGTTGGACCTAGCAATCCTGTTTGCTTTTTCTGTAAGCAAGCTGGTCATTTTGCTCGTGCTTGTCCTAAGCGACCTGCCCAGCAATCTGTCCCTGTGGTGAAGAATGCCCCTGCTCCCTCTGGTAGAGTGTTTAGTATTTCCAGTACTGAACAAGATGCATGCCATGATGTGATTACAGGTACATTTTTAGTCGCTTCTATTCCTGCATTTGTCTTAGTTGATACGGGTGCATCTCATTCGTTCATATCATCTGCATTCATCAAGAAGACTGACCTAATGCCTAAGAGATTATCTAGTTGTTTATTGATTAGTACACCTACTGGTCCTGTTGTGAAACTAGATAAAGGGTTAGTTAAATGTCCTGTGTTGATTGGTGAGAGAAACTTGGAAGCCAATTTGGTACTTCTCGACATGAAGGAATTTGATGTCATTTTGGGAATTGATTGGTTAACAGCCCACAAAGTTGTGTTTCTTTGTTCCTCAAGGAAGATTCAGTTCCATATTTGTGGAAGTCTGGTCTTTGAATTTCAAGGTGAGAAAATAAGGGTTTGTAAGAAGATCCTGTCTGCACTGATGCAAGTCTATGCCCTAGTGAATGATGCTTCATTTGAAGGCAAGAGTAAAGTGGAGAAAAGAGTTGACAAAGTCAAGATTGTCTGTGACTTTGTTGATGTCTTCCCTGATGATCTATCGGGAGTGCCTCCATATAGGGATGTTGAGTTTTCTATTGATCTGATCCCTGGTGCCGCTTTCATATCTAAGGCTCCGTATAGGATGACCCCTACTGAGCTGAAGGAATTGCAAAACCAGTTGAATGAGCTCATTGATAGAGGTTTCGTACAACCTAGTGTGTCACCTTGGGGAGCTCCGGTTTTGTTTGTCAAGAAGAAGGATGGTAGTATGCTTTTGTGCATCGACTACCGTGAGTTGAACAAGCGGACCATCAAGAATAGATACCCGCTGCCGAGAATTGATTATCTCTTCGATCAGTTGAAGGGTGCAACAGTGTTCTCGAAGATTGACTTGAGATCTGGATATCACCAGTTGAAAGTGAAGCCAAGTGATATCTTCAAGACAGCCTTCCGAACAAGGTATGGTCACCATGAGTTCAGAGTCATGCCTTTCGGTTTGACTAATGTTCCTGCAGTGTTCATGGAGCTCATGAACCGAGTATTTCATGATGTACTTGATAAGTTTGTGATTGTCTTCATCGATGACATCTTGATCTATTCAAAGAATGAAGAAGAGCATGCGAGCCATCTAAGTTTCACTTTGCAAAGACTGCGTGAAAAGAAGCTGTACGCCAAGTTTAGCAAGTGTGATTTCTGGCTCAAGAGAGTAGTATTCCTCGGCCATGTGGTTTCAGCTGAAGGTATTCATGTCGATCCAGAAAAAGTCCAACCAGTGGCTGATTGGGAAAGACCGAAGACGGTTATGGAAATAAGAAGTTTCCTTGGATTGGCGGGTTACTACAGAAGGTTTATTGAGAACTTTTCTAGGTTGGCTGCTCCTATGACTAAGTTGACCAGGAAAGAAGAGAAGTTTGTTTGGTCTGACGCTTGTGAGAAGAATTTCCAAGAGTTGAAGGATAGATTGACAAGTGCCCCAGTTTTGACTATACCTGATAGTTCCGGCAGTATGACAGTCTATACTGATGCGTCGAAGATTGGTTTAGGTAGCGTGCTGATGCAACATGGTAAGGTTGTAGCTTATGCTTCTCGGCAATTGAAGGATTATGAGTGGAACTACCCCACTCACGATCTAGAACTTGCCGTTGTTGTCTTCACTTTGAAGATTTGGAGACATTACCTCTACGGTGAGAAGATTGCCATCTTCACAGATCATAAGACTAATACGCTCCTCCGTCACCTTGGTAGTCTTCACAGTCATAGTCATTGTAGCCAGCACCTTGAGCATAGTGTGAGTAATCCTAGGCAATCTCATATAGATGTCCGTCATAGTCTTTAGAACCTGTAGATAAATCTAACAAAGTTGTTGCAAAAAGGGTGAGTTCAAAAGAACTCAGCAAGGTAATTCATTCCACAATAACACATATAGCATGATTGCAAAACAACAACATGATATGAGACAAACATGAAAGTATGATTCTAACTCAATGTATGCTGGACTCTATTGGCAGACATGCTTTAAGTTATAGCACCATACTCCTATGGATAGCTCTCAAATCACTCTCCCTCAACCATCTCGGTATCTTGGGTTCTCCAATAGTACTTGGGTCTGCATCCCTCTCAGACATTCCATGGCTGGGGTTTAGGTCACCGCTCTCTCACATCACCATTGGTCTGGGTATTGGTTCATGTCAAGGTTAAACTTAGCTGAATGCAAGTCATCTACTTAGTTACATCATGTCAGAGTTAGATACTTCCATTCCTTGCCTCTCGCGATCCTTTCCGGTATCCTTCTCACTAAAGTTAGCATATTCTATGGCAACAACCAACTCGGACTACGGTTCATCAACCCTATTGGTCATCCAAAAATAGTAAACGGGAAGCTCTCATGTCCTCTCACAGGTTGGTTACAGGTCTCGAACGCCCATGAGCCCATGTCTACTACTGCAACCCTACCAATGAATGCCCCCCCCCCAATGTGATTCATGTCCTCTCACTGGTTGTTTACCGGTCTTAAGCGCCCACAAATCCCCATTTCTGCCACAAGTTACTCGGTCTCAATATCCTTTCGAATCGGGTCTGATATAACAGGGTAATCCTAGCCAAACACTAGTAGACAAGCCCTAGGTATGTCAACCAATAATTTGGGAAAGAGTTAAGGGGCATCATCGGAAAGCGTCCCATACCACCTCCACTGGTGTCCAAAGACAGAAATGTCAAAAGGACATTTTCTCAGCCGGTACCCTACCAGGCATACCCAGGTATGTGATCCACAGCCCCGAAGATCAAGTATCAAGGAAACCATTCCTCCCACATACACGATAACATAATCAAGAACAAATATAATCCATGTAATAACACATAAACAATGAGATCAAGACAAGATTAAGAGAGACAATATAATCAGAGTGCGGAAGTAAATGATACCAATGCATATATAATCAAAAAGAAGACAGTGAGTGGAAATCACTCCCTAAGTCACAGCGGAAAGTAGTTTGAATACCAGTTAAGAGTTTACAATCCAAGTCTCAAAAGAGAGAAATAACGGGATAAATATCTAAACTAATGTTTCTTCAGTCTTATACAAAATATCCTCGAAAACATAAACAAGAGACACGAGACATGGCCGAATCTGCTCCCCCAAGGCTGGGGTTTAAATCATTGCTCTCTCACATCACCATTTGGTATAAGTATTGGCGCATGTCACGGTAAAGCCTAGCCCAATGCAAGTCATCTACTCAGTTCGTATCAAGTTAGATCTAGATACTTCCCCTATGGCTACAACCAACTCGGTTCAGTATCCTTCACACTTGAGTCACGTATCCTATGGCTACAACCAACTTGGACTATCGACTCATCAACCCTATTGGTCATCCACAAATAATAGACGGGAAGCTCTCACGTCCTCTCACGGATCATTTCATCAGTCTCGAGCACCCGTGTGCCCAAGTTTAGCTATTTGCAACCCTACCAATAAATGACCTCTAACGAGTATCCGCAATGTGATCTATGTCCTCTCACGAATATTACTCACCGGTCTTGAGCGCCCACAAATCCACATTGCTACCACGGGTCATTCGGTCTCAATACCCTTCCGATTCGGGTCTGATACAACAAGGACATCCTAGCCAACACCACTAGACAAGTCCTATGTATGACATCCAATAATCCGAGAAAGCGTCAATGGGGATCATTCGAAACATCCCATACTACTCCCGCCGATGTCCAAGGACAAAAATGTCAAAAGGACATTCCCCAATCCCAAATGATACTTATCCAATCACATTCCCAATTCCATCATATCATACATAAATGATACTTCGTCATATCGAAAGATATATCATCACATGATCGATCACATATGTAATTAACAAGAATGAATAATCATAATAACAAAAGAATATATAAACATGGTAATACTATACTTGAAGTACCTACAACAGTCATATGATGTTAAGAATACAACAAAGAAGGTGAATCTACTAAGTTTCCAACATAGCAGCAAGATTCACATAATCTACGTAATTGTGGTAACAACCGTGCTTACCTTAAATCGAATTGAAGATAATCCAAATATCAAATAGAATGGTCTCAAGGTTAGTACTTGCACCCTAGACAATCATAGATGCAATATCAAAAGAAGAATTAAGCAAATCTGAGGTCAAACGGATCAAATCGGACAAATACATCAAAGCTGTGTTCAGCTGGTCGACTGGCTGGTTGCTGACTCAGTTGACCAAGTGAACAAGTAACGGGGCTGAATTGAGATATTTTATTTGAAACCTAGCTTCCGGGACTCGAATCACTCCGAAATTTGAAGGGAATATTAGGAACAGTAAATGAAGACTATCTAGCAAAGATTTAACATCAATCAATGGTCAAATTAAGAATCCCCAATTTGAAACCGTAGCTTCTAAATGCTAAACATCATGTTCTTCAATAAAATCAATTGCAAATGCAAGGAAAATCAGGGAACCAATCAAGGGAATGATGAACGATAGATTAGAATCAATTACTAACATGAAATCAGACTTAGCATACTATAGAAATCAGTTTAGGATATGAAATCATGTTGCTATGAAGAAAATCATGAGAATGCAAGGTTAAGAATCAATATATGGAGCATAGCATGGGTAGAATGAGAGGGGTCTATACAAATGCAAAGAGAGAACACAAGAAGAGGTGGTTGCAAGGTTGCAGCACCATCTTCATAGTCTCAACAGCAAGAATGAGAAGAGGTGAGAGTAGATTAGAGAGAGAATGAGAGATTACATACCTTGTAGAAGAAATTTGAGAAGAGAGACTATGATTATTGTAAGAATACTTCACCACTACCAAGGAGAGGTCTTAGGAGGCTCTTTCCACGTTCTTAATACCATTAGCAATAGAATAGGGTTCTAACCACGAGGTTCTCTTAAGTAGGGCATAAAATAATCCAAAAATTATAATTTTGTATTTAATAACCAGCTGGTCAACTGGCTGGTCGATTGTCCCAGTCGACCAAGCAAGAACAACAACTTCAGACGGGGAAATGGAAGGCCAGATCAACTCAAATTCACTTGGGCCTTTTCCTATAACTCAATCAACAAGTCTATGTCAGAGAATTACCTTCGAATCAAGCCTAGAAGTGCATTAGGTACATCAACTAATCTCCCCCTCTTTAAGGTGCAGCTTCTTATCAAACACTGACAATGCATCCAAGTGTGGGGCACCATCATCAATGTCCATGGGTTCGGAATCAAACGCCATGTCTTCTTCTGAGAGGGCCCACAATTGTTTTCTTCCTCCACTTCGGGTCTTTGGACCTAAAACATCAAGGATCCCGGGTCAAGGTTAGGGTTAGGCTAGGGCTGGATTTCACATGTTCCCCATTCCCTAATTATATACTTAAGCAGTCACATCCCAATCAGTCATTCATAAGCACAACTGATAAATCAATACAGGGGAAATAACCATTCTTACATGATCAAAATGATAATTTAATTACATGAACAAGTCCTACTGTAGTTACAGTACTTACAACAGCAAGACAATTATAAGAAAATATAAGAAAAATAGTAGGATTATGCAATCCAAATCAAATACGAGTAAATATGCATTTTAGGTTATTAAGGAACAACCGTCCTTACCTTAATTAACTTCGAAGATTCTGGAGAAAGAAAGAGGATAGTTCAAGGTTAGCAAATAAATCTTAAACAAACATAGTTCAAGCATTAGGAACAAACCATCCAAGATCGGAAGTCAAACGGATCAAAACATTCCACAAATCCAGCTACTATCACTGTGGGAGGTTGGGTGGGCAGCTTGGAGCAATCAACCCCAGTGTACTGTACGGACAGAAACCCCAAATTTTGATCCAAAACTCAACTTTCGGGATTTGAAACACATCAAAATTTTAAAGGAAACTCTAAAATAGTAGTCTAAGACTATTTAGATTAGGCATCAACAATAATCAAAAGGATAGAATTCTAAATTAATCAAAAACTAGGTTTTTACTGAAATCAATCCGTGAATTATACGGAGAGGCTAGAGAGATTGAAAATTCACTCTGGAAAGAAAAGGATAGTAGATCTTAGATAGAAATAATCATAGTAATGAATCTAGAATGCTTTTGAAATAAAAAACATTGAATGACCACACATCTATGAAGATCTCATACTAAAATCAAGTTGTGTAGATCATAGAAACATTGGAGTGAATGGAGATTCACTCACAACTACAGAGATTGAGGAAGTGGTATTTGGAACTATACAAAACCTTCTTCATAATCACAAAGATGAGAAGAATTTATAATAGAATAGATCAATGAAGAATAGTATGAGTGATTACCAACCTTAATGAAGAAGAAATGCCAAAAAGCTTGAGGATTCAAAGAGGATCTTCCACAACTCCAATGAGAAGGCTTGAGAGAGGCTTCCCAAGTTCTCGAGAGGCTTTAGAAACAGGTGGGGCTGATTACCACGAAGTTCCATTAAATAGCATCAAAACCCTAAAAATCAGAGATTTTACTCTTAAGCCCCTGTCACTGTGGGCAAACTGGCTGGGTCGCTTGGCCCAATCGACCTAGCCAATCTACCCAGGCTGACTGCAAGCCCCAAATAGGGAATTAAAGCTCCAAACCTCAAAATTTTCAATGGGGCTTCTCCCAACTCAACTAGTGACTTACCTAGCATTCAGGGATCTACCAAAACATGTCCAACTAGGCCTCTCAAGTCCAAGCTCTTCAACACCAAGGTGCAACTTCTTCTCCAAATCAGACAAGGTTTCCAATTAGGGAACTCCATCATCAATCTCTATGGTTTTTGGGTCAAACACCATGTCTTCCATTGAGATGGCCCACAATTGCCTTCTTCCTTCACTTCGAGTCTTCGGACCTACAAACAAATGGGTTTCCGGGTTAGGGTTTGGGCTGGATTTCACATTCTCCCCCCACCCTTAAAAGAAATTTTATCCTCGAAATTGAAAGCATACCTAGGTTTCCAAAGAGATTCGGAAACTTCTCTTTCATCTCTTCTTCCTTCTCCCAAGAAGCTTCTTTAGGGGTGTGATTCTTCCACCAAATCTTTACCAGGGGAATGGTTTGATTCCACAATTGTTTGTCCTTTTTGTGTAGGATTTCGGCTGGCTCTTCATTGTAAGAAAGATCAACACTAAGTCCTCCAGGTTCTCGCTATAGTATGTGTTCCGGATTCTCTATGTATTGCCGAAGCATCAATACATGAAACACATTTAAAACAAGTCCAACTAGGCCTCAAGTCCAACTAGGTCTCAAGTCCATCAACCAAGCTCTTCAACACCAAGGTGCAACTTCTTCTCCAAATCAGACAAGGTTTCCAAGTAGGGAACTCCATCATCAATCTCTATGGTTTTTGGGTCAAACACCATGTCTTCCATTGAGATGGCCCACAATTGCCTTCTTCCTTCACTTCGAGTCTTCGGACCTACAAACAAATGGGTTTCCGGGTTAGGGTTTGGGATGGATTTCACATTCTCCCCCCACCCTTAAAAGAAATTTTGTCCTCGAAATTGAAAGCATACTTGGGTTTCCAAAGAGATTCGAAAACTTCTCTTTCATCTCTTCTTCCTTCTCCCAAGAAGCTTCTTTAGGTGTGTGATTCTTCCACCAAATCTTTACCAGGGGAATGGTTTGATTCCACAACTGTTTGTCCTTTTTGTCTAGGATTTTGGCTGGCTCTTCATTGTAAGAAAGATCAACACTAAGTCCTCCAGGTTCTCGCTATAATATGTGTTCCAGATTCTCTATGTATTGCCAAAGCATCAATACATGAAACACATTATGAACTCCAACAAGAGATGGAGGTAAGGCCAAATTTTGAAATCCCACCTAACCCTAACCTGAACACCCTATCTGTTTTGGATGAAAAAGAGCTTGATTGTTGTTTGACCTTGAAGTTGGACCTTGAGCGTTGATATCTTTGGAAGGTCCTAGGAAGTTAGGTTAGACCTCTCCCTTAGTGTAGATCGGAAGACCCGAAGTGAAGTCTTTGTGGGCCATCTCAATGGAAGACATGGTGTTTGACCCAAAACCCATGGAGTTTGATGATGGAGTTCCCTATTCGGAAACCTTGTCTGATTTGGAGTTGGACTACATCTTGATGTTGAAGAGCTTGGTTGATGGACTTGAGGCCTAGTTGGACATGTTTTTGAAGGTCCCTCAATGCTAGGTAAGTTGTTTGTTGAGTTAGGAGAAGCCCCATTGAAAATCTTGAGGTTTGGAGCTTCAAATCCCTATTTTTGGGCTTGCAGTCAGCCTGGGTCGACTGGGCCAATCAACCCAACCAAGCTGCCTAGTGACAGGGGTAGTTTTGTAAAACTCAAATTTTTAAGGGTTTTTGAAGCTCTATTTATTGGAATTTCGTGGTAATCAGACCTATTATGTTCCTAAGCCTTTAGAGAATGTAGGAAGGACCTTAGAACCTCCTCTTCGAAGCCAAGGAAGATCCCCAAGCATCCGTTAGAGTTTCTCCATTGAATCTTCTTCTTCAAGGTTAGTAATCGATATGTGTCTCTCTAAATCTACTCTCTCTTCTATTTCTTCTAATTTTTTTGATTGTGAGGAAGGTATTTCACTTCTGTAATAGACTATTCTCTGATCCTCATAGTCTTAGAGTTAATCCCCATTCACTCTATGTTTCCTTGAAACCATATGGTGATGTTCCATGTTTTTGATCTGGCATGAGACCATGAGTTACTCTCCCTTTGTTTTCTATCTACCTTTGTGATTGTGAGGAAGGTCTCACGCCATTTTTACAACCTTTCCTTCTATCCCAATAATTTTTGGGTGAATCCCTTTTCTCTCTTTTACTTTGAGAATCTGCTGTGGGTTGATTTTGAGGAGCAATTTTAGGGTAACCTTCAAGAATGGGTATCCATTCAAAGACCTTGATTTCTTTTCATGATTAGACCCTTCCCAATGGGAAAAACTATTCTTTTTTTCCTGGAGTGAATCCCCATTCTCTCTAGTCTTTCCATGAGATACATAGACACTCTTTGGTAATACCCTAATTTTTATGGTTTGATTAGAAATCTATTCCTTTGATATCTTTTGATGCTTAGACCTTCATATATAGTCTTAGTATGTTTCGGGGGAGCTCCCCTTCGAATTTTGGAGTAATCGGACTTCAAACGAAGAAGTTATGACCGATTTAGGGTTTTTTGTTTCGTAATGTTCACTGGGTCGATTGGGCCAATCGACCCAGCCAAGCTGCCCACAGTTGACAATATCTGAATTTTTGTCTGTTTTGATCCTTTTGACTTCCAATCTTCGAGGGTTTGTTTCTAATACTTAGACCATGTTTGTTTAAGCTTGTTTAGGTGATTTTGGATTTATTCTCTAGTCTCTCACTTGAAGGTTATAGATTTGGAATTCGAGGTGAGTACGTTCACTCACAGTATGCATATTTACATGCTTGTTATGATATGATTCGAATTCATGAGTTAGCTACTGTTTTTTTACTTTCTTTACATTACATTACTTCTGTAACTACAATAGCATGTTCATATTGAGATTTACACATTAGAATTGATTATTGAGTATTGTGAATGTGATGTGAATGCCTAGGTTGTGGTTGGGGAATGGGGAATGCCCTATTGGCGTTTCTATCATTGGACACCAGTGGAGGTGGTATGGGACGCTTTCCTTTGGTGCCCCTTGGCGCTTTCCTTGATTATTTGTTGACATACACCTAGGGCATGTCTAGAAGTGTTTGGCTAGGAATACCCTATTATATCAGACCCGATTCATAAGGGAATTGAGACCGAGTGATCTGTGGTAGCAATGGGAGTTTGTGGGCACTCAAGACTGGTAACTAACCCGTGAGAGGACATGAGAGCTTCCCATTTACTATTTGTGGATGACCAATAGGGTTAATGAGTCTGTAGTCCGAGTTGGTTGTAGCCATAGGATACGATGACTCTAGTGGGAAGGATACCGGAAAGGTTTGCAAGAGGCGAGTAATAGAAATATCTAACCCTAAGTTGATATAACTAAGTAGATGACTTGCATTGGGCTAAGATTAACCCTGACATGCGCCAATACTCAGACCAATGGTGATGTGAGAGAGCGGTGACCTAAATCCAAGCCATGGAATGTCCGAGAGGGATGCAGGACCCAATCATAGATTCTTTCCTGTTCTTCTACTTTCTTAATATGATATTATTGCTGTAAGTACTTCAAGTACAGTAGGACCTTGTTCATGTATTCTTCTATTACCTTGATCATGTATGGACATTATTCTTGTAATTTACATATTCAATTGATCTTGTTTACATGATATCTTTTTATATGTTGGAATATCAGTTGTGTATGTTATGATTGAATTGTGAATGTGATTGATTAGGTATGATTTGGGATTGGGGAATGTCCTTTGGACATCAGTGGAAGTAGTATGGGACATTTCCTATGGTGCCCTTTGACTCTTTCCCTGATTATTGTTTGTCATACCTAGGGCTTGTCTAACGGTATTTGGCTAGGATGTCCCTGTTATATTAGACCCGATTCGGAAGGGTATTGAGACCGAGTAACTCATGGTAGCAATATGGGTTTGTGGGTGCTCAAGACCGGTAACCAACCCGTGAGAGGACATGGATCACATTGTGGGGGCCATTTATTGGTAGGGTCGCAAGTAGTAGACTTGGACTCATGGGCCCTCAAGATCGGTGAGAAATTTGTGAGAGGACATGAGAGCTTCCCATTTATTATTTGTGGATGACCAATAGGGTTGATGAGTCCGTAGTCCGAGTTGGTTATAGCCATAGGATATGCTTACACTAGTGAGAAGGATACCGTAAAGGATCCTGAGATGGGAGGAATGGAAGTATTTGACTCTGACTTGATATAACCAAGTAGATGACTTGCATTTGGCTAGGTTTTACCTTGACTGTGAAATCTAGCCCTAACCTAACCCTAACCCTGACCCGGAAACCCAATTGTTTTTAGGTCCGAAGACCCGGATTAAGGAAGAAGCCAACTATAGGCCATCTCAGTAGGAGATATGGAGTTTGACTATGAACCCATGGATGTTGATGTTGGTGTTCCAATCTTGGAAGTCTGTGCAGATTTAGAAAGAAAGCTGCACTGTCTTGAAGATGAGATTAGTTGAAGGACTTTGAGTATTATTTGACTTGGTTTGAAGGCATTTCTACACACTAGGTATGTCACTTGATGTGTGTGCAAAAGCTCTTGAGGTTTAGTGACCATTTGATCCTTCAATTCCCTGTTTGAACCTTGCTGACCTAATTGGTTGACTGGGTCAATAGACCAATCAATTGACCAATGGTGTGTTAAATCCGAGAAACTCCAATTTTAGGGTTTTTCACTCTCTATTTAAGCACACTTCGTGTTTCTAGTGTCCTGTACCTCCTAAACACTTTGAGAACGTGGGAAGACTCGTTTGAAACTCCTTTCGGTGATTTCGAAGATCCCTTTGCCAGATCTGAAGTCTCTCATCTTTGGTCTGTCAGTCTAAGGTTAGTATCTCTTCTGAATTGTAAATTTTTCTTTCTTCGATCTTATTCTTAGTCAAGATTGGGAAGAAGATGCTGCATCTTGCAACCATCTCTTCCATAATCTTATTCTTTTCTTTAGGGTTTATGATCAGCATAGAGATCTCAACCCTAATTCTTGTCAGTTTGATTCATTTGCTCTCTGATCTTTTAGGCATCTTTCCTAATGTTGTATCTATGATTGTTAGGGGTCTACTTACTAAGTTTGGAGCCTCTTTCTTTGATCTTTAGATTATCTTTGACGATAATCAAGGTAAGGACAGTTGTTTCATAATAACTTAGATTGCGTATGCTTTGGTTTCTAACTTAAGAAACTCTGAGATTACTTATTGTTCTTGTATTTTTACTTCTGATGTACTACTGTAAGTACAGTAGCACTTCACTCATGTCTTCTTTTTCATTATTCAAGATTATATGAAATGCTTATTACTGCATATGGTTTAATGATGGGATTATGCTTTTACATTCTCTCTATATGACGAGTTGTTGATTTTGTATTTTGATTAGGTATGGTTTGGGATAGAGGGGTGTCCTTTTGACACTTTTGTCCTTGGACAATACTGGAAATAGTATGGGATGTTTCCGGGGTTGCCCATTGACGCTTTCTCGAATCATTGGTTGTCATACCTAGGGCTGTCTAGCAGTGTTTGGCTTCGCTCTCTCTCTCCCTATGTTTCATCTTTATTTTTCTTATGAACTTTGTAATAATGAGTAGCTAGTTCTTTTTCTTTGGGATGTAGATGAACCATGCTTATTTCATTAATTTGATTGTTCTATCTCTTCTAGTTGATTGTGATTGAGTTTGGCCAAAGATGTTCTATACCTCAGCGAACTAAGCGTGCCAAGCTTCCGCGAAGGACGATAATCTTGCGAAGATAGGGCATACCTAGGAAGACCATCCCTAATTTGCTTTGAAGTGTAGAGTTATATCGGTTAGGGAAAAGCATTGGGATTCGAAATCCCAAAGATCTTCACATATTCATAGTTAACGTTTTTGCATTAATTAATAGATTTAGTTTAAATTAGTTTTGTTGAATTCAATCTTAGTAACTTAGCCTTTTTAATTCCCCATAGTTCGACTCCGTACTTTCTACTTGCTAGATTAGTATAGGATTTTATTTTTGATTGGTTAGCGACACGATCAAATTTTGGATGTCCCCGTTATATCAGACCCGAATCGGAAGGGTATTGAGTCCGAACCTGTGGCAACAATGGGGATTCACGAGCGCTCAAGACCGGTAACCAACCCGTGAAAGGACGGGAATCACATTGTGGGGGCCATTTATGGGTAGGGTAGCATATGGATAGACTTGGGCTCATGGGCGCTCATGACCAGTGAGTTATATCCATGAGAGGACATGAGAGCTACCCGTTTACTATATGTGGATGACCTATAGGGTTGATGAGTCCGTAGTCCAAGAGGGAATATGTTGACTTTAGTGTGAAGGATACCGGAAAGGATCCCGAGAGGGGAGGAATGGATGTATCTTGATCTGAGTTGATATAACTAAGTAGATGACTTGCATTGGGCTAAGCTTAACCCTTACATGTGCCTGTACTTAGACCAATGGTGATGTGAGAGAGTGGTGACTTAACCCCCAACCATGGATTGTCCGAGAGGGATGACGAACCCACTACCAACCGGAGCCAAGTGACTTAGACCTTCCCAAAGAAGTACGGTGCTATGACTTAAAGCATGTCTGCCAATAGAGACCAACATACATACATTATCTGTTTCATATTGCATTGCATCTTGATATGATCTGCTGTATGTTATTTATGTTGTTATGAGTTAACTTGTCTTGCTGAGTTCATTCAAACTCACTCCTTTCTGTACAATCTTTTTGTTAGATTATTCTACAGGTACTGGCTACTATGAAGGACAGTACGATGAAGCGCAAACTGATGAAACGTACTACACGCAAGGTACTAGCAACTATTAAGATAACCCTGATGATTCCTTGGGCGATCAAGTTGCGTACTACGATTAGACGTAATGTAGAGTTGGAACATCTCTGTTGGATTGATGAAGTCCATTACTTTGAAGATGCTATCTATAGGATAGAAAACTCGTAGTATTGTTTGATTCTCTTTCCTAATTTTTCTTTAGAATCAATGTAATTCTTTTTAGACTTACGTGCAACATTCCGCTGTAACTGTGGAGTGAGTTTCCGCCTCACTCTACTTCTTTTTGGTGTGCTTACATCTGGTATCACTTCCGCACTCTGATTATACTACTATTTATTTCCTTATTTGATCTTTTATTTATGATATTATACTTGATTTTATATGTTCATAATTATGCTATTGCATATGTGGGAGGATGATTTCCTCGATACTTGATCTTTAGGGCTGTGGATCACACACGCGAGTATGCCAGTTAGGGTACCGGCTGGGGGGATGTGATAGACTGGTATTACATCCCAAAGTTCAAGGCAATCCTAACCATAGAAAACAATAACGGAACATTCCTGAGTCATAGATCCAGAAGTGACTCATCTACTCTTAGAAGTGAATAATAGAACACTTCGATTAGAAACTTGTTTAATGAAGCATAGCTGGTTATCTGAATAATGCACAATAATTATATTTTAACAATTGTCATATAATGCAATAAAAGGAAAGTGCATAATACACAATAATAAAGAGAAACAAAAAGAACTTCATTAATTTTAAGAAAATTTTACAACGTCTACATCTGAAAAAGCATAATTGAAAATCCTAAGTACAATCTATCTAGGTGATCTCCTCTGATCTTTGAATGCTCTGAAGTCCTCGGCCATCTGTGCAATCTGAGACTCTATCCTATCCTCTGCCGTGATTCCATGGCACTGTACATCTGCTCCTGTCTAACCTCCATCCTCTCTAGCATGGAAGTCATCGATCTCATCTGAGCACCTAAATCAGAAGTCTCTAGGACTGAATGAGAAGGGCCTCCTGTCTCGAAGTGTGGTGATCTGGGAATCTTAGGATACTCAGGGTAAGCCTCATGCATCTCTGTATCCTCTGCCGCCTGATCATCAGAATCTGGACCAGCATCACCCTCATCTGCTGGAACCTGAGCCTCATCCTCATCCTCATCTGTCTCCTCCTCACCCTCTGGACCTGGAGATCTCATAGTCTGTGTAAGTCTCATCTGCTTGATAGTCCTCGTCCCAATAGTGTACCCCAATGCTCCAGTGACTGAATTTGCTCCATCTAGATCCACCCCGAAGTGCTAGAAGATAGTCGGTAATCTCCCGAAGCAAAGGTTCCTCATACTCGGTTGTGCCACCAGATCTATCATGACATTCTGGATGATGTAGGACAAGTCGATCTGGAAGCCCATGTAGATCCGGTAGATGACTACGGCCTCCGTCACTGTAACTCTGTGGTGATGTCCGGCCTTTGGCATTATGTTTCGGCCCACAATGCGACCGATGATCCTAGCCGAGTCCGTCATCTGTCCGCTGTTCCGCGGAAAGTAAACACTGAGCTGTCCCAAAGCGTGGCACAAATCTCGTGAAGCTCGTAGGGTAGTAAGTAGCGATCTACCTCTACTCCGGAAGGTATCCATAGGCACTGACGAGAGTAGTATGGCACCTGAAGGATCTATGCCAGTGTCTTGGTAGAAAAGTGGATCTCTGTCTCCTATGACCCTGCTCTCGAGAATAAGTCTGAAAGGACGACCCGGTCCTCTGGCCTCCTCGATAGACGTGAGGTTACTGAAGAACAACCTCACTAGATCCGGATAGACGGGCAAGTCCGCCGTAAAGAGATGAGTCCACCCTAGGGTATCAAACCTCTGTTGAATTCTGAATACCCTCAGCTCTCGCAAGTGAAGAAGCCGCCTGTACTAGATTGTGGCAGTACTCGAAGTATGCCTCGTACAAGAACTCTGGCTGCGGCGTGTCAAATCTGTCGAGCCGTAGTACCTCTGCTCTAGGCTGAGCTGGAACTCGACCTCTGCCTCGCCTAGCACCAACTATCCTGCCTCGGCCTCGTCCACCTCTCTGCATGGTGTGATGTCTGTGGAAAAGACAAAAAGACATTGCATGTTAGTGTTGTTTTGAAAATTCAGAAGGGCATTTTCGTAATTTTCATCAAAATTGAAAATTTGGGGAAAACGCGAATTGAACATACTAGCATGTGCGTAATACTTGGAATTGCACGACTATGAACTTTATTTGAAGAAAATCGATCAAAATCTCAGTCTAAAGTTGAAAATTCAGCAAGAAGGAATTTGGGGATTTTGCATTCTAGGTCAAATTGGATTTTTGAAAATTTTGAAATTGGTAAAATCAAATTGCATGAACACATTCACAATATCATTTTGAGCATGTAGCATTTGATTTCGTGCGAAAACTCCAAGCGGTTTGTGAGAAATCGATTTTTTTCTAAAGTTAACGATTTTGGTTACGAAAGCAATGTGAAAGTGCAAGATTGTGTTAGAACTTGTTGTTTAAGCATGACATTGTGCTAAAAACCTAGGGAACATGTTTCTAAGTATTCCTAAGCATGATTTCTAGCAATAGACACAAGTAAAACATGGATTAAAATGCAAGCATGAGAAGATGAAAATGAGAATGGGAATGAAGATTTACCTTGTGTGAAGATGAATGAGTGTTGTAGTGATGTTGAAGCACCAAACTACTTGGAAAACACTTAGGAATGCTTTAGCATTTCTTCCCAAGAGCTCCCTCTCAAGTTGGCAAAGTTTGGAATGAGTTTGAATGGGATTTTGGCACTTAAAACCCTAATTTTCGCGTGCTGTCTTGATTGGTCAACTAATTAGTTGACTGGGTCAATCAACCAATGGACCTAGTAGCTCCAATTTCTATTGAATTTTGGAAATATGTGATTTTTGTCCCATGATTGATTGTTTGATGACTAAATGGATGTATTTAAGCATGATTTAAGATTCTTAATCATTTGGACTTGTGGATTATGTCGAAACTTCGAAATCCGGTGTTTTTGACATTTCGGTTTTTGCAGGATGGTTAAGTTAAGAAGTGGGCATGGTGATTCCAGTGGTCACAGAAGTGGCAAGATACCAATCGGTGGTCATGATCAGCAGACCAACACTGGTGACCAAGGTACACCTGATATACCCGGTGCCCTGAATGTTGGAAGCTTTCGCGATATTGCCAACATTATGGGCAATATGATGCAGCAGCAAGCAGCCTAGTGCAATCAGATGCTGACGGGTTTCATGACTCTGCATAATGAGACTCGTGCCGGTGCCAACGGAATTCCTCATGCCGCAGTTCTGAATTTGGGAGGATTAGCTGGAACTCCTCATACTCGATTGATGGAGAGTTTCTTGAAGCTTCAAGTGCCCAACTTCACCGGAGTATCCAAGGATATCTTGTTTCCTAACAAGTGGCTACGTGAGTTGGAAAAAACTTTTTGACACCAGCAATGTACTAAAGCCCAAAAAATTTTGTTTGCTGATCTGAAGCTGCAACATGAAGCTGACACTTGGTAGACTTCCACCCGGCCTATTTTGGAAGGTTTGCATGCTGGTGTTGTGTCGTGGGATTTGTTCAAGGAAGCTTTTTGCAAGAACTATTTCCCGAAAACAGTGAATGATGCAAAGGTAGCTGAATTCATGGCTCTTACGCAAGGATCTCTGTTTGTGTTGGAGTACCAATAGAAGTTTGAAGAACTTCACTTCTTTGCTCCTGACTCTTTGAAGATTGACATTGCCAAAGCGGAGAAATTCTTCATGGGATTGCGACTTGCAATTAGGGTATATCTCACTATTCAGCCTATTAAAAGTTATTCCCAGGTGGTGGAGAATGCCAAGAAGCTGGAAGAAATGGAGAAGGAGAATGCTAGAGTGCAAAGACCTTAGCAGCCAAGGAATCCTGGATTTGTGGACCGTATGATCGACGCTTTGTGAGACCTACGCCATACCCTACTCCTTCTTTTCAGCCTAGGAGTGTAGGTCAGAGTTCTGGATTTCAGCAGCCAGGCCAGTTTAGTCAGTTTGGTGGGAATCGGCCGCCGATGAATGCGAATACTAGACCGATGAATATGAATGCTAGGCCCATGAATTCTATTCCTAGGCCTTTGGATTAGAAGCCTCCAGTTGCACCTGTTCCTGTTGGACTTAGTAACCCTGTTTGCTTCTATTGTAAGCAGACTGGTCACTTTGCTCGTGCTTGTCCTAAGAAGCCAGCTCAACAGTCGGCTCCTATGGTGAAGAGTACTCCTATCCCTCCTTTTGGAAGAGTATTCAGTATTTCCGGTTCTGAACAGGATCATGAAGTGGTTACAGGTACTTTAATTGTTGCTTTCATTCATGCATTTGTCTTATTTGATACGGGTGCTTCCCATTCATTCATATCATCTGCATTCATCAAGAAGACTGACTTAGCACCTGAAAATTTATCTAGTTGTTTATTGATTTGTACACCTACTGGACCTGTTGTGAAACTAGATAAAGGATTAGTTAAGTGTCCTATTTTGGTTGGTGGGAAGAATTTGGAAGCGAATTTAGTACTTCTTGATATGAAGGATTTTGGTATCATTTTGGGTATTGATTGGTTGACTACCCATAGTGTTGTAATTCTTTTCTCTTCAAAGAGAATTCAATTTCGGATTAGTGGAAGTTCAATTTTTGAATTCCAAGGTGAAAAAGGAAGAATTGGTAAGAAGACATTGTCGCACTGATGCAAGTCTATGCATTAGTAGAATGGATGCCATCGGAAGGAATGATTAAGGAAGGAAAGAAAGTAGAAGAAGTTAGGATTGTATGTGACTTCATTGATGTCTTTCCTGAGGATCTATCAAGTGTGCCACCTGATAGAGAAGTGGAATTTTCAATTGATCTAATCCCTGGTGCTGCCCCAGTATCTAAAGCTCCGTATAGATGGGCTCCTAACGAGTTGGAAGAGTTGCAAAAGCAGTTGAAAGAACTCTTAGATAGAAGTTTCATTAAACCTAGTGTATCACCTTGGGGAGCCCCTGTCTTGTTTGTTAAGAAGAAGGATGGTAGTATGCGTATGTGCATTGATTACCGTGAGTTGAACAAGTTGACCATCAAGAATAGATACCCACTGCCTAGAATTGATGATCTCTTTGATCAGTTGAAGGGTGCAGCAGTGTTCTCGAAGATTGATTTGACATCTGAATATCACCAATTGAAAGTGAAGTTAAGTGATATTTTCAAGACGGCTTTTAGAACAAGGTATGGTCATTATGAATTTCAAGTCATGCCTTTCAGTTTGACTAATGCTCCTGCTGTGTTCATGGATCTCATGAACTAAGTCTTTCATGATGTGCTCGATAAGTTTGTGATAGTCTTCATTGATGATATCCTGATTTATTCGAAGAGTGAAGAAGAGCATGCAAGGCATCTAGATTTCACTTTGCAAAGACTGCGAGAAAAGAAGCTTTATGCTAAGTTTAGCAACTGTGATTTCTGGCTCAAGAGAGTAGTATTCCTCGGCCATGTGGTTTCAGCTGAAGGTATTCGTGTTGATCCTAAAAAGGTACAAGCAATTGCTGATTGGGAAAGACCGAAGACAATAACGGAAATAAGAAGTTTCCTTGGTTTGGCAGGCTATTACAGAAGCTTTATAGAGAATTTTTCTAGGTTGGCTGCTCCCATGACTAAGCTAACTAGAAAGGAAGAGAAGTTTGTTTGGTCTGACACTTGTGAGAAGAATTTCCATGAGTTAAAGGATAGATTGACAGGTGCCCCGGTTTTGACTATACCTGATAATTCCGGCGGTTTGACAGTCTACACCGATGCGTCAAAGATTGGTTTATGTTGCGTGTTGATGCAACATGGTAAGGTCGTAGCCTATGCCACTTGGCAATTGAAAGATTATGAGCGGAATTACCCCACTCACGACTTAGAGCTTGCCGCTGTTGTCTTCGCTTTGAAGATTTGGAGACATTACCTCTATGGTGAGAAAATTTCTATTTTCACGAATCATAAAAGTTTGAAGTACTTCTTTACCCAAAAGGAGTTAATTATGAGACAAAGAAGATGGTTGGAATTGGTCTCTGATTATGACTATGACATTCAGTATCACCTTGGTAAGACGAATGTGGTTACTGATGCTCTTAGCAGGAAAAGTCAGAAGAAAGTACTGGACTTGAATGCTCTGAGTCAACCTCTGTTGTCTTCGATTTCGAATTTTGGTTTGGATGTTGTTCCTGAAGGTTTGGAAGTTGCTTTGTCTGCTATAACAGCAAGTTCCACCCTTAGAGACAGAATTGTTGCTCTGCAAGGTTCTGATCAGGAATTTAAGGAAAAGATTGAGAAGATTTCTTCGAATCCTGATTTAGACCCTGACTTTGGTATATCTATGGATGGTGCCCTATTGTTTAGAGGTAGACTTTGTGTGCCAGCTAATGAAGAAATCAAGAAAGAGATATTGAAGGAAGCACACCAGTCAATATTTACAATACACCCTAGAAGCACCAAGATGTATAAAGACTTAAGAGAACATTTTAGGTGGATTGATTTGAAGGCCGATGTTGATGATTTTGTTGCCAAGTGTGAGACTTACTAGCATGTGAAAGCCATTTATCAACCCCCATCTGGATTACTTCAGCCACTGCCTATTCCTGGTTGGAAGTGGGAAGAAATCTCTATGGACTTCGTGACTAGCTTGCCTCGGACATGTAAAGGTAATGACATTGTATGGGTAATTGTCGATAGGTTGACCAAATCAGCCCATTTCATTCCTATGAAGATCACTCATACTTTGGATAAGCTAGCTCGGCTATATGTGGATAATGTAGTTCGTCTGCACGGAGTGCCAGTAAGTATTGTGTCTGATCGTGATCCTAGGTTCACCTCAAGGTTTTGGAATAGTTTGCAGAAGGCCTTGGGAACCCAATTAAACTTGAGTATAGCTCATCATCCACAGTCTGATGGACAATCTGAGCGGACAATTCAAACTTTGGAAGACATGCTTAGATCTTGTGTAGTGGATATGGGTGGAAATTGGGATGAACACTTAGCTTTGGTAGAGTTTGCCTATAACAACAGTTATCAAGCAACGATAGGCATGGCTCCATTCAAGGCTTTGTATGGTAATACTTGTATGATACCCTTGTATTGGACTGAAACTGGTGAAAGGAAAGTCTTAGGCCCGGAGTTGATTGAAGCTACAAGCGCAATGGTCGACATGATTAGAGAAAGGATTAAGTCTGCTCAGTCAAGACAGAAATCTTCTGCTGACAAGAGAAGGACTGATTTAGAATTTCAAGTTGGGGAGAAAGTTTTCTTGAAAGTTTCACCAATGAAGGGTGTAATGAGATTCAATGTTAAGGGTAAGCTTAGCCCTCGTTTCATTGGACCATTTGAGATTTTGGAGAAGGTTGGACCTGTTGTGTATCGTTTGGCTTTGCCTCCATCTTTTGCTGCAGTGCATAATGTGTTTCATGTTTCAATGCTTCGGAAATACATAGAGAATCTTGAACACATACTACAGCAAGCGCCCGAAGGACTTAGTGCTGATCTTACCTATGATGTAGAGAGCCAGTTAAAATATTGGATAAGAAGGACAAGCAACTACGGAATCACACCATCCCTTTGGTGAAGATTCGGTGGAAGAACCATACCCCCGAAGGAGCTTCTTGGGAGAAGGAAGAAGATATGAAGGAGAAGTTTCCTCAACTTTTTGGAAGTTCAGGTACGTTTTCAATTTTGAGGACGAAATTTCTTTTAAGGGGGGCAGAATGTGAAATCAAGCCCTAACCTAACCCTGACCCGAAAACCCGGTTGTTTTTAGGTCTGAAGACCCAGAGTAAAGGAAGAAGCCAACTATGGGTCATCTCAGTAGGAAATATAAAGTTTGACTCTGAACCCATGGATGTTGTGCAGAAAGTGCACCTGTCTGAAGATGAAATTAGTTGAAGGACTTGAAGTATTATTTGACTTGGTTTGAAGGCATTTCTACACACTAGGTATGTCATTTGATGTGTGTGCAAAAGCCCTTGAGATTTAGTGTCCATTTGATCCTTCAATTCCCTGTTTGAACCTTGCTGACCTGATTGGTCGACTGGGTCAACTGACCAATCAATCGACCAATGGTGTGTTAAATCTGAGAAACTCCAATTTTAGGGTTTTTCACTCTCTATTTAAGCACACTTCGTGTTTCTTAGTGTCCTGTGCCTCCTAAACACTTTGAGAACAAGGGAAGACTTGTTTGAAATTCTTTTCGGTGATTTCGAAGATCCCTTTGAGAAATCTGAAGTCTCTCATCTCCGGTCTGTCATTCTAATGTTAGTATCTCTTCTGAATTGTAAATTTTTCTTTTTTCGATCTTATTCTTAATCAAGATTGGGAAGAAGATGCTGCATTCTTGCAACCATCTCTTCCATAATCTTATTCTTTTCTTTAGGGTTTATGATCAGCATAGAGATCTCAACCCTAATTCTTGTCAGATTCGTTTGAAACCCTAGTTCTTATGGATCTGATTTCATAACCATTTAGATCTAATTTTTATGATGTACTTGTGATTAATTTTGATTACCTTTTTCTTGGATGAGATCTAAATCATCCCTTGCCTTTGTTGTGATTTCCATAGTGTATTTTATCGAGTTCTAGGGTTTTTCTCCAAATTGGGGAAAACCATTATTTTAATTGAAGGTAATGTTTTTGATCATTATTAGTGCCCGATCTTTACTCCCTTAGTGTTAGAATACTATCCTATAGTTTTCCTCCAAGTTTCGTGAAGTTTTGAACCCTGTAGATTGAGTTTCGGATCAAATTTCCCGTACTTGCTTCGTACTGACTCTGTTGGTCGACTGGGTCAGTAGACCAACCAATCGACCAATGAAGGCAGTAGCTTTGTTTTTCACTCAGTTTGATTCGTTTGCTCTCTGATCTTTTAGGCATCTTTCCTAATGTTGTATCTATGATTGTTAGGGGTCTACTTATTAAGTTTGGAGCCTCTTTCTTTGATCTTTAGATTATCTTTGACGATAATCAAGGTAAGGACATTTGTTTCATAATAACTTAGATTGGCGTATGCTTTGGTTTCTAACTTAAGAAACTCTGAGATTACTTATTGTTCTTGTATTTTTACTTCTGATGTACTACTGTAAGTATAGTAGCACTTCACTCATGTCTTCTTTTTCATTATTCAAGATTATATGAAATGCTTATTATTGCATATGGTTTAATGATGGGATTATGCTTTTACATTCTCTCTGTATGACAAATTGTTGATTTTGTATGTCATGACTGATCTGAGAATGTGTTTGATTAGGTATGGTTTGGGACAGAGGGGTGTCCTTTTGACACTTCTGTCCTTGGACAATACCGGGATAGTATGGGATGTTTCCGGGGTTGCCAATTGAAGCTTTCCTGAATCATTGGTTGTCATACCTAGGGCTGTCGAGCAGTGTTTGGCTAGGATGTCCCCGTTATATCAGACCTGAATCGGAAGGGTATTGAGACCTAACAACCCGTGGAAGTAATGGGGATTCACGAGCGCTCAAGACCGGTAACCAACCCGTGAGAGGACGGGGATCACATTGTGGGGGCCAGTTATTGGTAGGGTGTCATATGGATAGACTTGGGCTCATGGGCGCTTAAGACCGGTGAGTTATATTCGTGAGAGGACATGAGAGCTTCCTGTTTACTATATGTCGATGACCTATAGGGTTGATGAGTCTGTAGTCCGAGAGGGAATACGCTGACTCTAGTGTGAAGGATATCGGAAAGGATCCCGAGAGGGGAGGAATGGACGTATCTGGATCTGAGTTGATATAACTAAGTAGATGATTTGCATTGGGCTAGGCTTAACCCTGACATGAGCCAGTACTTAGACCAATGGTGATGTGAGAGAGCGGTGACTTAACCCCCAACCATGGATTGTCAGAGAGGGATGACGGACCCACTACTAACCGGATTTGAGTGACTGAGACCTTCCCAACGAAGTATTGTGCTATGACTTAAAGCATGTCTGCCAATAGAGACCAGCATACATAGAGTTTAGATGCATACATACATTATCTGTTTCATATTGCATTGCATCTTGATATGATCTGTTGTATGTTATTTATTTATGTTGTTATGAGTTAACTTGCTTTGCTGAGTTCATTCGAACTCACTCCTTCTAGTATAATCTTTTTGGTAGATTATTCTACAAGTACTGGCTACTATGAAGGACAGTACGATGAAGCGCAAACCGATGAAGCGAACTACACGCAAGATACTAGCAACTATGAAGATAACCCTGATGATTCCTCGAGCGATCAAGTTGCGTACTACGATTAGATGTAACGTAGAGTTGGAACATCTCTGTTGGATTGATGAAGTCCATTACTTTGAAGATGTTATCTATAGAATAGAAAACTAGTAGTATTGTTTGATTCTCTTTCCGTATTTTTCTTTAGAATCAGTGTTATTCTTTCTAGACTTACGTGCTACATTCCGCTATAATTGTGGAGTGAGTTTCCGCCTCACTCTACTTCTTTTTGATGTGCTTACATCTGTAATCATTTCCGCACTCTGATTATACTGCTATTTATTTCCTAATTTGATCTTTTATTTATAATATTATACTTGATTTTATCTGTTCATAATTATGTTATTGCATATGTGGGAGGATGATTTCCTCGATACATGATCTTTAAGGCTGTGGATCACACACCCGGGTATGCCAGTTAGGGTACCGGCTGGGGATGTGACATTGACATTCGCCAATTCTTAGACCAATGGTGATGTAAGAGAGCGGTGACCTAAACCCAGCCAAGGAATGTCCAAGAGTCATGCATGACCCAATTACCACCGGAGAACCCAAGATACCGAGATGGTTGAGGGAGAGTAATTTGAAACCTACCCAGAGGAGTATGGTGTCACATCCACACAGCCGGTACCCTACCTGGCATACTCGAGTGTGTGATCCATAGCCCCAAAGATTCAATATTCAAGGAAATCATCCTCCCACATATACAATAACATAATCATGAACATGACTAAATCAAATGTTAAATTACATAAACAAAGAGATCAAGATAAGATGAAGAATATAACAATATAATCAGAGTACAGAATGAATGATACCAATATAATAACCAAATGTAGAGTGTGCGAAAAAAATCACTCCACATAACATAGCGGAATGTAGCTCAAAACTAAAAGAAAAGAATACAACCAAATCCCAACAGAAAGGAAAGAAAAGAAGTAATCAAAGTAAACTAAGGTCTCTTCTAACTTTATAAATACAACTTCTAAAAGTATAAGTCTCAGAACCCAAATAACTAGTAACTAGCACATGAATGCGACTATCCTGACGCGATACATCTTCACCCATGAGTTCTTCACTTTCGTAGTCACCGTAGCCACTAGCTTGGGAGTAGTATGTGTCATCGGCTTGTGCTTCATAGTACTAGTCTTCATATTTGTTAGTACTTGCAGGATAGTCTAACAAAGATATTTGCAAAAAGGAGTGAGTTCAAAAGAACTCAGTAAGGCAAGTTATTCCATAGCAACACAAATAACATGATACCAGAACGTAGCAGATGCAATATGACATGAAACAGACAATGCATGTATGAATCTAACTCTATGTATGTTGGTCTCTATTGGCAAACATGCTTTAAGTCATAGCACCATACTTCTTTGGGTAGGTCTCAAATCACTCTCCCTCAACCATCTCGGTATCTTGGGTTCTCCGGTGGTAATTGGGTCCTGCATCCCTCTTGAACATTCCTTGGCTGGGGTTTAAGTCACCGCTCTCTCACATCACCATTGGTCTAAGTATTGGCGCATGTCACATCCCGTCCTAAATCCACCAAGGGGGTACCCTATCTGGAATACTCGGGGAGTGAATCACGGTCCCGCCGATCAAGTTTAGGAACAATCATAATCACTTAGCACAATAATATAATCAAAAGCAAGAACAATTCTTTGTATCAAATAATTTAATAATAAAGTCAAGAAAGGATCTCAGAAGGATCACAAAGGACATCAGAGTGCGGAAAAGATACCTACCAATAAAATAAATGATCAACATGCGAAAATGAGGTGGAAATTCCCTCTACAACATTAGCAGAAGGTAGATCGAATAAAATTAAGAGTTTACAAACGGTTCCCAAAATGACAAGGGAACGAACTAAACTACGGTCTCAACAAATCAAATTAAAAGGTTAAAAAGGGGATGAAGTGATATCCCAACCCTAACACATAAGTGTAAAACTGAACTGCTCCAGATAAGTCCCAATCTCGGACTACTAGTCTTTATCAGCCTGTTCACTGTAACCAGTATGGTACGAGTCACCAACTTGGTCTTCAGGATGTTGACTGTCATAGTCAACAATAGTAGTACCTGTAATAGAGTCTAACAAAAGATGTTGCCAAAAGGAGTGAGTTCAAAAGAACTCAGCAAGGCAGTTATTCCATTAAACATAAGCCATATGATACAAACCATAACATGATGCAATATGATATGAAACACATGATACAAGTATGATTCTAACTCTATGAATGCTAGTCTGTAAGGTAGACATGCTTTAAGTCATAGCACCATACTTCTTTGGGTCATCAGTCACTCCCCCTCAACCAATTCCGTATCTTGGGACTGCCGTTGTAGTTGGGTAAAGTCCTCTCAAACCATGGTAGGGGATTCAGTCACCACTCTCTCACATCACCATTTGGTATAAGTACTGGCGCATGTCATGATAAAGCCTAGCCCAATGCAAGTCATCTACTCAGTCGTATCAACTTAGATCCAGATATGTCCATTCCTCGCCCCGGGCGATCCTTTCTGGTATCCTTCACACTAGAGTCAGCGTAATCCCGAATTACGGACTGATCAACTTTATTGGTCATCCACAAATAGTAAACAGGAAGCTCTCACATCCTCTCACGGGTTGGTTACCGGTCTTGAGCGCCCGTGAGCCCAAGTCTAGCTATTTGCAACCCTATCAATAAATGGCCCTTTTTGGGTATCCGTAGCATAGTTTATGTCCTCCCTCGGGTTGGTTACCAGTCTTGAGCGCCCATCAAACCATACACTACCACGGGTCGTTCGGTCTCAATGCCCTTCCGATTTGGGTCTGACACGACAAGGACAATACTAGCCACACAACTAGACAATCCTATGTATGTCATCTAATAACCCGGGAAAGTGTCGATAGGCATCTTTGGAGAACATCCCATACTATTCCCTTCGATGCCCAAGGACAGAAGCATCAATAGGACACTTCCCAATACCAAGTTATACCTAAGCAATCGCATACTCAAGTCCATCATATCTCATACATTTAATACATCATCATGATAAATGTTAAATCATAACATCGAAGTGATCCATCATAAATACAAGTAACAAGAATAATAAATCATTATGACAAGAGTATATAAAATCACAATACTACTGTTCTAAAACATGTATAGCAGTCCTATGATATTCAAAAGCAATTAGGAGACTATGTTCACTAAGTATAAGCACCAAAACATAACTATATAGCCTATGTGTTTATGGAGATAACCATCCTTACCTTAAGTCGCGATGATGATAATCCAACAATATCAAAAGAATGATCCAAAGATGGTAATAAGACCCTAGACAAACATAAATGAAAGGTTAGAAAAGAAATCGGGAAAATTGGAGGTCGAACGGGCCAAAATGGAGCAAGGTTGCTGTCAGTAGCATGTTTGGTCGATGCTCTTTGGTCGATGGCATCGACCAAAGATGATCGACCAAAATTGTCTTCGGGGCTGCATAATGGGTTTTGGGGATTTTGGTCCGAAATTGGTCTTCCGAGGTTCGGATCGACCCAAAACTTGGAGGGATGGTTAATAACAATGTAAGAACACTACCTAGCAAGTATTATCACAATCCAATGGTCCAAATGAAAACCCCCAAATTGAGGTCCTATGTTCTAAAGACAAAAATCCTAGCATTCATGAGAAATTGATGAAATTGAAAAGGAAGCTCTCTAGAAACAAGATTACAATCAATTGCAAGCCAGAAGTTAGGCTAATCATACTCCACATTTCAGTCTAGTATAAGAAATGAAGTTGTTAAGCAAAGAATCATGGTAATGCATATGCAAGGATCAAGATTCAAGTGAGGCATAGCAAGAAGGAAGGAAAAGTAAGTATAAATGGGAAGAGACATTCATGGCAAGGTGTTTGCAAGGTTGCAGCACCTTGGCCATGGTCTCATCAGTAAAAAGAAGAGAAGTGGGTAGGATAGAGAGAAAGAGAGAGAATCATACATTAGAAGATGATAGTTGGAGAAGAGAGACAATGATTCTTGTAGAAGATTATCACCCAAGCCAAGGAGGAGCCTAAGAGGAGCCTTCCCACGTTCTCAGGTGTTGAAATGAGTAAAATATGGTTCTAGGTTAAAGGTTTCACTTAAATAGAGGAAGGAATATCCAAAAAGCATCTTTTTCTCGAATCTGGGCTACTTTGGTCGATGCTCTTTGGTTGATGGCATCGACCAAAACAGGTTTCAGCAGAAAATCCAGAAATAGTTCAGCAACTTCGGACAGGGATTCAAAGAGCTATACGAGGTCAAATTGAGTGAGGTTTTCTTCAAGTCAATAAAGAAGTCTAGTTTCGGGAAATACCTTCGGATTGAGCACAGAAGTTCATTAGGTATTTCAAATAATTCACCCCTCTTTGGTGCGCAGATTCAAAGCTAACATTGACAATGCTCTCAAGTGAGGGGCATCATCGTCAATGTCCATGGGCTTGGGCTCCGAAACCAAATCAACAACCAAAAGGGTCCACAAGTCTCTTTTTCACCCACTTCAGGTCTTTGGACCTGCAAACATAACAGATTCCGGGCCGGGTCAAGTTTGGGATAAGGCCGAACATTACAAATCTACCCTAAGGGAAAGGTCTGGCATGACTTCCTAAGGCTTTCAAAGATAATAACACTGAAATCAAGGTCCAACTTTAAGGTCTAACATCAAACAAGTCTTTCTTCACCCAAAACAAATAGGGTGTCCTGGCTAGGTTTGGGCCGGATTTTACAGCGCATGTCAAGGTAAAACCTAGCTAAATGCAAGTCATCTATTTGGTTATATCAAGTTAAAGTTAGATACTTCCATTCCTCCCCTCTCGTGATCCTTTCCGGTATCCTTCTCACTAGAGTCAGCGTATCGTATCCTATGGCTACAACTAACTTAGATTACGGACTCATCAACCCTATTGATCATCCACAAATAATAATACCTGGGCTCCCAAAAAGATGAGGAAACTTCTCCTTTATATCTTCTTCCTTCTCCCAAGAAACTTCTTCAGGGGTGTGATTCTTCCACCGAATCTTTACCAAAGGTAAACAGGGTCTCTTGGTCCAACTAGAGTCACAACAACTAGAGGCTTCTGGATCACTGGTTTAGGATTCACATTCAAAGGCCTAGTAGTAGGAATATTCACTGCTTGTCTATTCCCACTGAACTGATTTTGCTGGCCGGCATGTGCAAATCCATAACTCTAACTTACACTCCTAGGCTGAAAGGCAGGAGTAAGTATGGTGTAGGTCTAGTGAATCGCCTCCAATACGATCAATAAATCCAGGATTCCTTGGCTGCCATGGCCTCTGAACATGATCAATTTCTTTCTCGGTCTCTTCCAGCTTCTTCGAGTTCTTACAATTTGAGCATAACTCTCAGGCCGCAAACCTTTGAAGAATTTTATTGCCTTAGCATGATCAAGCTTCATAGAATTAGGGGTAAAGAAGAAGAGTTCTTCAAACTTTTGTTGGTAGTCCAGCATAGACTGAGAACCTTGCACAAGAGCCATAAATTCAGCTTCCTTGGCATCTTTCACTGCTTCAGGGAAATAAATCTTACAAAAAGCTTCCTTGAATAATTCCCATGTAACCACACCAGCATGTAAGTCTTCAAGAATGGGTCAAGTGGAGGTCCACCAAACATCGACTTCATGCTGGAGCTTATGTTCGGCAAATAGAATCTTTTGTGCATTAGAACACTGTAGGTTACGAAAAGCTTTCCCTAGTTCCCGCAGCCATTTGTTTGGAAACAAGGTATCCTTAGAGACACTAGTGAAGGTAGGCACTTCCAACTTCAAGAAACTCTCCATCAGACAGGTATGAGGAGTTCTAGCTAACCCTTTTGCATTAGGGACAGCGGCATGATGATTTCCATTCGTAGCAGTACGTGTTTCATTATGAAGAGTCATAAAACTAGTCATCATCTGATTGAACTGATTAGCTTGTTGGTGCATAATATTGCCCATGATGTTGGGAATATCACGGAAACTTCCTGCTGGCGGAGCACCAGGTGGTTCAGTAGAAGTCTAACCATTCTCATGAGTATGCTGGCCAGAGCCACCATCAAGTATGGTCCCATGAGGTATGTCTTCATTCGCATTGCCACTGGATCCAACATGACGTGTTGTGAATAAAATACCCCAACCTCGGTTCATGGTGATTCACTCCGGTCTAAATCTAAGATGATTGGTTTAAGACGATTCAATAAAGTAGTCTCTGGGTTTGCCCAAGAGCTAAGAAGAAGGCCTAATTATGGCCATCCAATTCTATATTATGATCCGACAGTCACAGTTAAAAGCAGATCAGGCGGGAAATTTTTATATAAAAGGAGCGATGAGTTCGCCGAGGGTAAGTCTCTCAGATCAACCAAAACACGGATTTCTCTAGTTTTTCACCATTAGAACACCTCATAAGCTATGGCGAGCTCTGAAGCACTGTCTTCATTATTCTGACTAGACCATCGGAGACGCAATGCCGATCAAGACGATTGACTCCATTACTCACTGGTGTTCTATTTTTCAGGAATGAGAGATTAGTTGATGATTAAGCAAGTCAGATCGATCCAGATCTGAGTTGGTTTGGTGCTAAGATCGCGGTTCAAGATCCCCGGCAAATTATGCACCAACATTTGGTGCCGTCTATGGGAATAAGCTTTAACAAATTCAGAACAGAGGTCATGGCTCAATCCCCTAAGTGAGAGGAGACATTACCGGTTGAAATGGCAAAGGCTAGTCAGAGGGAGCCAAGGAGGATCAATCCGAAGAGAAAGACGAGAGAAATAGTTCCAGCACTACAAATTCCAACGATGCAAACTCAGCAGAAATAGAGAGTGACGGAGGATCGTTCACCTCGTCTTGCTTAAATCTCTGAAAGACAGGAGAAACAACTTGCAGATACGCTTGTTGCTTCTCAATCAGAGCTGGATCCAAATCAATTCACTGCTTGATTTGAAAGTATGCAAAATCAGATCCTCGAAACACAAAATTTGATGAGATCGTTCATCAAACAAGTTGGAGTCCAACCAGAAGGGAGAGCTTTTGTGAAACCCAACCTTAACCTTAACCCGGACACCCTGTTGTTTGTAGGTCCGATGACCCGGAGTAAAGGAAGAAGTCAACTGTGGGCTATCTCAATAGAAGATATGAAGTTTGACCCTGAACCCATGGATGTTGATGTTGGTGTTCCAATTATGGAAACTTGCTCAAAACTAAAAAGGAAACTACACCTGATTGAAGATGAGATTAGTTGAAAGATTTGGAGTATTATTTGACTTGGTTTGGAGGCATTTCTACACCCTAGGTCATTTGAGGTGTGTGTTGAAGCTCTTTAGGTTTGGTGTTCATTTGATCCTCCAAATCCCAACTTTGGCCTTGTTGTCATGCTTGGTCGATTGCTTGGTCGATTGGCCCAATCGACCAATGATATCTATTTTGACTGTTTAAGTCTTGGTTGCTCTATTTAAGTGCATCCTCGAGGTTATTTCACCTCTGCCTCCTAAGCCTCTGGAACAAGTCAGAGCTCCATCCCAATCAATTTCTGTGCACCCTAGGTTGGATTCTTGCAAGAACTCTTACATTTCTCTTTTTCTTAGATCAAAAGGTATGTCTACACTCTCTTCTTCTTCCCCATCTCATTTTTTCTTTTCTTTTTGGACTGCAATAGTAGAGTAGATGCTGCATCCTCTGTTGCAAACATCTCTCATGGTTTCCTAAGGATTGATGGCTAATATAATGATCTTAATCATGATCATTGCAAGCTTTTGAAGGAACCATGATCTTCTCTTTGATTTTCTTCTTTGATTCATCTTCTAATTCGAATTCTTATATATCTTAGATCTGTTTTCTTGATTAGATTAGTGTACAATCTCTATGTTTTCTTTACTAGATTAGTAATCTATCAATCTCTGGTTTTCCCTTCATGATCATACCATGTTTTCTTCAAAAACCCTGACTGTTACTTTTATGGTAAGTTTTGTTTCCTTATTTGTATCTTTAGGTTTTGATCAATGATAGTGTTAGACTTGTTCTTTAGTACTAGTACACTGTCATTGTAATTCCCTTGTTGTATGGTGGTGTTTCGGATCGCAAAATTCTGTTTTCGGATCAAAAACCTCTTTTTTGTCTATTACTGACTCAGTTGGTCGACTGATTGATTGACTGGGTCAGTAGACCAAGCAATCGACCAATGAAGACAGTAGCTCTTTTCTTGGTCTATTCTAATTCGTTTGATCTTCTGCCTTTAGACTTCTTTCCTAATAAGGTATGTATACTTGTTTAGGATCTTCTTGCCAAGTTTAGAAAGATTCTTCTTGATTCTTGGGATTCTCTTCAAAGTTATATAAGGTAAGGATGGTTACTTCTATAATTACATAGAACGTGTGATCTTAGTTTCTATATTAGAATCATTCGGATTTGTTACCATAAATAGATTCTTTTATGGATACACTACTGATGCACTTACTTCAATTACAGTAGCATTATTTACTTGCATTCTTTAGTTTATGAATGTCTTTTATTGTCAATTGTATATGAGATGGATCATGTTATTGTATACTTTCTATATGAGGGATTACTAGAATTGTGTATGATATGATTGACTAGTGATTGTGATTGATTAGGTATGGTTTAGGATGGAGTGGTATCCTTTTAACACGTCTGTCCTTGGACCTCAACGGAAATATTATGGGATGTTTCCAGGGGTGCCCATTGATACCTTCCTGAATTGTTGGTTGTCATACCTAGGGCTGTCTAGCTGTGTTTGGCTAGGATGTCCCCATTTTATCAGACCCTAATCGGAAGGGTATTGAGACTGAACAACCCGTGGTAGTAATGGGGATTTGTGGGCACCTCAAGACCGGTAACCAATCCTTGAGAGGACATGAATCACATTGCGGTTACCCTTTTGGGGCCATTAATTGGTAGGGTTGCAAATGGCTAGACTTGGGCTCACGAGCGCTCAAGACCGGTAACCAACCCGTGAGAGGACGTGAGAGCTTCCCGTTAACATTTGTGGATGACCAATAGGGTTGATGTGTCCGTAGTTTGGGACTATGAGGACTCTAGTATGAAGGATACCGGAAAGGATCCCGAGAGGGGAGGAATGGACGTTATCTGGATCTGACTTGATATAACTAAGTAGAAGACTTGCATTTGGCTAGGCTTAACCTTGACATGCGCCAGTACTTAGACCAATGGTGCTGTGAGAGAGCGGTGACCTATAACCCCAGCCATGAATTGTCCCGAGGGATGGAGGACCCACTACCAACCGGCGTTGTGAGATGAGACCATCCTAAAGAAGTACGATGCTATGACTTAAAGCATGTTTGCCAATAGAGACCAGCATACATAGAGTTAGATTCATACATACATTGTCTGTTTCATATTATATTGCATCATGTTATGTTCTGTAATCATGTGATTTATGTTATTGTGGATTTAACCTGCCTTTTGTACCATATCTTTTGTTAGACTTCTCTACAGGTTTGGAATACTATGACGGTACGTACGAGGAAGCGCAAGGTGAAGAGGCATATTTCCCGCAAGATGATAGCTGTTACGACAATTACTATGAAGATCCCTCGGGTGATCATGCTTCGTACCATGATAGTCCATCTGTGAAGTGGAAGCATCCTTGCCTTATCTCAGAAGTCTACACTTACAAGGATGTTCTTTACAAAGTTGAAAGCAATTTAATTACTTCTATTACTTCTTTTTGGGATTAGTTGTAATCTCTTTTCTTTCCTTTTTGATACTTTTCCGTTGTTTTGGTAGAGTGAGTTTCCGCCTCACTTTACTCCTTGACTTGACTTTATCTATTATCTTTTCGCACTCTGATGTTATATGATCTTTTCTTTCCTTATTTGGATCTCTAATTTATATTGGCACATTAATTATTTATGTTCATGATTATGTTATTGCTTATGTGGGAGGATGATTTCCTTTATACTTATTCCTTGAGATTGTGGATCACACACCCAGATATGCCAGTTAGGGTAATGGCTGGGGGGATGTGACAGTTTTGATCTCGTCTACTGGAAGATCTCGCACTCTTTCCCGAGTTGAGGCAGTTTCTACACCAAATCCTCGGATGCAAGGGTCGAGAGAAAACCAGAGGAGATTAATTCTCAGAGAAGGATCAGGAGAGAGCGCAGATCCAAATTATATTCCTCTGGAGTCGGAAGATCAAGGATCATCTCAGAATGATCGTTTAAGCCAAAGTTAGAGTAATACTCTCGGGAGTCGGAGAGATAAAAAAGAAAGAGGGAAATCGGAAGACAATAGATCTGAAGTTCATGGATCTGAAATCAGTAAAAGGTTTCGTATCCTGAACGATCAAATTCAACGATTGACGGACAAGGATAGTGGAGAAAAGGTGGAAGAGGCAATGAATCAAAATCCATTTTCCAAAGGCATTATGTCAGCACCATTGCCGCATAACTTCAAACTTCCGGTGTTTACAATGTATGATGGAAGCTTAGATCCTTTGGAACACTTGGCTCAGTTCAACTCCGTTATGATGTTGGCAGGCAACTCTAATGTTTTGAAGTGCCAATCCTTTCCATCGTCATTGAAAGGTCCGGCAACGACCTGGTTTTTCAGTATGCTACCAGATTCAATTGGAAGTTTCAGAGACTTGACAAAGATTTTTCTATCAAGATTCCAGAGGAGCATGAAAAGTAGCAAAATAGTGGATAACTTGGCTACAATTTGCCAGAAGTCAGGGGAATCAGTTCGAAGTTATATGAAGAGATTCAATCAAGAATCAATTTAGATAAAAGACTTAAATGAAGCGGTGGCTTATGATGCTATGTTCAGAGGTTTGACAGATGATCATTTACTGGAATTTTTTATTATGAACAAGCCAGCTACAAGCTAGGAAGGAGACTAAAAGTGATGGGAGCAGAAAGAAGGAAGATGGAGCTACGTGATTTGATTAGAGAGATTGAAGAATAGCAGAAATTACCCGAGGAATGGTCATAATCATCAAATTAGAAGGGATGTTCCAAGACCATTCCCAGAGAATTATACTCCTCTTAATACCAGAAGATCAGAAATTCTTATGCGAATCCAACATCAGGGATTTGTGAAATGGCCAGCACCGATGATAGCAAAAGCAGAAGAGAGAAATCCAAACAGATCTTGCAGATCTCACAGAGATCATGGTCATGATATTGATGACTGTAAGATTCTGAAGAATGAGATTGAGCGGTTGATCAATCAGGGGCGGTTAGATCGATATGTCCAAAGGAGAAATGGAGGACAACAAAGAGATGTTGCTGATCAACCAAGAAGCTGGAATAACCGAGGACCAGCAAGGGAGGACCAAGCGAAAAGAGATTTTCGACCTAATTCTCCAGATGAAAATGTCAGGAAAATCAAAGGGTTCAATAGAAACAATCTCCTGTCATGATCATTTTTGGGAGTTTTTATTTAAACTCAATTTCAAAGTCTAAGGCTCATGCCAGGTATGTCAATTCTGTTGAATCTCATGTTATTCCCAAAAGAATTAAGAAGATGAAAGAAATAGTCTTCACGGAGGAGATGGATTGAATTCAAGAGCCGCATGATGATGCCATCGTTGTTGTCATTGAGGTGGCAAACAAAGATATTCACAGGGTTTTAATTAATACAGGGTCTTCTGTAGACATTATGTCTTACGAAGCCTTTTGACGGTTGAAGATGGATGCTGTGAAGATAAAACCTTGTGGAACAAGGTTATTTGGATTTTCTGGAGAGTCTACTTCTATGGAAGGAACTGTGGAGTTGACAAAAACATTGGGAACACATCCGCAAATAGTGACTACAGTTACTAAATTTTTGTTGATAAAGAATTTATCGGCATACAATATAATTTTGGGAAGGCCAACTTTAAATTCTATTGGAGCTGTGGTTTCGACAAGGCATTTGATGAAATTTCCAACTGAAGGAGGCATTGGAGAATGCAGATCTGATCAGAAAACTTCAAGGCAGAGCTATACAACTTTCTTGAAAGATTCCAAGTCACAAGGTAAGGCTCTTGCCCTTACTGTCGAAATTATGGATAATAGGGATGAGGAGAAAATTCATAGAGGAGAACCAATGGAGAAATTAGAAAAATTCTCTTTTGATCTTGAAAATCCAGAAAAGGGGACCATGATTGGGGCTGTTCAGATTAATCAGGATAAAGTCTTGTTGAAAGAATTTCTTCTTAAGAACACGGATGTCTTTGCTTGGTCAGCACAAGACATGCCAGGGTTGAGCAGGGAGGTTGCGAAGCACTGTCTCTGGCTAGACAGTAGTGTTAAACCTGTAAAGCAGAGAAGGAGAAATTTTTCATTAGAAAAGCATGATGCAATCAAGGTTGAAGTGGAAAAGCTCAAGAAATCAAAATTTATTGAGTAGATTGAGTGTCCCAAGTGGTTGGCAAATGTTGTAATGGTGAAAAAGCATAATGGCAAATGGAGAATGCGTGTGGATTATACTGATTTGAACAAAGCCTATCCCAAGGATTGTTATCCTTTGCTACGGATTGATCAGTTGATTGACGCCACATCAGGTCAGCAAATGTTAAGTTTTATGGATG
Source organism: Hakea prostrata (assembly GCF_041222555.1). Lineage (NCBI taxonomy): Eukaryota > Viridiplantae > Streptophyta > Magnoliopsida > Proteales > Proteaceae > Hakea > Hakea prostrata. The sequence goes on from NW_028291133.1 coordinate 499,948, forward strand.
CCTATTCTAGCTATAATCAGATCCTTATGAAGAAGGAGGACCAACTTCACACAGCATTTATGACAAATTGTGAAAGCTATTATTACAAAGTTATGCCTTTTGGATTGAGGAATGCTGGAGTAACATATTGGGAGGAATATGGAAGTTTATGTTGATGATCTTCTAGTAAAGACTCAATTCAAATCTGATCATCTCACTGATCTGAAGGAATGCCTTGACGTACTCAGAAGGAATGGAATGAGACTTAACCCTGAGAAGTGCGCATTTGGAGTTTCATCTGGGAAATTCTTGGGTTATATGGTGACACAGAGGGGTATTGAGGCAAATCCGGAAAAAATTAAGGCCATTCTAGATATGTCACCACCCAGCAATATGAAGGAGATTCAAAGTTTGACAGGGAAAGTTGCGGCATTGAGCAGATTTATATCCAGATCTGGAGATAAGTGTGCACCTTTTTTCAAGGCGTTGAAGAACCTGAATGCACTCAATGAATTTAGATGGTCAAAGGACTGTCAAAATTCACTTAAAGAATTAAAAAGAAGGTTGACTAGTCCACCAGTCTTATCTTGGCCAATATCAGGAGAAGCCTTGCAGATATAACTATCCTCTTCGAAGACACCAATGAGTGTTGTATTAATTCGGGAAGAAGGTACGATTCAAAATGCTATCTACTTTGTAAGTCATACATTGTTAGATGCGAAATCTAGATACCCAGAATTTGAGAAACAAGCTTTAGCTTTGATAATAGCGGCCAGAAAGCTCAAGCCCTATTTTCAGGCTCATCCAATTATTGTTCTTACTAATTGGCTTTTAAAGAAAATATTGCATAAACCTGACCTTGCCGGGAGAATGGTGTCCTAGGCAGTAGAATTAACAGAACATGATATAGACTATAAACTCAGAACTACGATAAAGGCACAAGTGCTAGCGGATTTTGTTGCTGAAAGTGTTTCACTACCGGAAGATCAGGGAGACTTTAGTGAGGTATCTACTGGGTGGATTCTTCATGTGGACAAATCAAGTCATTCTCAGGGATCAAGAGCAGGTATGATTTTACAAAGTCCAGCTGAATTTGTAATTCAGAAGTGCTCTTCGATTTAATTTTCATGCTTCAAATAATAAGGCAGAATATGAGGCTCTTATTGCGGGGTTATGGTTAGCCAAATCCCTATGTGTACAAAACATTGAAGTCAAGAGTGATTCTGAACTGGTGGTCAGCCAGGTTACAGGAGTATATGGGGCAAAAGATGATAGGATGATCAGTTATCTTAAGAAGGCGCTGTAATGTAAAGGATGGTTCCAACAATTCTCAATTATGAGGATTCCTAGAAATCAAAATACAATGGCGGAGTCTCTGGCGAAGTTAGTATCAGCAAAATTTGCTTCTCTGCCACAGGTTGTGTATATTGAAGAGTTGGATATCCCAACATATTCGGAGCCAGAAATAATGGAAATTGATACGGAAGTGTCTTGGATGGATCCTATTATACAATATCTCAAAGAGGATGTTCTCCCTGAAGATAAAAGGGCCAGAACGTTGAAAAGAAGAGATGCAAAGTTTATTCTAAAAGATAAACTGTTGTATAAAAGACAAATTTCTGGGCCACTTTTGAAATGTTTGGGACCATCCGATGCACAATATGCCTTAGCAGAGGTCCATGAAGGGATCTGTGGGAGTCATCTTGGTGGAAGAGCCTTAGCCTATAAAATTTGAGACAAGGATTCTATTGGCCATGGATGCAATATGAAGCAATTGAATACGTAAGAAAATGCCATCAGTGCCAAATTCATGCTCTAATTTAGAAGCAAACTGCAGAGCAGTTGACTTCAATTCTAAATCCCATTCCATTTGCAATGTGGGGGATGGATTTACTTGGTCCATTTCCTGTTGCATCTGGAGGAAGAAAATTTGTGGTAGCTGCAATTGATTACTTTACATAATAGGTGGAGGCAGAAGCTTTGGCCACAACAACAACGAATCAAATGGAGAAGTTTTTCAGAAATAAGATCATTTTTAGATATGGTTTGCCTAAGGTCTTGTTGACAGACCATGGCACTCAGTTTGATAATGAAAGGTTCAAGGAATTCTGCTCAGACTACCACATTGAGTATAAAAATTCTTTTGTGGCTTATCCTCCATGCAATGGGCAGATTGAGATAACTAACAGAACTCTCTTGCAAGGAATCAAAAGAAGATTGGATGAAGCAAATAGTCTATGGGTAGATGAACTACCTCATATGTTATGGGCATATAGAAGTATAGTCAGAACACCAATAGGAGAGACACCTTTTAAGTTGGCTTATGGGTCAGAGGCCTTGGCTCCAATAGAGGTGATGGTTGGGTCAGAAAGATCAGAAAAATTTGAACCGGCAACCAATGAAGAAGGACTGAGAGTGAATCTAGAGTTTTTGAACGAGGTTAGAGAAAAAGCTCTATATCGAAATATAGAGTACAAGAGGAGGAAGACAGCTGTCACATCCATCCCTATATCCACCAAGGGGGTACCTATCTGGATTATTCGGGGAGTGAATCACGGTCCCGCCGATCAAGTTTAGGAACAATCATAGCCACTTAGCACAATAATATAATCAAAAGCAAGAACAATTCCTTGTATTCAAATAATTTAATAATAAAAGTCTAAAAAAGATCTTAGAAGGTTTTACAAATAATATCAGAGTGCGGAAATGATACAAAAAGGATAAATAGTCAAGTGTGAAAAGGAGGGAGGAAACCCATCCTATAATAATAGCGGAAGGTAGATTGACTAAAATTAAGGGTTACAACCGGTTCCCAACATGACAAGGGAACAGACTAAACTACAGTCTCAACAAATTAACTAAAAGGTTAAAAAGAAAATGGGACGATATCTCAACACTAGCACACAAGTGCAAAGGCCGAACTGCTCCAGATAAGTCCCAATCTCGGACTACTAGTCTTATCAACTTGTACACCGTGACCAGTGGGGTACGGGTCATCAACTTGGTCTTCAAAATGCTGACCATCATAGTCAACAGTGGTGGTACCTGCAGTATAGTCTAACAAAAATGTTGCAAAAAGGAGTGACTTCAAAAGAACTCAGCAAGGCAGATTATTCCACAATAACATAGATACATGATACAAAACATAGCATGATGCAATATGGTAAAGTCAGCAGTAGAGTCTAACAAAAATGTTGCAAAAAGGAGTGAGTTCAAAAGAACTCAGCAAAACATAGATACATGATACAAAACACATGATGCATGCAATTATGATTCTAACTCTATGTATGCTAGTCTCTATGGTAGACATGCTTTAAGTCATAGCACCATACTTCTTTGGGTTGTCAGTCACTCCCCCTCAATCATACAAGATATCTTGGGTCTGCCCGGGGAAGTTTGGTAAAGTCATCTAAAAAAAAACCATGATAGGGGAATCGATCACCGCTCTCTCACATCACCGTTTGGTATAAGTACTGGCGCATGTCACAGTAAAGCCTAGCCCAATGCAAGTCATCTACTCAGTCATATCAACTCAGATCCAGATACATCCATTCCTCGCCCCTGGCGATCCTTTCCGGTATCCTTCACACTAGAGTTAGCGTAATCCCAGATTACGGACTCATCAACTCTATTGGTCATCCACAAATAGTAAACGGGAAGCTCTCACGTCCTCTCACGGGTTGGTTACCAGTCTTGAGCGCCCGTGAGCCCAAATCTAGCCATTTGCAACCCTACCAATAAATGGCCCCTTTCGGGTATCCGTAGCATGGTTTATGTCCCCTATCGGTTGGTTACCGGCCTAGAGCGCCCATCAAACCATACACTACCACGGGTCGTTCAGTCTCAATGCCCTTCCAATTCGGATTTGATACGACAGGAACATCCTAGCCATACATCTAGACAAGTCCTATATATGTCATCCAATAATTCGGAAAAGCGTCGATGGGCATCTTCGGAGAACATCTCATAGTATTCCCTCCGATGTCCAAGGACAGAAATGTCAATAGGACATTCCCCAATCCCAAATCATACCTATTCAATCACATTCTCAATTCCATCATACTATACATAGATGACATTTCATCATATAGAAAGATACATACCATAACATGATCAATTACATATGAATTTATTAAGAATACATAATCATGATAACAAAAGAATATGTAAACATGGCACTACTATACTTGAAGTACATATAACAGTCATATATTGTAGGAAATACGATAAAGAAGGTAAATCTACTAAGTCTTTAACATAGAAGCAATAATCACATAATCTATGTAATTATGGTAACAACCGTCCTTACCTTAGGTTGAGTTGATGATGAATCGAGAATTACCAAGAAATGGTCCAAAAGTAATGTTAAGACCCTAAACAAACATCAATAATAAGTTAGAGAAGAAATCGGGAAGATCGGATATCAAATGGGTCAAAACTGGCTAAGGTTACTATCAGCAACAACTTTGGTCGATGGTCCTTGGTCGATGGTATCGACCAAAAGGATCGACCAAAATTCTCTTCGAGACAGAATAGTGGATTTTGGGGATTTTGGTCCGAAATGGGTCTTCCGGGGTTCGGATCGATCCGAAACTTGGAGGGATGGTTAATAACAATGTAAGAACACTACCTAGCAAGTATTATCACAATCCAATGGTCCAAATGAAAACCCCCAAATTAAGGTCTTATGTTCTAAAGACAAGAATCCTAGCATTCATGAGAAATTGATGTAATTGAAAGGGAAGCTAGAGAATTAGTTGGGGAATAGGTTAGGGACATGATTACAATCATTTGCAAGGCAGAGATTAGACTAATCATACTCCACATCTCAGTTTAGTATAAGAAATCAAGTTGTTAAACAAAGAATCATGGTAATGCATATGTAAGGATCAAGATGCAAGTGAGGCATAGCAAGAATGAAGGAAAAGCAAGTATAAATGGGAAGAGACATTCATGGCAAGGTGTTTGCAAGGTTGCAGCACCTTGGCCATGGTCTCATCAGTAAAAGAAGAAGGGAAGTGAGTAGAATAGAGAGCAAGAGAGAGAGAATCATACCTTGGAAGATGATAGTTGGAGAAAAGAGACAATGAATATTGTAGAAGATCATCACCCAAGCCAAAGAGGAGCCTAAGAAGAGCTTTCCCACGTTCTTAGATGATGAAATGAGTAAAATATCGTTCTAGGTTCAAGGTTTCACTTAAATAGAGGAAGGAATATCCAAAAATCATCTTTTTCTCGATTCTGGGCAACTTTGGTCAATGGTCCTTGGTTGATGGCATCGACCAAAAGGATCGACCAAAACAGGTAACAGGTTTCAGCAGAAAATCCAGAAATAGTTTAGCAACTTCGAACAGGGATTTAGAGGGCTATACAAGGTCAAATTTGAGTGAGGTTCTCTACTACAAGTCAATGAAGAAGTCTAGTTTCCAGAAATACTTTTGGATCAAGCATGGGAGTTCATTAGGTCCACCAAATAAGCTCACCTTCTTCGATGCACAAGCAGGATTTGCCAGACATAGTTCAGCAACTGCGGACAGGGATTTGGAGGGCTATATGGGGTCAAATTGAGTGAGGTTTTCTTCTACAAGTCCATTAAGAAGTCTAGTTTCAGGAAATATATCCGGATTGAGCACAAGAGTTCATTTGGTATTTCAACTAATTCACCCCTCTTCGATGCGCAGATTCAAAACTAACACTGACAATGCTCTCAAGTGAGGGGCATCATCGTCAATGTCCAAGGGCTTGGGCTCCGACACCAAATCAACAACCAAAAGGGTCCACAAGTATCTTTTCCCCCACTTTGGGTCTTCGGACCTACAAACATAACAGATTCCAGGCCGGGTCAAGGTTAGGATAAGGCCAGATATTACAGGTCTACCCTAAGGGAAAGGTTTGGCATGACTTCTTAAGGCTTTCAAAGATAATAACACTGAAATCAAGGTCCAAATTTAAGGTCTAATATCAAACAAGTCTTTCTTTATCCCAAAACAAATAGGGTGTCCTAGCTAGGTTTGGGCTGGATGTCACAACAGCTGTGAAATCCAGCCCTATCCTAACCGCTAACCTTGACCGGGAAACCCTATTGTTTGTAGGTCCGATGACCTAGAGTAAGGGAAGAAGTCAACTGTGGGCCATCTCAGTGGAAGATATGAAGTCTGACTCTGTACCCATGGATGTTGATGTTGGTGTTCCAATCTTGGAAGTCTATGCAGAACTAGAAAGGAAACTGCACCTGATTGAAGATGAGATTAATTGAAAGACTTGGAGTATTATCTGACTTGGTTCGAAGGCATTTCTACACTCTAGGTATGTCACTTGATGTGTGTGTAAAATCCCTTTAGGTTTGGTGTTCATTTGATCCTCCAATTCCCTGTTTGGACTTTGCTGATCTGATTGGTTGACTAGGCCCAGTCAACCAAGCACTCGACCAACTGTGTGTTAAATCCGAGAAAATCCAATTTTAGGGTTTTTCACTCTCTATTTAAACACACTTCTTCGTGTTTCTTAGTGTCTTTTGCCTCCAAAACACTCTGAGAACGTCGGAAGACTCATTTGAAACTCTCTGCGGTGATTTCGAAGAATTCTCCTCAAGATTTGAAGTCTCTCATCTCCGATCTGCCTATTCAAGGTTAGTAGTCTTTTCGGTGTCATGATTTATCCATCTTCAATCTTGTTCTTGTTTGTAATTGGGAAGAAGATGCTGCATTCTTGCAACCATCTCTTCCATGATCTCATTCTTTTCTTTAGGGTTTATGATCAGCATAGAGATCTCAACCCTAATCCTTGTAAGATCCTTTTAAACCCTAGTTCTTCTTATGGATCTGATTTCTTAGTCGACTGAATCTAATTTTTCATAACATACTTGTATTTGATTCTAATTACCTTTTTCTTGGATGAGATCTAAATCATCCCTAGTCTTTTCTGTGATTTTCATAATATATTTTTCATCGAATTCTAGGGTTTTCACCCAATTGGGGAAACCATGATTTTAAATTGAAGGTTGTGTTTTTAATCATTATTAGTGCCCGATCTTTGCTCCCTTAGTGTTAGAATACTATCCTAAAGTTTTCCTCCAAGTTGCGTGAAGTTCCGAACCCTGTAGATAGAGTTTCAGATCAAATTTCCCGTATTTGCTTCATACTGACTCTGTTGGTCGAGTAATTGGTCGACTGGGTCAATAGACCAATCACTCGACCAATGAAGATAGAAGCTTTGTTTTTCGCTTTATTTAATTCGTTTGCTCTCCAATCTTTTAGGCTTCTTTCCTAATGTTGTATCTATGATTGTTAGGGGTTTAATTGCTAAGTTTGGAACCTTTCTCATTGATCTTTGGATTTTCTTCGGCGATAATTAAGGTAAGGACAGTTATTTCATAATAATATAGATCGCGTATACTTTGGTTTCTAATTTAAGAAACTCTGAGTTTAACTACTGTTATTGTATTTTATACTTATGATGTACTACTGTAAGTACAGTAGCACTTCACTTATGTTTTCTTTTTCATTATTTAAGCTTGTATGAAATGCTTCTTACTGCTCATTGTTTAAATGATTGGATTATGCTTTTACATTCTCTTTTGTATGATGAGGTGTTGATTTTGTATGTCATGATTGATCTGAGAATGTGTTTGATTAAGTATGGTTTGGGATTGAGAGGTGTCCTTTTGACACTTTTGTCCTTGGACATCAACGGAAACAGTATGGGATGTTTTCGAGGTTGCCCATTGACACCTTCCTGAATCATTGGTTGTCTACCTAGGACTGTCTAGCAGTGTTTGGCTTGGATGTCCCCGTTGTATCAGACCCTAGTCGGAAGGGTAATGAGACCAAACGACTTGTGGTAGCAATGGGGATTCATGGGCGCTCAAGACCGGTAACCAACCCATGAGGGGACCTGAGAGCTTCCCGTTTACCATATGTGGATGACCAATAGGGTAGATGAGTCCGTAGTCAGGGACTATGCTGACTCTAGTGCGAAGGATACCAGAAAGGATCGCCAGGGGTGAGAAATGGACTTATCTGGAGCGGAGTTGATGTGACTGAGTAGATGACTTGCATTGGGCTAGGTTTAACCTTGACATGCGCCAGTACTTAGACCAATGGTGATGTGAGAGAGCGGTGACCTAATCCCCAACCATGGATTGTCCCAAGGGATGTCAGACCCACTACCAACCGATGATGAGTGATTTGAGACCTACCCAAAGAAGTACGGTGCTATGACTTAAAGCATGTATGCCAATAGAGACCAGCATACATAGAGTTTAGATGCATAAATACATTATCTGTTTCATATTGCATTGCATCTTGTTATGTTCTGGTACATGTTATTTATGTTGTTATGAGTTAACTTGCCTTGTTGAGTTCATTCGAACTCACTCCTTTTTGTGCAATCTTTTTGTTAGATTATTCTACAAGTATTGACTATTATGAAGGACAATACAATGAAGCGCAAGCCGATGAAACATACTACACACAAGGTACTAGCAACAATAAGATCACACTGATGATCCCTCGAGCGATCAAGTTGCGTACTACGATTAGACATAACGTAGAATTGGAACATCTGTGTTGGATTGATGAAGTCCACTATTTTGAAGATGTTATCTATAGAATAGAAAACTCGTAGTTCAATTTGACTTTCTTTCCTTATTTTCCTTTAGAAACAGTTGTAATTCTTTTTTGAATTACGTGCTACATTCCGCTGTAACTGTGGAGTGAGATTCCGCCTCACTCTACTTCTTTTTGATGTGCTTACATCTGGTACCATTTCCGCACTCTAATTATACTAATATTCATTTCTTGATTTAGATATTTTATTTATAATATTACACTTGATTTTATCTGTTCATGATTATGTTATTGCATATGTGGGAGGATGATTTCCTCAATACTTGATCTTCGGGGATGTGGATCACACACCCGGGTATGCCAGTTATCGGCTGGGGGGATGTGACAACAGTAGCATACTATAATGCTCGTGTCAAACCTAAATCTTTTAAGGTTGGAGACTTGATTTTGAGAAAAAAATCAGCATCAGACCTAAGAAATGGTGGAAAGCTTTCCGCAGATTGGGAAGGACCATATGTGGTAACAAAGGCTATAAGCACAAACACATATTGGCTCAAAGATCTGCATGGAAGCTGTTTAAGGAGACCGTGGAATGTAATTCACCTCAAAAAGTATTATCAATAGAAAGGGAGCAGAGTTTCCTGATGTTTTTGAAGGCTTATCTCTGTCAACTATTATCACTTAAAGATTCTTCTTCAACTGTGCAAAGAGCCTGATCACGGATCATTCCTTCCGAGGGTGGTCCCGACTTTCCATAAGTCAGGTGCAAGTAGCCAACCTTCCGAGGCCTGGTCATGCTTTCTGAAGCTGATCATGGATCATTCCTTCCGAGGGTGGTCCCAACTTTTTGTAAGTCAGGCTTAAGTAGCTAGTCTTTCGAGGCTTGGTCATGCTTTTCGAAGCTGATCACGGATCATTCCTTCCGAGGGTGGTCCCGACTTTTTGTAAGTCAGGCTCAAGTAGCCAGCCTTCCGAGGCCTGGTCATACTTTCCAAAGCTGATCACGGATCATTCCTTCCGAGGGTGGTCCCGACTTTCCATAAGTCAGGCTCAAGTAGCCAGCCTTCCGAGGCCTGGCCATGCTTTCCGAAGTTGATCACGGATCATTCCTTCTGAGGGTGGTCCCGACTTTCCGTAAGTCAGGCTCAAGAAGCCAGCCTTCTGAGGCCTGGTCATGCTTTCCGAAGCTGATCATGGATCTCATTGCTTCCGAGGGTGGTCAGACTTTCCGTAAGTCAGGCTCAAGTAGCCAGCCTTCCGAGGCCTGGTCATGCTTTCTGAAGCTGATCATGGATCATTCCTTCCGAGGGTGATCCCGACTTTTCATAAGTCAGGCTCCTTTACAGCCAGCCTTCCAAGGCCTTATTTCACGAAGATCGAAGATTCTAAATTCTAGTCAAAATTGGAAAGAACTTTATGTTTCACAAATTAACAGTCAAAAGGGATTATCTTTTAAAGGAGCGAGGAAATTCTATTGATCAAAGAAAAAGAAACAGATCCAATATATCAAAAGGTTTGCTAAAAAAAAAAAAGAAGGTATGTCAAAAATAAAGGAAAACATTTTTCTTTAAGTGTCTGGGTCAACAGGAGGGTTGTTGTCAATAGCAGGATTTTTATCATCTTCTTGGGAAGGCTCCTCATCATCATTGGAACTATCGTCATCACCAAAGTTGGCAGTTTCTTCTTCCTCATAACTTACATTTTTGTTCTCATCTTCAGCATCTTCTGAAGAACTCTCAAAATCAAGATATTTTAAATTCCTGAGGTCAAAAATTTTTTGGAAGGTAGAAATTCAGGAGGGAGCAACTTGAAGTCAACACCAAGACAAATTTTAAGAATTTCAAAGAAGATCTGATCAGAGCAAACCTTCACCATATTTTTCCAGAATCCAAGAAAAGTTGGATTATCTCCTGCCTCTTCAATTGTAGAGGTAACTGTACTCAGAACAACTTGATGTTCATCTTGAATTCTTTTCTTTTCTAATTCAAAATTTTTCCTCTCTGACTGAATATCTTCAAGCATAAAAGTCTTGTCCTTGAGAGTCTCATCCAAAATAATTTTCAAATTTTCCTTCTCTTTAGAAACCAAATCTCAAGAGACTCTGAGATTATCCTTCTCCAAAGAAGTCTCACACAGGGTCATTCCCAAATTGATTTTCTGACACTCTAAATCAGATTTTGTCCTTTGAAACTAAATCAAAGGCTTTCTGAAGACATTCATGTTCTTGCTCCAAATCTGACTTTAACTTATCAATCTTCTGAAATTTTTCCAGAAGCTCATCTCTTTCTTTCTCAAAACCTTTAGACCAAACAAAGGCCTTTGCTAATTTATCTCTGAGTTCATCCGTCTCATACGTTGCAAGTCTGGCCCTTTCCAGAGCGTCATTCTTCAACATTTCAATATGTAGAAGTTCATCCTTATGATTTAAAATGGAAGCTCTTAAAAGTGATACTTCTTCTTGCAAATCAGTGCATAGATCAGAACAGATTTGAAAATCACTCTATAAATTATCTATCTCAGAACATAGTTCCATTTCTTTAAATTGTGCACCCTCTAATTTTCTTTTTGAGGATTTCAAGCTTTTTCTGAGTTCTTGTACCTCATCAATCCATTCAAAACTTCGCTTGATCAGACTGTCATTTTCCAAAGAAATAACTTTTTTATCTTTCCAAAACTTCAGAAAAGGCATTGAAGGCAGCACCAAAACATCTGTAGGCAGAGTGATGAAGACTTAACAAAATAAATAAAAATAAAAAATCAATCGATCAATCCTAATAAGAGAAATGGAAATTCATTCCTTACCCCCAAGCATGTGAGTAAAGATCAGGATCAGTCATATTGGCTGTCTCTTTTTTGTCACGAGGGGTTCTGCCTTTCGTTCCTCATTCACGTGCAACTTCCCAGTTCCAGCTAGCCGTATGGTTCTCCTTCAAATTCCAAACAGGGTTAAAGTGATCCCCTGAATCAGCAACACTCTGGGCATCATCTAGTTGCCCAGGACCAATCGGATGAGGATTGGTGGCTTCAATTACTTCATGGGGGTTAACATCAACAACGACATCATTAGAAGCAATTTGTATGTCAACAACTTCAGCCGCAAAATTTACCTGGTCCTCAGGACCATTGGGAGGATAAACTGGCTTAACTAAAACAGGGGGAGCAGCATTTAAAGCATCATTCTCAGGGACATTTGGGACATTCTCTTCAACAACGTTGGGCACAACATTGATATCTGGAATAACATTTTCAAAAATAGGGACAGGAAAAATAAAATTTGGAACAGGTGGATGATCAGCAAGTACTGTATCATTGTCAGGAACATCCATGGGGATATTCTCTTCAAATTCATCTTCATGAGGGGGAACTAAACTATTCTCATCAAACAATTGATCAGCTATTTGATCAGTGATATTACCTGCAACGTGTGTAACAATTTCTTCAACCATTTTCTTCAGCTAATCAAGAAAGTAAGTAGAAAATTTCTCACCTTGATTTTTCGACTCAACTTTTCTTTGTGAGGGGGCAACAGTAATATCATGGGGAAGATGAGGTGACATGGGGGCAATAAAAGCCTCATTCCCAACAGAATTTTCAGGATCAATGGTTTCTTCAACAACTTTTTCAACAAAATTTTCTTTCTCAGTGGGTATTTTCTCAGGGGATACTTCAATAGGGGGAGAAACAGAGGATTTTTTCCTCTTGCCTTTTTTGGCAGTAGGTAACTCTTGACCAAAAGGACCAATGGAGCGAAGTCTACTTCTCAAGGTCCTCGTTCTTTGAATCGGAGTTTCACTAGGAACAACTTTGACAAACCGATTATCAGAATTATTAGCATCTTCATTTCTTTCTATCTGATCCTCCTCCTACTGATCAGATGGAATTTTCTCCCTAGCAACATCTTTTTTGGAGCTTTTGGTTTTCTTCTTGGAAGATTTCTTAACATCCTGGTCATTAGAAGGACGAGGGATGGAATGCTTTCTTTTCTTCCCTGACTTCCTTGGCTTGGATTCAGGCTTCTTTTCAGACTTCTTTTCTTCTAAACTAGCCTTTCGGAGTTTAGAAATATTGGGAACTTGGTAGACATCAGTTCCTATGGAAAAAACAAAGGTCAAAGTGCAAAAAAATATATATAAAAAAAATAAATAAAATAAAAAATCATTGTATACCTGGTAGAAGACCATGGCTGGCAAGACTTGTATCAATTTTTAGATCGGCCGCATCGACTGGTTTTCCAGTGGGAATTAAATCCCAAGTCTCTTTGTCATACTCATTAAGTTCAGGACGCTTATCCAAGGGAAGACGAGAACTCAGAGAGTGTAGACACCATTGAGAACGATAGTTTGGACTGGGAATGGCACAGAAAAAATACTTTTCTTGCCATTGTTCGTTGTCATGAGGGATGGAGGAATCAGTAAAAATTAGGGTTTCTTGACCCAACTCATTTGCAATACATGTTCTTCTGGCAAAGTGGATGTAACCACATTCATGGGAAACTTTTAGAGTATGATAATTTCTTAAGAGTTCTATAGAAGGGAGACGCCCCATTCTATGAATAAAAGCAAAAAAGCAGTAAACCAAACTCCGGGTTCTGCATCATATGGACGTTTAGAAGATTCAGGAACCCATACCTTAGCATCAGAGGGGAAGTGATAATCCTCCAAGTAAGAGGACAGGTGAGATTTTTTCATCTTAGTTGGATACCACTCCGGACCAGCATATTTTGGATCTTTCTTCTCTTTAGACATATTTACAAGTGTGTAAGGAACGATAACTTCATCATGGGCATAAGGAGCGGCTTTTCAGTCTGAGGGGACATGATCAAAGGAGAAAATACTTAGGGTTTTCTCTATTTGATCAACATTTGAAGGAATATCAGGTCACTCGGAGGTACTGGGTGCTGAAGGATTATTTGAAGAATCCATGGCAAAAAAGAAAAGATAAGAGTAAAGATTCGAAGATGTAAGGAAGAGCAGGAAGAGCAATGGAAATGGTGGATGAATATATTTTGTTTTCAAAGGACACAGGCGGATTATGAGCGAGAGCAAATAACAATGGATGAATAAATACAAGGGCAAAGTAAGGCGAAAGAAGTTTCTTGAAAAATTGGAGGGAAATATATGATGTTTCAGATCAATGGCTATAACTATTTGTAATTGACACGTGGAGTCAATCGGTGGATTTAGAAGCATTGCAGCTGGACACGTGGATGATATAAAAGGAGTTGGGAGAGATATGATAACCGTACGTTGGGAAAAAGTAAAATTTATGATCAAATGGCGCAAAGGAGGATAATGTCAAAGAAGACAAAAAGTTAAATTTAAGAGAGAACAAAAAGGTCTGACAGATAAAGATTTTGGCTAATCTTCAAGATGAATTGGGGGTTGAGCACAGTAATCTTATGATTACGAAGGATTGTTCGACTTCCGAGAAAATTACAGTTTTATCTTCTTAAATAAGGGATGGAGCATGGATCAACATTCGAGTTAATGATAACTTGGAAGTCTGAGGTTGCAGTTTTGAAAATTTTAATTTTTTGGGAAAATTACAGGGCGTTGATCAAGTAAAGTTCTGCCACGTGGAAGGGAGATTAGTCAAACATGGGATACCAAGAGTCGACATTCAAACAGAAGGATGTGGAGAAATTTTTTTATTTTCTCCAGTTTGATCAAATTGAACGATTCAGATGAAATCTACAAGATCATGACGTGCACAATATTCTGGATTTACTTGAAAGAAAGATTCAAACCTCCTGACCAGAGTCTCATATAAGTTCAACCTGATCATCAAGCTTGGGGGCTCGTGTTGTAAATAAAATCACCCAACCTCGGTTCATGGTGGTTCACTCCGGTCTAAATCTAAGATGATTGGTTTAAGACAATTCAATAAAGCAGTCTCTGGGTTCGCCCAAGAGCTAAGAAGAAGGCCTAATCATGGCCATCCAATTCTATATTATGATCCAACGGTCACAGTTAAAAGCATATCAGGCGGGAAATTTATATATAAAAGGAGCGATGAGTTTGCCGTGGGTAAGTCTCTCAGATCAACCAAAACACGGATTTCTCTGGTTTTTCACCATTAGAACACCTCAGAAGCTCTGGCGAGCTCTGAAGCACTGTCTTCATTATTTTGACTAGACCGTCGGAGACATGACGCCGATCAAGACGATCGGCTCCATTTCTCACTACTGTTCTACTTTTCAAGAACGGGAGATTAGTTGATGATTAAGCAAGCTAGATGATTAGTTGTGTTCTTCTCTTAGATCTCTTGAAAAACTATGAAATGCTTGTTGTTCTTGGTTAGAAACATGATTAGGCATACTTAGCAACATGTTCCAATAGTTTTTCTTACAATGCAAAGCCTTAAACATCAAGCACAAGCACAAACTAGCTCACTTTCACTATTCACACAACCGAAAATCCCTCTTTTGAAAAACTTCAATTATTTTCAAACTGCTAGGAATTTTTACACCAAATCAATTTCTACATGCTTGATATGATATGGTAGTTGTGTGCATGCAATTTGTTTGAACCAATTTCAACATTTCCAAAAATCCAATTTGACCTAAAATGCAAAAATCCCCTTTTCCTTCTTGCTGAATTTTTTGTTATAGACCATGAATTTGATGGATTTTCCTCAAATAAATCTTCTTAGCATGTTATTCCAAGTATTATGCTCATGCTAGTATGTTCAAATTGCAATTTCCAAAATTGGAAATTTTCGAAAAATTACGAAATACCCTTCTTGCTGAATTTTTTCGTAAAAACACTGACATTCAACTTCTTTTGTCTTTTCCAAAGATATACACATCATGCCTCTCCGAGGATGACAGATTGGTGGTAGGAGAGGTATCTGTAGGGGTAGAGTACCACTCCAGCCACTGGCTAAGGTCATTGATCAGAATCGCTTTGTCACACCACAGACGGAGTTCTTATATGAGGCATTTTTCGGACATTGCCGTATCGAGTATGGTCGGTTACTACGACTGCAGAAGCTCCGGACTTTTAGGATCATACAGAGGTTCAATGTTATGCAGTGGACACACCTATTCACCATAGATCTATCTGTATATCCAGAATTAGTGAGGTTGTTCTTCAGCAACCTTACATCATTTGACGAGGGTTTCGAAGTAGATCTTCTTCAGCTGGTTGTAGAGAGTTGGGTCCAAGAGACAGGGATTAGATTCACTACACGCACACTAGCAGATATTTTTCGAGTACTTTTTTATCCACATGCGTGTGTATGGATACCAACGAGTGTTGGGATAGGCAAACACCTTCTTCCCTACAATCTTCACGAGAAATGTACCATGCTTTGGAACGACGATTGTTGTTACCGTCCATGGATGAGTGGTAGGATGACACCTTCAGTTAGGGTCATCAGTCACATCATGGGTCGGAACATCATACCTAAAGCCGGTCATCACCATAAGAAGTCAGTGATGGAGGCTTTAGTCATCTACCATATCTACATGGGGTTCGGATAGATTTAGCTTCTTCATTCAGAACGCCATAATAGAGATAGTCGAGAATCCGAATACAAGGAACATTTGTTTTGGGTGGCTTCTGACACTCATCTTTAGGCACTTCGAGGTGAGACTTGAGGACACAGAGGAGATTACTAGAGATTTGGGCTATGCCATCGAGATGAGGACTATCAGTCAAATGCAGCTCAATCATGCTGTGAGATCTGAGGGTGAGGATGATGATGACTCAGAGGATGAGGATGTCCCAGTGGATGAGGGAGATGCTGGTCTAGATACTGATGATTAGGTAGGGGATGAGACAGAGATGCATGAGGCTGATCCAGAGCATCATGAGATTCCTGCATCATCACACTTTGAGGTCAGAGGTCCTTCGCATGTAGCTCCGGAGACACTGGACTTGTATGCTTATGTGCTTACCATGACTTCCATTCTGGAGAGGATGGAGGCCAGACAGGAGCAAATGCATAGTAGACAAGAGAGGATGGAGGCTCAGCTAACACAGGTCACAGAGGATGTCCGAGTACTTAGAGAGCAAAGACAGTCACCTAGATAGATTTGTACTAGGATTTCATTTTATGCTTTCAAATGTAACTCGTTGTAAATCCTTTCTAATTTAATGAAGTTCCTTTTTTGTTTCACTTTATTATTATTGTATATTATGCACTTTCCTTTATTGCATTAAGTAATGTTTGTTAAATCATAATTATTGTGCATTATTCAACAAACAAATTATGCTTCATTAATTAAGTTTCTAGTCTGAGTTATCTATTATTCACAGCTAAGAATACTTGAGCCACTTTTGGATCTATGACTTAGGAATGTTCTGTTCTTTTTTTATGTGGTTAGGATTTCCATGAACTATGGGATCTGATACCACTTTGTCACATCCACCCTGTGAAATCCAGCCCTAACCTTGACCCGAAAACCCTGTTGTTTGTAGGTCGAAAGACCCAAAGTAAAGGAAGAAGTCAATTATGGGCCATCTCAGTGGAAGACATGGTGTTTGACCCAGAACCCATGGAAGTTGATGATGGTGTTCCATACTTGAAAGCATTTACAGATTTGGAAATGAAACTGCACCTTGATGAAGATGAGATTAGTTGATGGACTTAAAGCCTAGTTGGACATGATTTGAAGGCATTCCTCTATACTAGGTAAGCCATATGTTGAGTTGGAAGAAGCCCATTAGACTTGGATGAGACTTGGGCCTTGATGTCCCTAGTTTGGCCTTGCTGACATGCTTTGTCGACTGGGCCAGTCGACCACCCAATCGACTAACAGGGACAAAATCTATCAAGATCCTCTGTTTAGGCCTTTTAGTGCCCTATATAATAGAAGTTTGTGTTTCTTAGCCTCCTTTGTTTCTAAAACCCTTAGAGAATGTGGAAAACCCCTCTCATAGCCTCTCTTGTGATTGAAGAAGATATACTTGCAAGTTTTCAAGTTTTTCATCGATTGTTCCTCAATCAAGGTTAGTAATCTCTCATACTTGTTACTGATTTATTCTTGCCATGACTTAATCTCTGTAATATGGTTGTGAAGAAGGTATTGCATCCTTGCAAACATCTCTTTTACAGTATTCAAGGTTGGGAATGAATCTCCATTCATTCCAATGATCTTCATACTTGATCATAGCCATGATTATGATTTCTTCATGAAGCCATGATCATTCTTTCGATTTGATTTCTCTAGCATGTTCAATCTATTTTCATGTTAGATTCATGTATGATCTACTACTTATGTTCTACTAGAATGAGATCTTATCATATCTAGTTCCTCTCTTGAGTTCATAGCTTGTTTTCATTGAAAACTATGATTTTTACCAAATTAGAAAGTCATGTTTCCAAATTAGTAAGTATTGTTTTTTATCATTGTTGGTGTCTAATTTATGCTAATTAGTCTGAGATTACTGTTCCTAATGTTCCTTTGAAATTTCGGAGTGTTTTGAGTTCTGGAAAATGAGTTTTGGATCAAAATTCTGATTTCTACTGCATACTGTTCATGTGTGAAACTTGGCCCTAACCTTAACTCGGATACTCTTTTGTCTGTAGGTCCGAAGACCCGAAGTAGAAGTGAAAGTCAACTATGGGCCATATTAGTAGAAGACATAGTGTTCGACTCCGAACTTATCGAGATTGAAGATGATGCCCCATACTTGAAGACAGTGATGGATATAGAAAAGAGACTACGCCTTGATGAAGAGAAGATTGGTTGATGACCATAGAGCTTGGTGGGATATGATTTAAAGCCATTTTTCCATACTAGGTAAGTTATAGAATATGTGTTTAAAGTTTCGTTGATCCGTAGTGGAAGCCCCAACCCGATTTTGGATTTGCCGACTGCTCCTGGTCGATCGCTTGGGTCGACCAGGCCAAAGCTACCCAGCCAATCGACCCAGAGATGCTGAAATCGAACAGAATCTTCTGGTTAGGTTATATTGCTATATATACCTCATGACTTCATGATTTTAGTATCCCTAGCCTCCAAAACACTTAAAGAACTAAGGGAAACCATCTCCAAGCCTCCAAAAGTGTTGAAGAAGACCTAACCTTGCAAGTTCTCTCTCTTGTTCTTTAATCAAAGGTTAGTATTCAATCTATTGTGTTATTGATTCATTCTTTCTATGATCACTCTCTTCTCTGAACTAAGATTACGATGAAGATGCTGCAACCTTGTAGTCATATCTTCTACAATATCTAATTCTCTTATGCCATGATCATCTTATTCATTCTTAATATGATTTTTATGATTTCTCCTTAAACTATGATCATATTCTTATTTTGATTTATTCTAGCATTGTGGATGCCTCTCCATGATTATTCATACATCTGATTTACTATGTTCTTGTACTAGAATGAGACTTTATCATATCTAGTTCATCTCTTTCATCCATAGCATGTTTCTAATGAAAACCATGATTTTTACCAAAATAGAAAGAATGATTTCAAATTAGTAAGTAATGGTTTTAATCATTGTTTGATGTCTAAATTATGCTTTTTAGTCTTAGATTACTGTGTTAGACATTCTCTCCAAGTTTTGTCGCATTCCGGATTGTGTAGCATAGGTTTTAGATCAAGATTCTATTTTTGAACTCGGATTTGCTCTTGGGTAGATTGCCTGGGTTGACTGACTCAATCAACCCAGCCAATCAACCCGCAATGTCAGAATTGGATTGCTTCATCCGTTTCGATTCGATTGATGCTCATTCTTTTAGGACTACTTCCTAATGATTGGACTCATCCTCTTGTTCGTCCGGAATATATTCGAATCTATTTAAGGTAAGGACAGTTGTTACCATATTAACATAGATTGCATAGATTTAGTTTCTAATTTGGGAACTACTTAGATTTGCTACTGTTATGTTAGTTTCTATTATGATATGAATGTTGTAAGTACAGTAGGATCTTATTTCCTTATTTACTTTATGAACTTGGATCATGTATGAATACTTATTCATGTATGTTGCTCATTTTTTCGATATTGTCTTATTATACTCTTCTATTTGATCAGATAGCTGTCGTGAATGATATGACTGAATTATATTTGTGTTTGTTTAGGTATGATTTGGGATTGGGGAATGTCCTTTTGACATTTCTGTCCTTGGACATTATTGGGAATAGTATGGGATATTTCCAATGTTGCCCTTCGATACTTTCCCGGATTATTGGTTGTTATACCTAGGACTTGTCTAGCAGTGTTTGGCTAGGATATTCCTTGTTATATCAGACCCGATTCGGAAGGGTATTAAGACCAAACGACCCGTGGTAGCAATGGGGATTTATGGACGCTCAAGACTGGTAACCAACCTGTGAGGGGACATGAATCACATTGTGGGGGCCATTTATGGGTAGAGTTGCATATGGATAGACTTGGGATCATGGGCGTTCAAGATTGGTAACCAACCCGTGAGAGGACATGAGAGCTTCGCGTTTACTTATGTGGATGACCTATAGGGTTGATGAGTCCGTATTTGAGAGAGTCGGATACGTTGACTCTAGTGTGAAGGACACTGGAAAGGATCCCGAGAGGGGAGGAATGGACGTATCTGGATCTGAGTTGATGTAACTAAGTAGATTACTTGCATTTGGCTAGGTTTAACCTTGACATGCGCCAGTACTTAGACCAAACGGTGATGTGAGAGAGAGGTGACTTAACCCCAAGCCATGGATTGTCCGAGAGGGATGAAGGACCCTTTGCCAACCGAGGATGAGTGAATTGAGACCTACCCAAAGAAGTATGGTGCTATGACTTAAAGCATGTTTGCCTATAGAGACCTGCATATCTAGAGTTAGACTCATACATGCATTGTCTGTCTCATATCATATCACATTATGCTTTGTTTATGTTATCATGTTATTTATGCTATTATGGAATTACTTGCCTTACTGGGTTTCTTTTGAAACTCACTCCTTTTGTACAACATCTTTTCTTAGACTATTCTGCAGGCATTGATGACTATGAAGGCCAATATGAAGAAGCGCAAGATGAAGAAGCATACAATACGCAAAGTGTTGGCAACTATGAAGATTACGTTGAGGATTCATCGAGTGGTCTTACTTGTTACCAAGATTAGCCCTACTGTGGAGTGGGAACGTCTGAGCATGATTGATGAAGTCTATGTTTATGAAGACGTTCTTTATAAAGTAGAATAGATTCTACCTTAGTTTGATTATATCTTTCTTTCTTGTCTTTAGAACCAGTTGTAATCTCCTTCTAACTTTCGATCTACATTCCGCTGTACTCATGGAGTGAGATTCCGCCTCACTCTAGATTTTGATTATATATATCTATTGTTATCATTTCCACACTATGATGATTATTTCGTTACTTGCTTTGATTCATTTAAATAATATTGTTAACCTTGATTTAGTCTTGTTTTTGATTATATTTGTGAATGTGGGAGGTTGATTTACTAGATACTGGATCTTGTGGACTGTGAATCACACACTCAGGTATGTCAGATAGGGTACCGGCTGGGTGGATGTGACATCATGTGGTCGATTGGGTGTCGATTGGACCAAGCTACCACCCAATCGACCAAGGCTGACAGTAGCTATGTTCTTCATTTGATTTGATTCATTTGACCTCTAATCTTCTAGGTCTCTTTCCTAATGATGTAGCTATACTTGTTTAGGGTTTATTTGCTAATTTTGGAACCATTCTCTTTGATCTTCGAATATCCATCAAAGTTAATTAAGGTAAGGATAGTTGTTTCCATATTAACATAGATTGCGTGAATCTTAGTTTCTATTTTGGGAATTTCTTAGATTTACTGACATTCTTATATTTTCTTAGTATGTTGCTACAGTTGTAAGTACTTCAAGTACTATAGTACCTTGTTCATGTACTTCTTTATTATTTATGAATACTTATCCTTGTCATTTACATATTCAATTGATCATGTTTATATGTGTCTTCTATATGATGGAATATCAGTTGTGTATGTTATGGCTGAATAGGGAATGTGATTGATTAGGTATGATTTGGGATTGGGGAATGTCCTTTTGTAGTTTCTGTCCTTGGACATCAGTGGGAATGGTATGGGACATTTCTGATGATGCCCTTTGACGCTTTCCTAGATTTGCTTGTCATACCTAGGGCTTGTCCAGTGGTGTTTAGCTAGGATGTCCCCGTTATATCATACCTGATTCGGAAGGGTATTGAGATCGAGTAACCCGTGGTAGCAATGGGGATTTATGGGCGCTCAAGACCAGTAACCAACCCGTGAGAGGACATGAATTACATTGTGGGGGCCATTTATTGGTAGGGTTGCAAATAGTAGACTTGGGCTCATGGGCACTCAAGACCGGTAGCCAACCCATGAGAGGACATGAGACCTTCCTGTCTATTATTTGTGGATGACCAATAGGGTTGATGAGTCCGTAGTCCGAGTTGGTTGTAGCCATAGGATACGCTGACTCTAGTGAGAAGGATACCGAAAAGGATCGCCTGCGTGAGGAATGGACGTATCTGACTCTGATTTGATATCACCGAGTAGATGACTTGCATTGGGCTAGGCTTTACCTTAACATGCGCCAATACTTAGACCAATGGTGATGTGAGAAAGCGGTGACCTAAACCCTTGCCATGGAATGTCCCGAGGGATGCAGGACCCAACTACCACCAGCAGACCCAAGATACCAAGATGGTTGAGGGGGAGTGATTTAAGACCTACCCAAAGAAGTTTGGTGCTATGACTTAAAGCATGTTTACCTATAGAGACCAGCATACATAGACTTAGACTCATACATGCATTGTCTGCTTCATATCATATTGCATCTGATATGTTTTTCTATCATGTTATTTATGCTGCTATGGATATAACTTGCCTTGCTGAGTTCTTTCGAACTCACTCCTTTTGTGCAAATATCTTTATTAGATTATTCTGCAAGTATTGACAAGTATGACGGCCAGCACTATGAAGCCCAAGCCGATGATGCATACTACTCTCAAGGTGCTAGCGGTTATGAAGATTACGGTGAAGATCCCTCGTGTGATCATGTTGTATACCAGGATTAGCCCTACCCTGAAGTGGAAGCGGCCGTGTTTAGTTTCTCTAGTTTGGGTTTATGAAGATACACTTTATAAGTCAGAAGAGTCCTTAGTTTAGTTTGATTATTTCTTTTCTTTTTTCTTTTTTTGGGAATCAATTGTAATCTTTCCTTTTTAGTTTTCGAGTTACATTTCTGCTATGATATGTGGAGTGATTTTCATCACACTCTACATTTTGATTATTATATTGGTATCATTCTTTTCGCACTCTGATTATATTGTCATTTTCTCTTCTTATCTTGATCTCTTGTTTATATAGTGTTACATTGATCATATCTTGTTCATGATTATGTTATTGTATATGTGGAAGATTGGTTTTCTCGTTACTTGATCTTCGGGGCTGTGGATCACACTCATGAACATAAACTACCTGGCACACCCACATATAGACAACCAGCTTGCACCCAACCTGGCATACCCAAGTGTGTGATCCACATCCCCGAAGATCCAATATTCAAGGAAATCATCCTCCCACATATACAATAACATAATCATGAACAAGACTAAATCAAATGTTAAATTACATAAACAAAGAGATCAAGATAAGATGAAGAATATAACAATATAATTAAAGTGTAGAAAGAATGATACCAATATAATAATCAAATGTAGAGTTTGCGAAAAAAATCACTCCACATAACACAACGGAATGTAGCTCGAAACTAAAAGAAAAGATTACAACCGATTCCCAATAGAAAGGAAAGAAAAGAAGTAATCAAACTAAACTAAGGTCTCTTCTAACTTATAAATACAACTTCTAAAAGTATAAGTCTTAGAATCCAAATAACGAATAACTAGCACATGAGTGCGACTAATCCTGATGCGATACATCTTCACCCATAAGTTCTTCACTTTCATAGTCACTGTAGCCACAAGCTTGGGAGTAGTATGCGTCATCGGCTTGTCACATCATAGTATTGGCCTTCATATTCGTCAGTACCTGTAGGATAGTTTAACAAAGATATTTGCAAAAAGGAGTGAGTTCAAAAGAACTCAGCAAGGCAAGTTATTCCATAGCAACACAAATAACATGATACCAGAACATAGCAGATGCAATATGATATGAAAGAAAGTATGGCAAACATGCTTTAAGTCAGCCCCTGGGGGCCACCCCCACCACCGGTCTTGGGCTCCATGTCATCCCCCGGACATCCGGCTGGGGTTTGGCACCACCTCTCATATCACCATTGGCTAGACCCAAATGCAAGCCATCTACTTTGTTATATCAAGTCAGAGTCAGAATACTTCCATTCCTCCCCTCTTGGGATCCTTTCCGGTATCCTTCTCACTAGAGTCAGCGTATCCTATGGTTACAACCAACTTGGACTATGGACTCATCAACCCTATTGGTCATCCATAAATAATAAATGGGAAGCTTTCATGTCCTTTCACGGATTTCTCACCGGTTTTGAGCGCCCATGAGCCCAAGTCTACTACTTGCATCCCTACCAATAAATGGCCCCCACAATGTGATCCATGTCCTCTCATGGGTTGGTTACCAATCTTGAGTGCCCACAAACCCACATTGCTACCATAGGTTACTCGGTCTCAAAACCCTTCCGAATCATGTCTGATATAACAGGGACATCCTAGCCAAACACCGCTAGACAAGCCCTAGGTATGACAAACAATATTCCGGGAAAGAGTCAAAGGGCACCATAGGAAATGTCCATACCACTTTCATTGATGTCTAAAGACAGAATCGTCAAAAGGACATTTCCCAATCCCAAATCATACATAATCAATCACATTCTCAGTTTAGTTATAACATGCACAACTGATATTCCAACATATAGAAAGATATCATATAAACATGATCAATCGAATATGTAAATACAAGAATAATGTCCATACATGAACAAGGACATGAAGAAAATAGAATAGAAGAATTGAGATTCACGCAATAATATCATGTTAAGAAAATAGAAGAACAACAGAGAATCTATGAAATTCCCAAATTAGAAACTGAGATTCACGCAATCTATGTTAATATGGAAACAACTGTCCTTACCTTAATTAAATTAGAAGAAAATCTAGAGAAACAAGAGATTAAGTCCAAAGTTAGCAAATTAACCCTAAACAAGCATAGATACATCATTAGGAAAAAGCCCTAGAAGATTGGAGGTCAAACGGATCAAATCGGACGAAGAAAACCAATGTTGTTTTGCCTGGCAGCTTGGTCCAATCGACCAAGCAGTCGACCAGGTGAATAGTGTTTGTAGCAAAATTGAGAATTTTGATCCGAAACTCATCTTTCGGGATTCAAAACACTCTGAATTTCAAAGGAACATTAGGAACAGTAATCTAAGACTAACTAGCATAGATTAGACACCAAACACTGATCAAAATCATGACTTTCTAATTTGATCAAAAACATGGTTTTCAATGAAAACAACCATGGATTCAAAAGAGAAACTAGAGAGAACAAGGATTCACTCTAGATGAATATCAAGAGTAGATCAAAGATGAATGCTAACACGAGAAAGAATCTAACATGCTAGAGAATTCAAAACAATAAGATTAAATCATGCTTCCATGGAGAATACTATGATCTCCTCTAAAAATCAAGTATGGAGATCATAGCATCATTGGAATGAATGGAGATTCATTCTCAACCTTAGAGATTGTAGAAGAGCTGTTTGCAAGGTTGCAATACCATCTTCATAATCACAACAATAGGATTAGATCAATACAAGAGTAAATCAATGAGAAGTTAAGAGATTACTAACCTTGAAGATGAACAAGAGATAAAGAACTTGATATCTTGCAAGAGTCCTTCAACAATACCAAGGAGAGGTTTTGAGAGAGGCTTCCCATATTCTCTAGAGCTTTTAGAAACAAAAGAGGCTAAGAAACACGAGTCCTATTAAATAGAGCATCAAAGACCCTAAACAAATTATCTTCATTGATTCTGTCAGTAGTTGGTTGATTGGCTGGTCGATTGGGCCCCCAGTCAACTAGGCAGTCGACCAAGCTTTGACAGCATGCCAAACAGGAAAATCAAGGCCCAAACCTCCTCAAATTCAAGTGGGCTTCTCCCAACTCAACAAGTGACCTACCTAGCATAGAGGAATGCCTTCAAACCATGTCCAACTAGGCTTTAGGTCCATCAATTGAGCTCTCCTTCATCAAGGTGCAGTTTCTTTTCAAACATTGCCAAAGTTTCCAAGTATGGAGCACCATCATCAATATCCATGGGTTCTAGGTCAAACACCATGTCTTCTATTGAGATGGCCCATAGTTGCCTACTTCCTTCACTTCGGGTTTTTCACATATGGTGCTATGACTTAAAGCATGTCTGCCACTAGAGACCAGCATATGTAGAGTTAGAAGCATACTTAAGTTCATTGTCTCATATCATTGCATTTATGTTTGCTTTGAATTGTGTGTAGATAACTGTTGTGAGCTTATCCTTCAGGGGACATGTTTTTAGATGCTTTTGCAGGATCGAAAGAGAACCTATGCTACGGTACAGAGGACCCTTCCTTACTTGTTTCAACTTCGGAAAACCTTGGAGAAGGTCATGCCAGCACACAGGTTTGGGCTACATCGATGGCTCCTACTGATGGCAGCTGACACCGTCTTGTTTGCCGATGGGATCGTGAGCTAGAAGCTGACCCAAAGTTACAAGAGCACAACCCTACGGTGCAGAAGATGAAGACTAAAGAAGGAGAGCTGACAGAAGATTTTGTTTTGTTTACTTTGTTCTTGTAGACTTATTTTGAATTCTAATAGCTTTAGACTTTGCTTTAGATTTTGATCTACCTTCCGCATTTGTTTGTGGGGTATATTTCCGCTATACTCTATAGTTATATTTTGATTAGTATCTTGTTATCCGCACTCTGATGTTCTTTTGTGATTCGTCTGAGATCCTTTCTTGATTTTTATTATTAAATTACTTGAATACAATGATTTGTTATTGCTTTTGATTATGTTATTGTGCTAAGTGAATATGATCATTCCTAAACTTGATCTTCAGGGCTATGGATCACACCTCCGGATATTCAAGATAGGGTACCAGCTGGAGGGATGTGACACAAACGGTACACAACAGGTCCAAGCTTCTCAAGAATTTCATAAGGTCTGATGAACTGAGGGCTAAGCTATCCTCTAACATTGAATCTCATTACACCTTTCATAGGTGACACCTTCAGGAAAACTCTCTCCAATTTGAAATTCCAAATCAGTCCTTCTCTTATCCGCATAAGATTTCGGTCTTGACTGGGCCGATTTGATCCTTTCTTTTATCATATCCACCATTGCACTTGTAGCTTCAATCATTTCCGGACGTAACACTTTCCTTTCACCAGTCTCAGTCCAATACAAGGGTGTCCTACAAGTGTTTCCATATAAAGCCTTGAATGGAGCCATGCCTATAGTTCTTGATAATTGTTGTTATAGGCAAACTCAACCAAAGCTAAGTGTTCATCCCAATTTCTACCCATATCCACAATGCAAAATCTAAGTATATCTTCCAAAATCTGAATTGTCCGCTCAGATTTTCCATCAGTTTGTGGATGATGAGCAGTACTCAAGTTTAATTGGGTTCCCAAGGCTTTCTGCAAACCATTCCAAAACCTCGAGGTGAACCTAGGATGTCTGTCAAAAATAATTCTCACAGGCACTCTGTGCAGACAAACTACATTGTCCACATAAAGCCTAGCTAGCTTATCCATAGTATGAGTGATCTTCATAGGAATAAAATTGGCTGATTTTGTCAACCTATCAATGATTACCCATACTGTATCATTTCCTGTACTTGTCAGAGGCAAGCTAGTCATGAAGTCCATAGTGATATCTTCCCACTTCCAACTAGGAACAGGAAGGGGCTGCAAAAATCCAAATGGCGGTTGACAATTGGTATTAACACACTGACAAGTTTCACACTTGGCCACAAAGTCTTCCACATTGGTCTTCAAACCAGTCCACTAGAAATGTTCTCTTAGATCCTTGTATATCTTAGTACTTCCTGGGTGCACTGTAAAAACTGACTGGTGTGCTTTCAAAATTTCATTCTTAATCTCAACAACAGTAGGCACAATAAGTCTTCCCCTAAACAACAAAGCACCATCCATAGATATGCCAAAATCAAGATCTGACTCAGGATTCGAAGAAATCTTCTCAATTTTCTCCTTCAATTCCAGATCAGAGGCTTGTAGAGCAACAATTCTATCTCTAAGGGTGGATCTTGTCGTCATGGTAGAAAGAATGAAATCTGATCCTTCTGGAACAATTTCCAAACCAAGCTCCGAAATTGAAAACAGCAACAGTTTACTCAAAGCATTCAAATACAACTATTTTCTTTTACTTTTCCTGCTAAGAGCATCAGCAACCACATTCGCTTTACTAGGGTGATACTGAATATCACAATCATAATTAGATACTAATTCCACTCATAATTCAAACTTTTATGATCGGTGAAAATAGCAATCTTTTCTCCAAACAGATAACGTCTCCAAATCTTCAAAGCGAAGACAACAGTGACAAGTTCTAAATCATGAGTGGGATAATTCTGCTCATACTCTTTCAATTGCCTAGAGGCATAAGTTACCACTTTCCCATGTTGCATCAAAACGCAACCCAAACCAATCTTCGACGCATCAGTATAGACTATCAAACCATCAGAGTCATCAGGTATAGTCAAAATCGGGGCACATGTTGTGAAACCCAGCCCTAACCTTGACCTGAAAACCCTGTTGTTTGTAGGTCCGACAACTCGAAGTAAGGCAAGAAGTCAGCTTTGGGCCATTTCAGTAGAAGACTTGGTGGCTGGCTTAGAATCCATGAGTGTTGATGTCAGTGTTCCATTTATGGAAATTGCATCCTGATGGAGATGGAATTAGTTGATTGACTTGGAGTGCCCTCTGGCTTGGTTCGAAGGCATTTCTACCTACTAGGTAAGTCACTTAATGTGTGTGCAAAACCCCTTTATGTTTGGACTTGATCTGAGCCTTCAATTCCACATTTTGAACTTGTTGTTCTGATTGGTCGACACATTGGTCGACTGGGCCAGTCGACCAATCCAATCGACCAATGAGATCTGATTTTGCTAATTAGGTATTTGCTTGCTCTATTTAAGTCCAATCTCAAGTCTACTTCGTATTTTCTGCCTCCAAACACTTTGGAAAGTACCAGAGCCCTCTGTAAGTCATCTCCCTCGCATCCATCGTGATTTTCTTGACGGATTTTCGTCAAATCTCGTACTTTTTCACAAAAAGGTATGTGATCATCCTCTTCTATGTTTCATCTTTAATTCCTCATTACTTTTCTTTCTTTTTCTGATTGAGGACAGTAGAAGTGAGGTTGTATCTCTGTTGCAACTATCATTATACTCATTCCCTCTCTTTTCTTTAGGATCTAAAGCTTGGAGGATGATCTTCATCAAGATCATCACTCGCTTTCGAAGGAAAACATGTATTCATTCACTTTCCTTATTTAGATTCATGTTCTTCAGTCTTAGATCTATTTTTTTCTTGAAGATCTATGCATGCTTTTCATGATTTCTTTATTCCAATCAGTGATCCATCATTCTATTGTTCTTGTCCATGATTTGTACTATGAATTCTTAAAGAATCATGATTGATCTAATTATGGTAACTTTTGTTTCCTAATTTGTAACTTGAAGACTTGATATGATTAGTGTTTTGAAGTCCTCTATATACTAGTATACTGCCATTGTAGTTTCCCCTTGTTTAGTACCCTTTTGAACCACCAAATTCGGTTTCATATTCTAAAATCTCTGGTTTTTTAAGGCCACTGTCTCTGTTGGTCGACTGAGGCAGTAGACCAATCCAATCGACCAATGAGTACAATAACCTCATATTTGGTATGTTTTGGATGTTTTGATATCTTTCCTAATATGTTATATATAATTGTTTAGGACTTTCTTCCCAAGTTTAGTCAAGGTCTTACTTGATTCCACAAGATCCTTTGCGAGTTATATAAAGTAAGGATGGTTATTTCCTTAATTACATAGATTGCATGAATTTAGTTTCTATATTTGAATATCATTGATTTGTTTCCTTAATTAGATTCTTACAATGATATACTACTATTGCATATTCTTGATTACAATAGCATTACTTGTTTATGTTAACTTGACTCATATATGATTTACTTACCAATTTTATGCAAGTTGTATGTTGTTTTTTTATTTCTTTCCATATAAGAAGTTACCATATATGTGATGTTATGGATTTATGTTTGTGAATGATTAAGTATGGTTTGGAAATGAGAGGTGTCCTTTTGACACTTCTGTCCTTGGACAACTACGACAATATTATGGGATGTTTCCGGAGATGCCCATTGGATACCTTCCTAAACTATTGGATGACATATTTAGGACTGTCTAGTAGTGTTTGGTTAGGATGTCCCGTTATGTCAGACCCTAATCAGAGGGGTATTGAGCCCGAACGACCCGTAGTAGCAATGGGGATTCATGGGCGCTCAAGACCGGTAACCAACCCGTGAGAGGACAGGAATCACATTGTGGGGGCCATTTGTGGGTAAGGTTGCATATGGATAGACTTGGGCTCATGGGCGCTCAAGACCGGTAACCAATCCGTGAGGGGACGTGAGAGCTTCCCGTTTACCATATGTGGATAACCAATACGGTTGATGAGTCCGTAGTCAGGGACTATGAGGACTCTAGTGTGAACGATACCGGAAAGGATTGCCAGGGGCGAGGAATGGACGTATCTGGATCGGACTTGATGTAACTAAGTAGGAGACTTGCATTTGGCTATGCTTTGACATTGACATGCGCCAGTACTTAGACCAATGGTGATGTGAGAGAGTGGTGATTTAACCCCCAGCCATGGATTGTCCCGAGGGATGAAGGACCCATTACCAACTGATGATGAGTGATTGAGACCTTCCTAAAAAAGTACGGTGCTATGACTTAAAGCATGTCTGCCAATAGAGACCATTATACATAGAGTTAGAATCATAATGCATCATGTGTCTCATATCATATAGCATCTTACGTTGCTTTGAATTCCTGCTATTTATATTGTTATGGATTAACTACCTTACTGGGTTTCTTTGAAACTCATTCCTTTTTTGTACAATATCTTTTGTTAGATTACTCTATAGGTATTGATGACTATGAAGGTCAATATGAGGAAGCACAAACTGAAGAGGCGTACTACACGCAAGGTGATGGCAACCATGAAGATTACATTGAGGATTCCTCAAGTGGTCTTACTTGTTACCAGGATTAGCCCTACTTGTGGAGTGGGAACGTCGAGCGTCATTGATGAAGTCTATGTTTACAAAGATGTTCTATATAAAGTAGAATAGACTTTAGTTTAGGATCGTCAGGAGCGAGATTCCGCCTCACTTTACATTTTGATTATCTTATCTATTGGTATCATTTCCGCACTCTGATAGTTATTTCATTATCTTGCTTGATTCATTTAAATAATATTGTTACCTTGATTTAGTCTTGTTCATGATTATGTTATTGTCTATGTGGGAGGTTGATTACCTCGATACTTGATCTTCGGGGCTGTGGATCATACACTCGAGTATGCCAGGTAGGGTACCGGCTGGGTGGATGTGACACTTGTCAATCTATCCTTCAACTTTTGCAAGTTCTTCTCACAAGCATCGGTCCAAACAAACTTCTCTTCTTTCCATAAAGGTTCTTTTCTCTCAATCTTTGCAAGGTGAAACTAAGATGTCTCATATGCTCTTCTTCATTCTTTGAGTAATCAAGATGTCATCAATGAAGACGATCACAAACTTATCAAGCACACCATGAAAAACTCGATTCATAAGATCCATGAAAACAGCAAGAGGATTAGTCAAACCAAAGGGCATAATAATCCAAAACTCATAATGAACATATCTCATTCTGAAGGCTATCTTGAAAATATCACTAGACTTCTCCTTAAGCTGGTGATATCTAGATCTCAGATCAATCTTCAAGAACACGGCTGCACCTTTCAACTGATCAAAGAGGTCATCAATTCTGGGCAGCGGATATCTATTCTTTATGGTCAATTTTTTCAACTCCCAGTAATCAATGCATTAACGCATGCTACCATCTTTCTTCTTCACAAACAGGACCGAAGCACCCCAAGGTGATACACTTGGCTGTATAAAACCTCTGTCTAAAAGCTCATTCAGCTGATTCTATAGTTCTTTCAATTTTGTAGGTGCCATTCTATACGGGGCTTTAGATACCAGAGCGGCTCTTGGAATTAACTCAATCGAAAACTCCAAATCTCTATCAAGAGGCAATCCTGACAAATCTTTTGGAAAAACATCCTTGAAGTCAAAAACTACCTTGACTTCCTCAAACCTCTTCTCTTCCTTGACCTTGCTTCCAAATGAAGCACTTTCCACTAATGCACAAACTTGCATCATTGCAGTCAAAGTCTTCTTACTAACTCCTCCTTGCTGAATTTTCTCTTGTAGACCAAGTTTTTTAGGGATTTTTCACAAACAAATCATCCTAACATGTAATTCCAAGTATTGCGCACATGCTAGTATGATCAAAACACAATTTCACCAAAATAAAAAAAATTTGAAAAAAATTACTATAACGCCCTTCTTGCTGAATTTTTTGTAAAAAGCACTAACTCAAACTTCCTTCGTCTTTCTCAACAAATACAAACATCATGCCACCACGGGGATGACAATTAGGTGCCAGGAGAGGCAGGGGTGGAGGTCAGGCACCTCACCTAGAGTCACGGGATGAAGTCATCCGCAAAGATCTGTTCATCTCACCACAGGCTGAGTTCCTATACGAGGCATACTT
Organism: Hakea prostrata; assembly: GCF_041222555.1. Taxonomy (NCBI): domain Eukaryota; kingdom Viridiplantae; phylum Streptophyta; class Magnoliopsida; order Proteales; family Proteaceae; genus Hakea; species Hakea prostrata. Next base: position 532,295 of record NW_028291133.1, read on the forward strand.
TGAGCATTCTCCCATAGAGTATGGTCGTGTATTACAGTTACGTCAACTAAGGACATTCTGGACCCGTCAGAGGTTTGATGCTATGCAATGGACACATCTCTTTACCGAGGATCTATCAGTTTATCCAGATCTAGTGAGATAGTTCCTCAGCAACTTGTCTTACTTCCACGAGGGCAGAGGTCGGGGTACTTTTCGGCTAGTCATTGAGAGTCAAGTCCGGGACACTTGGATTAGATTTTCCACGAAGATACTGGCACGCATTCTTCAGGTACCATACTATCAAGATGAGTGTAGATGGATACTTGTAGGTGCCGAGGTAGACTTAGTACTTCTTCCATACGAGCTTCACGAGATCTCTTCCACACTCTGGAACAACACTGGGTGTTACAATCCGTGGAACAATGCTAGGATGACCCCTTCTGCTAGAGTCATCAGTCGTATCATAGGCCAAAATATCATACCGAATGCCGGATATCATCATTGAGTGTAAGTGATGGAGGCCTTAGTGATCAGGTTCAAGGGCGAGGATGATGATGAGGATGAGTCTGAGGTTGATCAGGCTATAGAGGATGAGGAGGATGCTGGTCTAAACAGTGATGACCAGGCAGGAGAGGATGTGGAGATGCGTGAGGCTGATCTAGGTCATGATGAGATTCCTGCACCACCACACTTCGAGATCGGGGGTCCTTCTCATACAGCTCCTGAGGCACCAGACATGAATGCTCAGATGCTTGCTATGAGTTCCATTCTAGAGAGGATGGAGGTCAGACAAGAGCAGATGCACAACAAACAAGAGAGGATGGAGTCTCAGCTTACACAGGTTGCAGAGGATGTTAGAGTACTCAGAGATCAAAGATGGTCTCTTAGATAGATTGTACTAGGATTTCCTTTTTATTGTTTCTTTGATGTAACTCTTTGTAAAAACTTCCTAGAAATTAATGAAGTTCCATTTTGTTTCATTTTCTTATTGTGTGTTATACCTTTTCTTTATTGCATTAAGTTATGTTTGGTTAAGTCATAATTATTGTGAAACCCAGCCCTAACCTTGACCCGGAAACATTGTTGTTTGTAGGTCCGAAGACCCGAAGTAAAGGAAGAAGCCAACTATGGGTCATCTCAGTGGAAGACATGGTGTTTGACCTAGAAACCATGGAAGTTGATGATGGTGTTCTATACTTGGAAGCTTGTTCAGATTTAGAAAAGAAATTGCACCTTGTTGAAGATGAGACTAGTTGATGGACTTAAAGTGTAGTTGGACATGATTTGAAGGCATTTCTCTATACTAGGTAAGTCATATGTTGTGTTGGGAGAAGCTCATTGGGTTTGGACTTGATTTGGACTTTCAATTCTCTGTTTTGGCCTTGCTAACTTGCTTGGTCGACTGGGTGGTCGATTAGGCCAATCGACCAACAAGGTTAGAATCTGCCAAAGATCCTCTGTTAGGTCTATTGGTGCTCTATATAATAGAAGTACGTGTTTCATAGCCTCCTTTGTTTCTAAAACCCTCAGAGAACGTGAAAAGAGTCTCTCAAAGCCTCTCCTTGGTGTTTGAGAAGAACTCTTGCAAGACTTCAAGTTTTTCATCTCTTATTCTTCAATCAAAGGTTAGTAATCTCTCTTGTATGGTGTTGATCTACTCTTACTATGATTTGTTCTTTGTGTTGAGATTATGAAGAAGATGCTGCATCCTTGCAACCATTCTCTTCTACAATCTCCATTCATTCTTAAGGTTTTATGATCTTCATATTGATCTTAGACATGATCTTTGTGAATTCTTCATGAAGCCATGATCATTCTTTCAATTTGATTTCTCTAGCATGATAGATCTGTTTTGCATGATAGTTCCATGTATGATCTTCTAATTATGTTCTACTAGAATGAGATCCTATCATCTCTAGTTTTTCTCTTGAGTTCATAGCATGTTTTCATCGAAAACTATCAATGTTACCGAATTAGAAAGTCATGTTTCCAAATTAGTAAGTAGTGTTTTATTTATTTATTTATTATTATTATTTTTTTTTTTTATCATTGTTAGTGTCTAATATATGCTATTTTAGTGTTAGATTATTGTTTTAGAGGTTTCTTCCAAGTTTTGTAGTGTTTCGGATCTTGTAGCATGAGTTTCGGATAAAAAATCAGATCTCTTCTACGTACTGTTCAGGTGGTTGATTGCTTTGTCGACTGAGCCAAGCAACCACCCAATCGACCAAGCAAGACAGTTGATGTGTTATTTGTTCGATTTGATTTCTTTCGATCTTCGAACTTTTAGGCCTTTTTTCTAATGATGTATCTATGCTTGTTTAGGGTTTATTTGCTAAGTTTGGAACCATCCTCTTTGATCTTTGGATATTCATTGAGTAAGGATTATTGTTTCCATAATTACATAGATTGCGTGAATCTTAGTTTTTATTTTGGGAATTTCTTAGATTCACTATCATAATTGTATTTTCTTATTATTATATTACTATTGTAAGTACTTCAAGTACAGTAGTGTCATGTTCATGTATTCCTTTGTTTATGAATACTTATTCTTGTCATTTACATATGCGATAGATCATGTTTGTATGCATCTTTCTATATGATTAGATATCGGTTGTGTATGTTATGACTGAATTTTGAATGTGATTGAATAGGTATGATTTGGGATTGGGTAGTGTCCTTTTGACATTTTTGTCCTTGGACATCAGTGGGAATAATATGGGATATCTCCGATGGTGCCCTTTGACACTTTCTCTGATTATTGGTTGTCATACCTAGGGCTTGTCTAGTGGTGTTTGGCAAGGAATAATCTGTTATATCAGACTCGAATCGGAAGGGTATTGAGACCAAATGATCCGTGGTAGCAATGGGGATTTGTGGGCGCTCAAGATCGGTAACCAACCCGTGAGAGGACATGATTCACATTGTGGATACTCGTAAGAGGCCATTTATTGTTAGGGTTGCAAATAGTAGACTTGGGCTCATGGGCGCTCGAGAGTGGTGAGTTATATCTGTGAGAGGACATGAGAGCTTTCCGTCTATTATCTGTGGATGACCAATAGGGTTGATGAGTCCGTAGTCTGGGACTATGCTGACTCTAGTGAAAAGGATCGCCCGAGGCGAGGAATGGACGTATCTGGACCTGAGTTGATATAACTAAGTAGATGACTTGCATTTGGCTAGGTTTTACCTTGACATGCGCCAATACTTAGACCAAACGGTGATGTGAGAGAGCGGTGACCTACACCCCAGCCATGGATTGTCTCGAGGGATGAAGGACCCTTTGCCAACCGAGGATGAGTGATTTGAGACCTACCCAAAGAAGTATGGTGCTATGACTTAAAGCATGTCTGCCTGTAGAGACTAGCATACATAGAGTTAGCTTCATACATGCATTGTCTATTTCATATCACATTTCATCATGTTATGTTTTGCTATCATGTTATTTATGTTGTTATGGAATAACTTGCCTTGCTGAGTTCTTTTGAACTCACTCCTTTTTGTGCAAATATCTTTTGTTAGGTTATTCTACAGGTGTTGAGTATTATGACGGCCAGTATGAGGAAGCGCAAGATGAGGAAGCATAATTCACACAAGGTGTTGGCGGTTAGGAAGATCTCGGTGATGATCCCTCGTGTGATCATGCTACATACCATGATTAGCCCAACCATGGAGTGGAAGCGGCCGTGCCTAATTTCTGAAGTTTATACTTATAAAGATGTTCTTTATAAAGTAGAAGATACTTTAGTTTAGTTTGATTATTTCTTTCCTTACTTTCTTTTGGAAACAGTTGTAATCCTCTTCTTGACTTTTGAACTACATTTTGTTGTAATAGTGGAGTGAGATTCCACCTTTGAAATCCAGCCCAAACCTAGCTAGGACACCCTATCTGTTTTGGGTAAAGAAAGGTTAGTTTAATGTTACACCTTGAAGTTAGACTTTGATTTCAGTGTTCTATCTCCTTCTTCTCTCTTTTCTTCTCCTTACTATTCTATCTTGATGTTTTGATTGTGGAGAAGGTGTTACACTACTGTAACTACCTATTCTCTAATCTCCTTATGTCTTAGAGTGAACCCCCAATCACTCTATGCATTCCTTGAAACCACATGGTGAATCTCCTCAATTCTTCATTGATTTTGATTGAGTTTTTGGACAGTATGATCATTCTACTGTAGTTTCCTTTCTAATTAATGTTTAACATGTTTGATCTTAGCCTTTACTTCTGTTCTAATGTATGTCATCTCTTTGAATCAATTCCCCTTTCTTTCTAGCCATTATAGCCTTCTATGTTGATCATTGATATAAGCATTCTAGTAAGTTTCTATTTTTGATTCCTCTCATTCTAGGATTAGTATTCTTTTGATTTTCTATTTAGTTATTCTTGCCTCTGATATGTTTTTAATATTCCATTAGAGTGAAGCCTTGTTTTCTCTAATTCTTTCCTTGAATCCATGGTGAGTTTGCTATGAAAACCATGTTGTTTCCAATTTAGAAACTCATGTTCTCAAATTATAAAGTACTGATTTCTGACCATGGATGATGTCCAATTCATGCTAGATAGTCTTGGTATGTTTGTGTGAGGCTCCCTTTCGAATTTTGGATCAATCGGATTTCAAAAGAGGAAGTTATGACCAAAACAATGCATTCTGGCCTTACTGTCTCTATTTGTCAACTGGTTGGTCAATTGGGACTAGTAGATCAACCAATCGACCAATGAGATCTATTTTGACTGTTTAGGTCTTGGTTGCTCTATTTAAGTGCATCCTCAAGGTTATTTTGTCTCCTCTGCCTCCTAAGCCTCCGGAACGAGTCAGAGCTCCATCCCAATCAATTTCTTTGCACCCTAGGTTGGAATCTTGCAAGAACTCTTACATTTCTCTTTTTCTTAGATCAAAAGGTATGTCTACACTCTCTTCTTCTTCCCCATCAATGTTTTTCTTTTCATTTTGGACTGCGACAGTACAATAGATGCTGCATCCTCTGTTGCAAACATCTCTCCACTCATCTCTTATGGTTTCCTAAGGATTGATGGCTAATATAATGATCTTAATCATGATCATTGCAAGCTTTTGAAGGAACCATGATCTTCTCTTTGATCTTCTTCTTTGATTCATCTTCTTATTCAAATTCTTATATTCTTAGATCTGTTTTCTTGATTAGATTAGTGTACAATCTCTATGCTTTCTTTACTAGATTAGTAATCTACTAATCTTTGGTTTTCCCTTCATGATCATACCATGTTTTCTTCAAAAACCCTGATTGTTACTTTTATGGTAAGTTTTGTTTCCTTATTTGTATTTTTAGGTTTTGATCAATGATAGTGTTAGACTTGTTCTTTAGTACTAGTACACTGTCATTGTAATTCCCTTTTGTATGGTGGTGTTTCGAATCGCAAAATTATGTTTTCGGATCAAAAACCCTTTTTTTTGTCTATTACTGACTCAGTTGGTCGACTGACTAGGTTAGTAGACCAATCAATCGACCAATGAAGATAGTAGCTCTTTTCTTGGTCTCTTCTAATTCGTTTGATCTGGAAGCCTTTTATACTTCTTTCCTTATAAGGTATGTATACTGTTTAGGATCTTCTTGCCAAGTTTAGAAAGATTTTCCTTGATTCTTGGGATTCTCTTCAAAGTTATATGAGGTAAGGATAGTTACTTCCATAATTACGTAGATTGCGTGAATTTTAGTTTCTATGTTTGGACTCATTTGGATTCACTACCATAAATGTAATATCTTGTTGTGATTCTACTGATGTAGGCACTACAACTACAATTGCATTACATATATGAATTCTTTTGATTATGAATGCCTTTTATTGTCACTTATGTGTGAGATTGATCATGTCAACATATATGTTTCTATGTGATGAGACAATGGTTGTGTATGTTATGGCTGATTGATGAATGTGTCTGATTAGGTATGGTTTGGGATTGAGAGGTGTCCTTTTGACACTTTTGTCCTTGGACATCGAAGGGAATAGTATGAGATGTTCTCCGAAGATACCCATCGACGCTTTCCCGAATTATTGATTTTCATACCTAGGACTGTCTAGCAGTGTTTGGTTAGGAACACCCCCATTATATCAGACCCAAATCGGAAGGGTATTGAGACCGAACGACCTGTGGTAGCAATGGGGATTCATGGGCGCTCAAGACCGGTAACCAACCTGTGAGAGGACAGGAATCACATTGTGAGGGCCATTCATTGGTAGGGTTGCATATGGATAGACTTGGGCTCATGGGCGCTCAAGACCGGTAAGCAACCCATGAGGGGACATGAGAGCTTCCCATTTACCATATGTGGATAACCAATAGGGTTGATGAGTCCGTAGTCAGGGACTATGATGACTCTAGTGCGAAGGGTACCAGAAAGGATCGCCAGGGGTGAGGAATGGACGTATCTGGAACTGAGTTGATATAACTAAGTAGAAGACTTGCATTTGGCTAGGCTTAACCTTGACATGAGCCACTACTTAGACCAATGGTGATGTGAGAGAGTGGTGACCTATACCCCCAGCTATGGATTGTCCCGAGGGATGGAGGACCCACTACCAACCAGCGTTGTGAGATGAGACCTTCCTAAAGAAGTATGGTGCTATGACTTAAAGCATGTCTGCCAATAGGGACCAACATACATAGAGTTAGATTCATAAATACATTGTCTGTTTCATATCATATTGCATCATGTTATGTTCTGTAATCATGTGATTTATGTTATTGTGGATTTAACTTGCCTTACTAGGTTTCTTTGAAACTCACTCCTTTGTACAATATCTTTTGTTAGACTTCTCTCTACAGGTTCTGAATACTATGACGGTCCGTATGAGGAAGCGCAAGGTGAAGAAGATGAAGATGAAGACTGAAGAAGAAGAAGAGCCGACTGAGGATGTGAATTAGATTTCTCTTGTTTCTTCTAGACTTCTATTTTACTTGCATTAGCTTAGGGCTTTGCTTTAGATTTTGATCTACCTTCCGTTTATGTTTGTGGAGTATATTTCAGCTATACTCCACAGTTGTCTTTTGATTTGGTATCTTGTTATTCCGCACTTTGATATTCTTAGTGATACTTCTGAGATCCTTTCTTGAATTTTATTATTAACTTATTAGAATACAATGATTTGTTCTTGCTTTTGATTATGTTATTGTGCTAAATGGATATGATCATTCCTAAACTTGATCTTTTGGGCTATGGATCACTCCCCCGGGTAACCCAAATAGGGTATAGGCTGGGTAGATCTGGGCGGGATGTGACACCACCTCACTCTACACTTTTTGATTATACACATATATTTGGTATCATTTTCCGCACTCTAATTATATTGTCATTTTTTTGTCTTAACTTGATCTCTTGTTTATATTATTACACTGATTATATTTCATTCATGATTATGTTATTGTACATGTGGGAGGATGATTTCCTCGATACTTGTTCTTCGGGGCTGTGGATGACACACTCGGATATACTAGGTAGGGTACCAGCTGGGTGGATGTGACAATTATTGTGTATTATTCAACAAACATATTATGCTTCATCATTTGTGTCTCTTGTCAAAAGCTCTCCATTATTCATGTCACACCCCACCCGCCAGTCTCGATTACTCGCTCGACAACCCATAGGTCTGATCTGTCACAGGATCCATGGTCTTACCCATCAATAATAATAATGCAAGAAATAATAGATAATCAAGGGCAAGAGCAAGTTCATATAATTGATCAAAAGGATTATAGGAGTCCAAATACTCAAATAAAAGAATCAAATGAATCAAAAGAAATATCGAGTTCAGCAAAAGCAAACAAATAAACTAAATTATCTTCTTTCCAGTTTCTTTCTCTAAAGCTAAATAGTGTTCTTTATGAATAGCAAGAAAGGGGGTTCTCTAGTTCTTCTCCATACGATCTTCAAAATGTCTGGCAATCTGCCTCCGTCGGCCATCAATGGGTGCTATAAGCGCACTCCAAGTATCTGTAGGAAGCTTCATGGAAGCTATCTACATCTCCACTGATGGTGCAACATGTTCTTCATACAAGAGGGTTTGATCATACAAATTCTCTCCAATTTCCAAGGACATGCAACCATCTGTACAATTTAGTATAACATACAAAGAAAGGAATGAGTTCTGACAAACTCAGTAAGGATAACACATTTCTCATCCATATGTCGACACAATCAGCAATGCATATATGATATGAATGATATGCAATAATATGAATGCTACTAAGAACTAACTGTGCAAGTCTCTAGATAGTTGACATGCTTTAAGATATAACACCAGCCCTCCTCTGGGTAGGTCTAGTCACTCTAATCCCTCATGGATCCTGAGCAAAGTGGTCAAGTCCTCATCAGGCATCCATGGTTGGGGATTAAGTCAACATTCTCTTACCACGACCATTGGCATGAGTACTTGGCGCATGTCGAGTTTCTAATCCGATCAAAAGTCATATTGGCAACACACTATATGAAGTCCACATACTTCCCCTATGGCACCAACCAACTCGGTTCCATATCCTTCACAACCTAGGAATGAGAACCCTCATGGACTAGCTACCATTGTTGGACTCCACTCCGTAACCCTATGGTCATCCACATATTATTGGGGCGGAATGCTCTCATGACTGCTCACGACACCCGGGCCGCTCCTTGGACGTCCATGAGCCCAACCCTAACATATGCAACCCTACCATTGCATTATCAACAGTGGACCACTGAGTTTCCGCACGAACTGGTTATCGCTGTAGGATGAAACAGAGTCACGTCACCATTGTCACGAGTCATTCAGCTTCAATTCCCCTACCGAAAGGGTAATAGCATGTAGGGTACCTAGCCATGCAATTCTAGACTCCCTAGGTATTATGTCATCCAGCAGTCATGATAGTGCTGGAGGCATCAGTGAACATGTGTCCCATATGTGAAATCTAGCCCTAACCTTGACTTGGAAACCCTATTCTTTGTAGGTCCGAAGACCTGGAGTGAAGGAACAAGACAACTATGGGCCATCACAGTAGAAGACATGGTTTTTGACCCCGAACCCATGGAGATTGATGATGGTGCTCCATACTTGGAAGCTTTGGCAATGTTTGATAAGAAACTGCACCTTGAAGAAGGAGAGATTAGTTGATGAACCTAAGGGCTACTTAGACATGATTTAAAGGTATTTCTCTGACCTAGATAAGTCAGTTGTTGAGTAGGAAGAAGCCCACTTGATTTTGATTTGATTTAGGTCCTCAATTCCCGTGTCGGATCGACCGACTCCAGGCTTCCAACTGCTATCAAGATCTGAGAAAATCTTAGTTTTAGGTCTTTTGATGCTCTATTTAAGTAGACTTCGTGTTTCTTAGCCTCCTCTATTGCTAGAACTCTTTGAGAATGTGGGAAGCCTCTCCTTGGTGGTTGTGAAGAACTCTTGCAAGACCTATAGTTCCACTTCTCTTGTTCATCTTCAAGGTTGGTAATCTCTTGTTTTCTTATTGATTTACTCTTGCATGATCAAGTTCTTACTACTATGATTATGAAGAAGGTATTGCAACCTTGCAAGCACCTCTTCTACAGTCTTTAATGATTTATAATGGATCTCCATTCATTCTATTGATGATATGATCATCATAAGTGATTCTAGCCATGTTTCTTATGATTTCTCATGATGATTCTTTTAAATTGATTTCTCTAGCATATTAGATATGACTTTATGATAGTATTCATCTTTGATCAATTGCTAATGATCCTCTTGGCATGATCCTTCATTCTCCTTCGCATCCATGGTTGTTTTAATTGGAAATCATGCTTTTGATCAAAATAGAAAGTCATGGTTTTGATGCTTGTTTGATGATTAATCTATGCTAGTTAGTCTTAGATTATTGTTCCTTAGATTCCTTTGAAATTTCGGAGTGTTTTGAATCCCGGAAGTTGGGTTTCGGATAAAAAATTAGCTTTTGGCTGCGGGTACTATTCACCTGGTCAACTGGACCAGTCAATCAGCCTAGTCTGCCAGGCATGGACAGCATTGTGTCCTTCGTCTGATATGATCCGTTTGACCTCCGATCTTCTAGGGCTTTCTTAATGTTGTATCTATGCTTGTCTAGGGTTTATTTGCTAATTTTGGACTTGATCTCTTGTTCCTCCGGAATATCTTCGAATCCATATAAGGTAAGGACAGTTGTTTCCATAATAACATAGATTGCGTCAATCTTAGTTTCTATTTTGGGAATTTCTTAGATTTACTACCATTCTTGTATTTTCTTAGGATGATATGACTGCTGTAAGTACTTCAAGTATAGTAGTACCTTGTTCATGTATTATTTTGTTATTATGAATACTTATTCCTGTCATTTACATATTCGATTGATCATGTTTATATGTATCTTTCTATATGATGAGATATCAGTTGTGTATGTTATGACTGAATTGGGAATGTGATTGATTAGGTATGATTTGGGATTGGGGAATGTCCTTTTGACATTTTTGTCCTTGGACATCAGTGGGAATAGTATGGGATATTTCAGATGGTACCTTTTGACGCTTTTCCGGATTATTGGTTGTCATACCTAGGGCTTGTCTAGTAGTGTTTGGCTAGGATGTCCCTGTTATATCAAACCCGATTCATAAGGGTATTGAGACCGAGTAACCCGTGGTAGCAATAGGGATCTGTGGACACTCAATACCAGTAACCAACCCATGAGAGGACATGAATCACATTGTGGGTGTCACATCCACCCAGCCGGTAACCTACCAGGCATACCCGGGTATGTGATCCACAGTCCCAATGATCATGTATTGAGCAACCATGCCTCCCACATACGCGATAACACAATCATGAACAATAATAGTCAAGGTTAAAGCATATAATAAATGACATCAAGAATAAGATAAGGTCAGATAATCAGAGCACGGAATTAAAAGGTACCAAAGTATACATATAATCCAAAAAGAGAGAGAGTGAGCGGAAGTTACTCCCTCAGTGGCAGCAGAATGTAAATCAGTGAAAGTTTAAGTTACAGATCCATGTTCCAAAAAAAACAGTATAAAGGCCTAAGCTAGGATCTCCTCGGTCTTATACAAGATATACTCATAGGTGTACACATAGGAAACCAAACATGGGCTTTACCACACTAAGGTCGGGCTAATCTTGGTACGGAGGGTAACCACCCTCGGTATCTTCACCGTAACCTTCATAGTGGCCAAGACCTTCAGAGTAGTATGAGGGATCCTGGTCCGTCTTGAGGAATGAGCCATCATCTTCTTCAATACCTGCAAAGAAATCTAACAAAACAATTGAATAGAAAGGAATGAGTTCAAAAGAACTCGGCAAGGCAGTTATTCCATAATACATAAGCCATATGATACAAAACATCATATGCGAAATGATATGAAACAGATGATGCAAATATGATTTTAACTCTACATATGCTAGTCTCTATGGTAGACATGCTTTAAGTCATAGCACCATACTTCTTTAGGTAAGTCTCAATCACTCAGCACCGGTTGGTAATGGGTCCTGCATCCATCTCGGACAATCCATGGCTGGGGTTTCGGTCACCGCTCTCTCACACCTCCATTTGGTCAAAGTATTGGAGCATGTCAAGGTAAAGCCTAGCCCAATGCAAGTCATCTACTTAGTCGTATCATGTCAGGTCCGGATACGTCCATTCCTCCCATCCCGAGATCCTTTCCAATATCCTTCACACTAGAGTCACGGATATTACTCACCGGACTCACCAACCCTATTGGTCATCCACAAATAGTAGACGGGAAGCTCTCATATCCTCTCATGGATATGACTCACCAGTCTCGAGTGCCAGTGAGCCCAAGTCTAGCTATTTGCAACCCTACCAATAAATGGCCCCTTTCGGGTATCCGCAATGTGATTTATGTCCTCTCAAGAATATAACTCACCGGTCTTGAGCGCCCATCAAATCACACTACTACCACGGGTCGTTCGGTCTCAATGCCCTTCCGATTCGGGTCTGATACAACAAGGACATCCTAGCCAACACATCTAGACAAGTCCTATGTATGTCATCCAATAATCCGGGAAAGTGTCGATGGGCATTTTCGGAGAACATCCCATACTATTCCCTCCAATGTTCAAGGACAGAAATGTCGGAAGGACATTCCCCAATCCCAATCATACTTAACCAATCACATTCTCAGTTTCATCATATCATACATACGTGATTCTTCATCATATTGAAAGATAAGTTATAACATCACATGATCAAGTGTATAAGTAAATAACAAGAACGAATAGACATGATATACAAGAGTAACTAAACATGATACTATTGTTACAAAGTACCTACAATAGTCACATGATGCCTAAAATACTTCAATGAATGTAAATCTACCACATTTCCAACATAGCGGCAAGATTCACACAAATCATGTAATTAATTATGACAATAACCGTCCTTACCTTAATCGAATCGAATCTAATACCAAGGATCACTTAGAATAGTCCCCAAATCAGTGCTTGCACCCTAGACAACATATGTGCAACATTAGAGAAAGAAACAATCAAATCGGAGTTCAAACGGAGCAAATCGAGCAAATACAAGGTTGCTGTTCTCAACTGGTAGACTGACTCAGTCGACCAGATGAATAGTGACGAGCTGAATAGTGATTTTTGGTCTGAAACCTAGTTTTCGAGGCTTGGATTGATCCAAAACTTGGAGGGATTGATTGTAACAGTATAAGAACACTATCTAGCAAGTACTTAACATAATCTAATGGTCTAATTTGGAATACCCAAATTGAAACCCTAAGTTCTATAGGCTAAACATCAAGAATTGAAATGAAATTGGTTGCAAGAGCAAAGAACAATGGGGAATCAGCTAAGGGAATGATAAAAAGTAGATAAGAATCATAAACCAACAATAAATCAGACCTAGCATACATATACACATCAGTTTAGATCAAAGAAACAAGTTGGAATGGAGAGAATCATGGAAATGCAATGCTAGTGATTGAAATGGAAGCATAGTATAGCAAGAATGGAAAGAAACTAGTGTAAATGAAAGGGGAAACACATGACTAGGTGGGTGCAAGGTTGCAGAGTCATGATCTCAACAGCAAGAAAAAGGAGAGGAATGAGTAGAATAGAAGATGAGAGAGAGAAAACATACCTTAGAGAGGAATTTAGAGAAGAAATGCAATGATTGAGACAAAGATCCTTCACAACTACCAAGAAATGGTTTTGGGAAGCTCTCTCCTCGTTCTTTGGAGTCAAAATGATTAGGGTAGGGTTCTATTCACGAGTACCAATAAGTAGGCTTAAAATAATCAAGAAAATTGAAATTTTCGTATTTAATAATCTGCTGGTCGATCGGACTGGGTCAGTCGACTGACTGGTCAACTGGGTTAGTCGACCAAGCAGTCAACCAAGCCATGACAACAACTTCAAACAGGGAAATGGAAGGCCAGACTGATCCAAATTGAGTTGGGTTTTCTCCTATAAATCAATCAACAAGTCTAGATTAGAGAAATACCTTCGAAACAAGATTGGAAGAGCATCAAGTACTCCAACTAAGCTTTCCCTCTTCTAAGTGTAGTTTCTCACCGAACACTAACAGTGTATCCAAGTAAGGGGCATCACTGTCAATATCCATAGGCTCTGAGTCATACACCAATTCTTCAACTACGAGGGCCCACAAGTCTTTTCTTCTACCACTACGGGTCTTCGGACCTACAACACCAAAGGATCCAGGTCAGGGTCAGAGTTAGGATAGGGCTGAATTTCACAATGGGGGCCATTTATTGGTAGGTTGCAAATAGTAGACTTGAGCTCATGGGCGCTCAAGACCGGTAGCCAACCCGTGAGAGGACATGACAGCTTCCCGTCTATTATTTGTGGATGACCAATAGGGTTGATGAGTCCGTAGTCCGGGGCTACGCTGACTCTAGTGAGAAGGATACTAGAAAGGATCGCCCGAGGCGAGGAATGGATGTATCTGAATCTAAGTTGATATAACCAAGTAGATGACTTGCATTTGGCTAGGCTTTACCTTGACATGCGCCAATATTTAGACCAATGGTGATGTGAGAGAGTGGTGGTCTAAACCCCAGCCATGGAATGTCTTGAGGGATGCAGGACCCAACTACCACCAGCAGAGCTGAAGATATCAAGATGGTTGAGGGAGAATGATTGACCTACCAAAGAAGTATGGTGCTATGGCTTAAAGCATGTCTGCCTATAGGGACCAACATACATAGAGTTAGAATCATACATGCATTGTCTGCTATGTTTTGCTATATATTTCTTTAGTGCAAATATCTTTGTTAGATTGTTCTGCAGGTACTAAAGAATATGACGGCCAGTACTACGAAACACAAGCCGATGAGGCATACTACTCCCAAGGTGCTAGCTGTTACGAAGATTATGTTGAAGATCCCTCAAGTGATCATGTTGCGTACCAGGATTAGCCCTGTCTTAGAGTGGAAGCCGCCATGTTTAGTTTCTTTAGTTTATGTTCATGAAGATACACTTTATAAGTTAGAATAGACATTAGCTTAGATTGATTACTTCTTTTCTTCCCTTTCTTTTGGAAATTGGTTGTAATCTTCTTTTTAGTCTTCGAGTTACACTTCCGCTGTAGTTGTCGAGTGACTTTTCACACACTCTACATTTTGATTTATATATTAGTATCATTCTTTCCGCACTCTGATTATATTGTCATTCTCTTTTCTTATCTTGATCTCTTGTTTATATAATATTACATTGATTACATTTTGTTCATGATTATGTTATTGTGTATGTGGGAGTCTGGTTTTCTCGATACTTGATCTTCGGGGCTGTAGATCACACACTCGGGTATGCCAGGTAGGGTACCGGTTGGGTGTATGTGACTGAGTGGAATCAAAGCCCAAAGTTCAAGGAAACCCTAACCACAAAAAACAATGACGGAACATTCCTGAATCATAGTTCCAAAAGTGACTCAAGTATTCTTAGATGTGAATAATAGATAACTTGGACTATAAACTTAATTAATGAAGCATAACTTGTTGAATAATACACAATAACTATGATTTAACAAACATCACTTAATGAAATAAAAAGAAACTACATAATATACAATAACAAAATGAACTTTATTAATATTAGGAAAGTTTTACAACGAGTTACATCTAATAAAGCATAAAATGAAATCCTAGTACAATCTATCTAGGAGACCGCCTCTGATCTCTAAATACTCGGACATCATCTACAATCTAAGTGACCGAGACTCCATCTGCTCCTGTCTCGACTCCATCCTCTCATGCATACTAACATCTGCTCCTGTCTGACCTCCATCCTCTCCAGAATGGAAGTCATAGAAAGCATATGAGCATATAGGTCCGGTGTCTCTAGAGCTTCATGCAAAGGACCTCCGACCTCGAAATGAGATGGTGCAGGAATCTCATGATCATCTGGATTAGCATCGTGCATCTTGTGAAACCCAGCCCTAACCTTGACCCGGAAACCCTGTTGTTTGTAGGTCCGGCAACCCAAAGTAAAGTATGAAGTCAACTATGGGCCACCTCAATGGAAGACATGGTGTTTGGCTTAGAATCCATGAGAGTTGTTGACAGTGTTCCATTTATGGAAACTTGTTCAGGACTGAAAAGGAAACTGCACCCTGATGAAGATGGAATTAGTTGATGGACTTGTAGTATACTCTGACTTGGTTCGAAGGCATTTCTACATACTAGGTAAGCCACTTGGTGTGTGTGCAAAACCCCTTCAAGTTTGGATTTGATCTGAGCCTTCATTTCCCTATTTTTGGACTTGCTTGCTCGCTTGGTCGACTGGGCCAGTCGACCAATTAATCGACCAATGGGTTCTGTTTTGTTGAATTAGGTCTTGGCTTCTCTATTTAAGCCCAACTTCGGGTCTAATTCGTCTTTTGTACCTCCAAACTTCCTGGAACGAACCAGAGCTCTCCTCAAGTCATCTCCTCTGCATCCTTGGTGATTTTCTTGTCGGATCTTCGTCAAATCTCTTGCTTTTGTATCACAAGGTATGTGATCATCCTCCTTTCTTCTCTATCTTTGATTCTCCCTCCTTTTCTGTTTGAGAACAGTAGAGTTGATGTTGCATCTCTATTGCAACCATCACTCTACTCATCTTCTCTCTTTTCCTAAGGATTTAAAGCTTAATGGATGATCTTCATCAAGATCATCACTCGCTTTTGAAGGAAACCATGTATTCATCTTCTTTCCTTTTTTAGATTCAATGTTCTTCAATCTTATATCTATTTTTCTAGAAGATCTATACATGCTTTTCGTAAATTCTTTATCAGATTAGTAATCCATCATTCTATAGTTTCTTGTCCATGAATTTGCCATGATTTCTCCAAGAACCTTGATTAACTTATTTATGATAAGTTTTTGTTTCCTATTTTGTGACTTGAAGACTTGATGTTATTAGGGTTTTGAAGTCCTCTATAGACCAATACACTATCATTGTATATTCCCTCTTGTTTGGTGTCCTTTTGAATTACAAAATTCGGATTTTGAATCAGAAATCTCTGATTTTAGAGATTTTGTCAGTCACTGACTCTGTTGTCAGTCGACCAATCAATCGACCAATGAGGACAACAACCTCATATTTGGTCAGTTTTGGGTGATTTGATCTCTTTCATTCTAGGTTTCTTTCCTAATACTTGTTTAGGACTTTCTTTCCAAGTTTAGACAAGATCATCCTTGATCCCCAAGATCCTTTGCGAAGTAATTAAGGTAAGGATAATTATTTCCTTAATTACATAGATTGCATGATTTAGTTTCCATATTTGAATGCAACTACTTTAATTACAGTCTCTTATATTGACTTACTACTGATGCAACTACTCTAATTAAAGTAGCATTACTTATTTATGTTAAATTAGTTCGTGTATGACTTTACTTGCCAATTATATGTGAGTTGAATCATGTATTTGATTACTTTCCATATGGGGAGTTACTATATTTGTGAGATGATTGATTTATGGTTGTGAATGATTAGGTATGGTTTGGAAAGGGGAGGTGCCCTTTTGACACTTTTGTCCTTGGACACCTACGGGAATATTATGGGGTGTTTCCGGAGATGCCCTTTGACACCTTCCTAAACTGTTGGTTGACATACCTAGGGCTATCTAGTAGTGTTTGGCTAGGATGTCCCGTTATATCAGACCCTAATCAAAGGGGTATTGAGACCGAACGACCCGTGGTAGCAATGGGGATTCATGGGCGCTCAAGATCGGTAACCAACCCGTAAGAGGACAGGAATCACATTGTGGGGGCCATTCATTGGTAGGGTTGCATATGGATAGACTTGGGCTCATGGGCGCTCAAGACCGATAACCAACCCGTAAGGGGACATGAGAGCTTCCCGTTTACCATATGTGGATAACCAATAGGGTTGATGAGTCCGTAGTCAGGGACTATGAGGACTCTAGTGTGAAGGATGCCGGAAAGGATCACCAGGGGCGAGGAATGGACGTATTTGGATCTGAGTTGATGTAACTAAGTAGAAGACTCACATTTGGCCAGGCTTTAACCCTGACATGTGCCAGTACTTAGACCGATGGTGATGTGAGAGAGCGGTGACCTAAAACCCAGCCATGGAATGTCCCGAGGGATGCCAGAACCACTACCAAATGGCGTTGTGTGATGAGACCTTCCCAAAGAAGTACGGTGCTATGACTTAAAGCATGTCTGCCAATAGAGACCAGCATACATAGAGTTAGAATCATAATGCATCATATGTTTCATATCACATTGCATCTTACTTTGCTTTGAAATCCTGCTATTTATGTTATTATGGATTAACTGTCTTATTGGGTTTCTTTTAAAACTCACTCCTTTTGTGCTATGTATTGTTAGATTTCTCTGCAGGTTCTGAGTATTATGATTGCTCGTATGAAGAAGCGCAAGGAGAGGAGACATATCTCCAAGAAGGTGATTGCGGTTACGACAATTACGTTGAAAATTCCGAGAGTGGTCATGCTACTTACAATGATTAGTCCGTCAATAGAGTGGAAGCACCCTTGTGCCATTTTTGAGATTTATACTTATAGAGATGTTCTCTATAAGATTGAGAACGATTTAGTTACTCATTGTAGTTGTTGTTGGGATTAGTTTTGATCTCTTTTCCTCTCTTTTTGGAACTACTTTTCCGCTATTGGTAGAGTGAGATTTCTGCCTCACTTTACTCTATGATCTTGACATTTTTGTTACCTTTCGTACTCTGATGATATATGACTTTATTATTCCTTCCTTATTTGGATCTCTCATTTATACTTTGCACATTGATTATTTATCTTCATGATTATGTTATTGTCTATGTGGGAGGTTGATTACCTCGATACTTGATCTTCAGGGCTGTGGATCACACACTCGGGTATGCCAAGTAGGGTACCGGCTGGGTGGATGTGACACATCTCCATGTCATCTCCTGCCTGATCATTAGTATCTGGACCAGCATATCCCTCATCCTCTTACTCTGACTCATCATCCTCCTCTGGACCCGAAGATCTCTCAGTATGATCTAGCTGCATCAGTCCAATGGTCCTAATACCAATGGGATAGCCCAGATCTCTAGTAATCATATTTGTGTCCTCTAGTCTCACCCCAAAGTGCTTAAAGATGACAGTCAGAAGTCACCCAAAGCAAAGGTTTCTCATACCCGAATACTTGGCAATCTCTATCATGGCGTTCTGAATGATGAAAGCCAAATCTATCTCGAACCCCATGTAGATCCGGTAGATGACTAAAGCCTCCATCACTGATACCTTATGGTGATGACCGGCTTTAGGAATGATGTTTTGACCCATGACCCTAGCTGAAGGAGTCATCCTACCACTAATCCATGGACGGTAATAGCGATCGTCATCCCAAAGCATAGCACAGATCTCATGAAGCTCGTAGGGAAGAAGACATATGTCCAACGCAGCACTAGCTAGTATCCATATACAAGCATGTGGATAGAAAGGTACTCTGAAAATCTCTTCTAGTGTACGTGTAGTGAAGCGGATCCTTGTCTCTCGGACCTGACTTGCTACGACCAGCTAAAGAAGATCCACCCCTAACCCTCCTCAAAAAATGTTAGATTGCTGTAGAACAACCTCACTAATTCCGAATATACCGGTAGGTCTTCGGTGAACAAGTGTGTCCACTACATGACATCGAATCTCTGTCTGATCCTGAAAGTTCGAAGCTCCCGTAGTCATAGTAACCGACCATACTCGATACGGCAATGTCCAAAGAACACCTCATGCAAGAACTCCGCCTGTGGTGTGGTAAAACGGTGCCGATCGATGACCTCAGCCTGTGGCTGTAGCGGTACTCTACCCCTGCCTCTACCTCTCCTAGCACCGATCTATCGTCCTCGTGGTGGCATGATGTGTATATCTGTAGAATTGATGAAAGAAGTTGAATGTCAGTATTATTACGAAAAATTCAGCAAGAAGGGCATTTTCGTAATTTTTGAAAAATTTTTTATTTTGGCGAAATTGCAATTTGAACATACTAGCATGTGCATAATACTTGGAATAACATGCTAAGAAAGTTTATTTGAAGAAAATCCATTGAAATCTTGGTCTAAAGTCAAAACTTCAGCAACTAGAAAAGAGGGATTTTGCATTTTAGGTCAAATTTGGATTTTTGGAAATGTTGGAATTGATTCAAACAAATTGCATGTGAAAATCTAGCATATCATATCAAGCATGCAACAACTGATTTGGAGTTAAAATTCCTTGCAGATTGAGAGTAATTGAAATTTTACCAAATTGGGGATTTTTGGTTGCATTAGCAATGAAAGAATGCTTGTTTGTGTTAGTGCTTGATGTTTAAGGCTTGGCATTGTAAGAAAACAATGGGCATATGTTGCTAAGTATGCATAGTCATGTTTCTAACCTAGAACAGCAAGTATATCATAGTTTTTCAAGAAATCTAAGTGAAAAACATGACATGAGAAGGTGATGAATAGTGTTTACCTTGAGTTGATGATCAAAGTAAGTTGTGTTGTTGTTGTTGAAGCTCTAAACAACTTGGAATCACCTTGGAAATCCTTGCAAGACCTTTCTCTAGAACCCTCCCTCAAAGCAAGAGTGTTTGAAATGATTTTTGAAGTGGGAAATAAGGTTTAAAAGCTAATTTTCGTGTGTAGCCCAGCCTTGGTCAACTACCTGGTTGACTTCCCAATTGACCAGCCAATTGACCAGCTATGGGCTGAATGCTTAATTGCTGGTTATTGTTGGAAATTTGTGATTTTTGGCCAATAATTGGTTGTTTGATGACTATATTGATGATTATAAGTCTGATTTGAGTAGTTGAAGCGTGAGATCAAGTTGGTATTGATTTTTTCTTGGATATCTTGCTTCTGGTTTGGAAACCAAGGTGATACACTTGGTGGGAAAAGAAAAAGAAGAGAAGGGAGTTTCACCTTGGGGAGCACCAGTTTTGTTTATGAAGAAGGACACTAGCATGTGTCTATGCATTGATTACCAGGAATTGAACAAGCTGACCATCAAGAATAGATACCGCTGCCCCGGATTGATGATCTTTTCGATCAGTTGAAAGGTGCAGCCATGTTCTCAAAGATTGATTTAAGATCTAGATATCATCAATTGAAAGTGAGGTCTAGTGATATTTTCAAGACAACTTTTAGAACAAGATATGGTCATTATGAGTTTAGAGTTATGCCTTTTGGTTTGACTAATGCTCTTGCTATGTTCATGGATCTTATGAACCGAGTATTTCATGCTGTGTGTTGTGACTAAAATATCCACTTCCAGTTGATACTAGTTCAACATGTTTAACCGGATCCAACTGATGAGATGATAGAGCCTATGGGTTCGTTCGAGATTATAAAGGAAGGATGATCAACACCATCCAATTAGAAGCGATGATCCGATGGTCATGATTGAAAGTATTATGAGTGGCAAAATCTATATAAAAGGGGAAGGAAGATTCGTAAAGAGGTAAGTCT
This sequence comes from Hakea prostrata, assembly GCF_041222555.1. NCBI lineage: Eukaryota > Viridiplantae > Streptophyta > Magnoliopsida > Proteales > Proteaceae > Hakea > Hakea prostrata. The sequence goes on from NW_028291133.1 coordinate 553,212, forward strand.
CTCAGATATGTTCAAACACTGAATGATCTTGATTTACTCCATTAGAACAGTTCAGAAGCTCCTGCGAGCTCTGAGGAATTATCTTCACATATCTAACTAGACCGTCGGAGACGCGACGTCGATCAAGACGATCGGCTCCGTTTCTAACCGGTGTGTTTCATTTTCCAGTGAACAAGAGACTGACAAAGGAATCAAACCAACCAGATCTGTCCAGATCTGAGGAATTCAGTGCGAAGGTGGCGGTTCAAGGCTATCGGCAATTTTAGCACCAACATTTTGGTGCTTCCGGTATTCACGATATATGATGGAAGCACATATCCAATGGAGCATCTGGCTCAGTTCAATTCCGTTATGATGTTGGCAGGTAATTCTGATGTTTTAAAGTGTCGATCCTTTCCATCTTCATTGAAAGGTCCTTCAACAACTTGGTTCTTCAGTTTATTACCAGATTCTATTAGAGATTTCAGAGATCTAACAAAAATATTCTTCTCGAGATTCCAAAGTAGTATGAAGAGTAGTAAAACTGAAAATAATTTGGCTGCAATTCGCCAAAAATCAGGAGAAGTTCGGAGTTATATGAAAAGATTCAATCAAGAATCAATTCAGATAAAGAATTTAAATGGAGCAGTAGCGTACGATGCTATGTTTAGAGGTCTGACGGATGAACATTTGTTAGAATTCCTGATCATGAACAAACCGGCAAACATTGCAGAGTTGACAACTCGCTGTAACAGTATGCTAATATGAAAGACATCCTTCAAGCGAGGAAGGAGATTGATGGCAACGGAGGCAAAAGGAAAGAAGATGGAGTTGTGAGATCTAATTAGAGGGATTGGAGGAACAACAGAAATTTCCCGGGAAATGGCCCTGATCGTCAATTCAAAAGGGATATTCCGAGGCCATTTCAAGAAAATTACACTCCTCTTAATACTAAAAGGTTAGAGATTCTGATGCAAATTCAACATCAAGGAATTATAAAATGGCCATTACCAATGATAGCAAAGGCAGATGAGAGGAATCAAAACAGATTTTGTAGATATCACAGGGATCATGGTCATGATACTGATGATTGTAGAATCTTGAAATGAGATTGAACGATTAATTAGTCAGGGGAGACTGAATCACTATGTGTTCAAAGGAGAAATGGAGGTAACCGGAGAAATGTTGTTGATCAACCGAGAAGATGGAATAACCAGCTACCAGCAAGAAAGGATCAGGCGGAAGGAGATTTTCAATCTAACTCTCCAGATGAAAATGCTAAACATCAGTAAAACCAATAGGTTCAACAAGAAGCGGTCTCTGTCATGACCATCCCGGGAAGTTTAGATTTGAATTCAATTTCAAAGTCTAAGGCACATGCCAGGTATGTCAATGCTGTCGAATCTCATGTTATTCCTAAAAGAATCAAAAAGATGAAAGAGATAGTCTTCACAGAGGAGGAGATGGATGGAATTCAAGAGCCACATGATGATGCCATTGTGGTAGTCATTGAGGTGGCAAATAGGGATATTCACAGGGTCCTAGTCGATACGGGGTCTTCCATAGACATTATGTCTTATGAAGCCTTTCAACGGTTGAAGATGGATACGGTCAAGATAAAACCTTGTGGGACAAGATTATTTGGATTTTCCGGAGAATCTAATTCAGTAGAGGGAACTATGGAGTTAATAATCACATTGGGTGTGAAACCTAGCCCTAACCTTGACCCGGAAACCCTGTTGTTTGTAGGTCCGACAACCCGAAGTAAGGCAAGAAGTCAGCTATGGGCCATTCTAGTGGAAGACTTGGTGGCTGGCTTGGAATCCATGAGTGTTGATGTCAGTGTCCCATTTATGGAAACTACACCCTGATGAAGATGGAATTAGTTGATAGACTTGGAGTGCTCTCTGTATTGGTTCAAAGGCATTTCTATCTACTAGGTAAGTCACTTTAGGTGTGTGCAAAACCCCTTTATGATTGGACTTGATCTGAGCCTTCAAATTCACATTTTGAACTTGCTGTCCTGATTGGTCGACTGGACCAGTCGACCAATCCAATCGACCAATGAGTACAACAACCTCATTTTTGGATGTTTTGATATCTTTCCTTCTAGGTATCTTTCCTAATATGTTGTATACAATTGTTTAGGACTTTCTTCTCAAGTTTAGTCAAGGTCTTACTTGATTCCCTAAGATTCCTTTGCGAGTTATATAAGGTAAGGATGGTTTTTCCTTAACTACATAGATTGCATATCTTAGTTTCTGTATTTGAATCTTGTTAGTTTATTTCTTTAATTAGATTCTTACAATGATATACTACTGTTGTACTATCTTGATTTCAGTAGCACTACTTGTTTATATTAAATTGATTCGTGTATGATTTACTTACCAAATATATACAAGTTATGTATTATTATTGATTTCTTTCCTTATATGAAGTTACCATATATGTGATGTTATGGATTGATGCTTTTGTATTGCTTAAGTATGGTTTGGAAAGGAGAGGTGTCCTTTTGACACTTCTGTCCTTGGACAACTACGGGAATAGTATGGGATGTTTCCGGAGATGCCCTTTGGACACCTTCCTAAACTATTGGATGACATATTTAGGACTATCTAGTAGTGTTTGGCTAGGATGTCCCGTTATGTCAGACCCCAATTGGAAGGGTATTGAGACTGAACAACCCGTGGTAGCAATGTGATTCACGGGCGCTCAAGACCGGTAACCAACCCGTGAGAGGACGGGAATCATGTTGTGGGGGCCATTTATTGGAGGATTGCATATGGTTAGACTTGGGCTCATGGACGCTTAAGACCGATAACCAACCCGTGAGAGGACATGAGAGCTTCCCGTTTACCATATGTAGATAACCAATAGGGTTGATGAGTCCGTAGTCAGGGACTATTAGGACTCTAGTGTGAAGGATACTGGAAAGGATCCCCAGGGGCGAGGAATGGACGTATCTAGATCGGACTTGATATAACTGAGTAGATGACTTGCATTTGGCTAGGCTTTGACCCTGACATGCGCCGGTACTTAGACCAATGGTGATGTGAGAGAGCGGTGACTTAACCACCAGCCATGGAATGTCCCGAGGGAGCCGGACCCACTGCCAAAAGGCGTTGTGTGATGAGACCTTCCTAAAGAAGTACGGTGCTATGACTTAAAGCATGTCTGCAAATAAAGACCAGCATACATAGAGTTAGAATCATATTGCATCATGTGTTTCATATCATATAGCATTTTACTTTGCTTTGAAATCTTGCCATTTATGTTGTTATGGATTAACTGCCTTACTGAGTTTCTTCGAAACTCATTCCTTTTTGTACAATCTTTTGTTAGACTATTCTACAGGTACTGACTACTATGACGGACGGTACGATGAAGTGCAAGCCGATGAAGCGTACTACACGCAAGGTGTTGGCGACAATCAAGATTACTTTGATGATCCCTCAGGCGATCAAGTTGTGTACTACGATTAGAGGCAACGTGGTGTTGGAGCATCTCCGTTGGATTGACGAAGTCTACTATTTTGAAGATGTCATCTATAAGATAGAAAACTCTTAGTTTAGTTGTCTTTCTTATTTTTTGTTTGTTTCAGTTGTATTTCTTTTAGACTTATGCACTACTTTTCTGCTGTATCTGGTGGAGTGAGTTTCCCCCCTCTCTCTACTTCTTTTGATATCTTCGGATATCTGATATCATTTTCCGCACTCTGATTATATTAATTTTTCATTTCTTGATTTTAATCTTTGTTTATAATATTTAAACCTTGATTATTTCCTGTTTATGATTATGTTATTGTATATGTGGGAGGATGGTTTCCTCGATACTTGATCTTCGGGGTTGTGGATCACACACTCGAGTATGCCAGGTAGGGTACCGGCTGGGTGGATGTGACATTGGGATCGCATCCACAAACAGTAACTACGGTTACTAAATTCTTGTTGATAAAGAATCTGTCGGCCTACAATATAATTTTGGGAAGACCAACACTAAATGCTGTTGGAGCTGTAGTTTCGACAAGGCATCTAAAAGTAAAATTCCCAACTGAAGGAGGCATTGGAGAATGCAAGTCTGATCAGAGAACTTCGAGGCAAAGCTATACAACTTTTTTGAAAGATTCAAAAGCACAAGGTAAAGCTCTTGCTCTTACTGTGGAGGTCATGGATAACAGGGATGAAGAAAAAATTCAAAGAGGTGAACCAGTAGAAAAGTTGGAAAAAATTTGTTTTGGCCTTGAAAATCCAGACAGAGGAACCATGATTGGGGCTGATCAGAGCAATCAAGACAAGGACCAGTTAAAAGAATTTCTTCAGCAAAATGCAGATGTCTTTGCTTGGTCAGCACAGGATATGCCAGGTTTAAGCAGAGAGGTGGCAGAACATTGTCTCTTGATAGATAATCTATCAAACCGGTGAAACAAAGGCGAAGGAACTTCTCATCAGAAAAGAATGATGCGATCAAGGTTGAAGTGGAAAAGCTCAGAGAATCTAAATTTATTGAGCAAATTGAATGTCCCAAATGGCAGGCGAATGTTGTAATGGTGAAGAAGCATAATGGCAAATGGCAAATGTGCATAGATTATACTGATTTGAACAAGGCATGTCGTAAGGATTGTTATCCTTTGCCACAAATTGATCAGTTGATCAATGCCACATCAGGTCAGCAAATGTTAAGCTTTGTGGATGCTTATTCTGGTTATAATCAAATTCTTATGAAAAAGGAGGACCAACCCCATACAACATTCATGACAAATTGGGAAAGCTATTGTTATAAGGTTATGCCTTTCGGATTAAAAAATGCTGGTGCAACATATCAAAGGGCAATGAATAAATTGTTTGCTGACCAGATTGGAAGAAATATGGAGGTTTATGTAGATGATCTTCTCGTAAAAAGTCAATTCAGATCTAATCATCTCACTGATCTAAGGGAGTGCTTTGATGTACTTAGAAGGAATGGAATGAGACTCAATCTTGAAAAGTGTGCATTTGGAGTTTCGTTTGGTAAATTCCTTGGTTATATGGTTACAATGAGGGGTATTGAGGCGAATCCAGAGAAAATCAGGGTTATCTTGAATATGACAGCACCCAGCAGTATAAAGGAAATCCAAAGTTTAACAAGAAGAGTTGCGGCATTAAGCAGATTTATATCAAAATCAGGAGATAAATGAGCACCATTCTTCAAGGCGTTAAAAAATCTAAATGCACTTAACGAATTCAAATGGTCAGAGGATTGTCAGAGTTCATTTGAAGAATTGAAAAGGAGGCTAACCAGTCCACCAGGTCTGTCTCAACCAAAGCTAGGAGAGGTCTTGCAGATATATTTATCTTCTTCGAAGGCGGCAGTGAGCGCAATATTAATTCGAGAAGAAGGTACTATCCAAAATCCAATCTACTTTGTAAGTCATACATTGTTAGACGCAGAGTCTAGTATCCAGAATTTGAAAAACAGGCTTTAGCTTTGGTAATAGCGGCCAGAATGCTTAGACCCTATTTTCAGGCTCATCCAATTATTGTTCTTACTAACTGGCCTTTAAAGAAAATATTGCATAAACCTGATCTGGTGGGGAGAACGGTATAATGGGCAATAGAGTTGACAGAACATGATATAGATTATAAACCCAAAACTGTGATAAAGGCACAGGTGTTGGCTGATTTTATTGCTGAGAGTATTTCACCACCAGAGGAAGAAAAAGATTCCAATGAAATATCTACCGAGTGGACTCTACATGTGGATGGATCAAGTCACTCTCAGGGATCAAGAGCAGGCGTGATTTTACAAAGTCCGTTCGGATTTGTAATTCAGAATGCACTTCGATTTAATTTTCACGCTTCAAACAATGAGGCAGAATATGAAGCTCTCATTGCAAGCTTGCGACTGGCTAGATCCCTCTGTGTGCAAAACATTGAAGTAAGAAGTGATTCTGAGCTGGTGGTTAGCCAAGTTATAGGAGTATATGATGCGAAAGATGATCAGATGATCAGTTATCTTAAGAAGGTGTTGGAGTGTAAAGGATGGTTTTCACAATTCTCGATCATGAGAATATCCCGAAATCAAAACAATGAGGCAGATTCTCTGGTGAAATTAGCATCTGCAAAGTCAACTTCTTTACCGCAGGTTGTATATATTGAGGAACTGGATATCCTAGCATATTCAGAGCCAGAGATAATGGAAATTGATGCAAAAATATCTTGGATGGATCCTATTATACAGTATCTTAAAGAGGGTATTCTTCCGAGGATAGAGAAAAGGCCAAAACTGTGAAAAGAAGAGCTGCCAATTTTATTCTAAAGAATGAATTGTTATATAAAAGAACAATTTTTGGACCACTTTTGAAATGTTTGGGACCATCTGATGCACAATATGCTCTAGCAGAGGTCCACGAAGGAATCTGTCTAAGTCATCTAGGCGAGAAGGCTTTGGCTTATAAAGTTCTAAGACAAGGATTTTATTGGCCACGCATGCAGTTTGAAGCAATTGAGTATGTAAGGAGATGTCATCAATGTCAAATTCATGCACCAATTCAGAGCCAGCCGGTGGAACAACTAACATCAATTCTCAATCCCATTCCATTTGCAATGTGGGGGATGGATCTACTTGGTCCATTTCCTGTTATTACCGGAGGAAGGAAATTCGTGGTAGCTGCAATTGATTACTTCACAAAATGGGTGGAAGCAGAAGCCTTAGCCACGACCACCACAAATCAAACTGAAAAGTTTTTCAGAAACAGTGTTATATTTAGATATGGTCTGCCGAAGATTTTACTGATGGATCATGGAACTCAATTTGACAATGAAAGATTCAAGGAATTCTATGCAGATTATCACATCGAATGCAAAAACTCTTCTGTAGCGTATCCTCAATGCAATGGTCAAATCAAAGTCACCAACAAAACACTTTTACAAGGAATAAAGAAGAGACTAGATGAGGCAAAAAGCCTATGGATCGATGAATTACCTCATGTACTGTGGGCGTATAGGACTACAGTTAGAACACCAATAGGAGAAACGCCTTTTAAGCTAGCATATGGGTCTGGGGCATTGGCTCTAGTGGAGGTTATGGTGGGATCAGACAAATCGGAAAGGTTTGATCCGATGACTAATGAAGAAGGGTTGAGGACAAACCTTGAATTTTTAGATGAAGTCAAAGAGAGAGCTTTATATCGCAATATAGAATACCAAAGGAGAACAGCGGCGTATTATAACGCTCGTGTCAAACCTAAATCTTTTAGAGTGGGAGATTTGGTCTTGAGAAAGAAATCAGCATCAGATCCAAGGAATTGTGGAAAGCTTTTTGCAAACTAGGAAGGAACATATGTGGTGACAAAAATTGTAAGCAGAAATACATATTGGCTTAAGGATGCTTATGGGAGCTGTTTGAAACTACCGTGGAATGTAATTCATCTCAAGAAGTATTATCAATAAAAAGGAAACAGGATTTTCTGGTATTCTTGAAGAAATCATCTTATTAATCGTTGTCATCAAAAGATTCTTCTTCATTTAGTTCAAAAGGTATTTTTGGCGGACTAGTCTTCTGATCATGCCTTTCAACGCTGATCCAAGGTCATTCCTTCCGAGGGTGATCCAGACTTTCCGAAGTCAGGCTCAAGTAGCCAGCCTTCCGAGGTTTGATCATGCCTTCCAACGCTGATCCAGGGTCATTCCTTCCGAGGGTGATCCCGACTTTTCGAAGTCAGGCTCAAGTAGCTAGCCTTTCGAGGCCTGATTATGCTAGCTAATCATGGATCATTCCTTCAGAGGGTGGTCCCGACTTTTCGTAAGTCAAGCTCAAGTAGCCAGCCTTCCGAGGCCTGGTCATGCTTTTCGAAGCTGATCACGGATCATTCCTTCCGAGGGTGGTCTTGACTTTACGTAATTCAGGCTCAAGTAGCCAGCCTTCCGAGGCCTGGTCATGCTAGCTTAATAATGGATCATTCCTTCCGAGGATGGTTTCGACTTTCCGAAGTCAGGCTCAAGTAGCCAGCTTTCCAAGGCAGCCTTTAGATTGAAAGCAAAGGAGTTGATCAATAAAATTTCTCACAAAGCAGATTATGTGGAGGATTTTAATCAAAAACGCAAAGACTTTCTCCAAGCCATTATCTAAGGATATCTGACCAGTTATGAAAGCTTCATTAGCAATTTTTATCTAAGGATATTTGATTAGTTATAACAGCTTCATTAGTTGTATTCTCCTCAGGAATATTTCGTTAGAAGCTAATTAAGGTTACAGATTTGGTCAAAAGGGTATATCTAATCAGATATACAATAGCCTGAAGATGGTGGTCATTTAACGTCTGTGGTCAACATTATAAAGAATCTCTTCAAAGTACTATTTTATCAAAACCACAGGGAGCAAAAGAGAAAAGAAGGAAATTCTATTGATATAAAAGATTGACAAAGTCGGAAATCTTATATATTAAAGAGGTTAACAAAAAAGTAAATTGAAAAGCAAAAGAGAATGTTTTCTTAAATTTTTGAACTTGCAAGTGGATCAACATCTGCAGCAACTTCTTTATCACCTTGAGAAGGTGAGTCATCATCATCATCATCATCTTGATCATTGGCAGAGTTATTATTGCCAGAACTGGAAGACTCATTATTGTCATCATCATTATCATCTTCTGATGAACTATTAGAGTTCGGGTGTTTCAAATTCTTGAGATAAAAAAATGTTCTAGATGGGAGAAATTATGGGGGCAACAGCTTGAAATTTATGTTGGAGTGAATCTTGAGGATTTTCGAGAAGATTTGGTCAGAACAGTCCTTTACCATACTCTTGCAAAATCCAAGGAAAGCTAGGTTGTCTCCAACTTCCTTTATAGGTGAGTACTTCAGAATAAGCATTGAAAGCAGCTCCAAAACATCTGTAGGTTAATCAATAAAGACCAAACATAATAAATACATGAAATCCATAATAAATCAGTTTTAACGAAAAAGATAGAGATTTGTTCCTTACCCCCATCCATGAGAGTAAAGGTCAGGGTCGGACATTCGAGCTGTTTCTCTCTTGTCACGAGGAATCCTGCCTTTGGTTCCCCATTCTTTGGCAACCTCCCAATTATGGCTGGCTGTATGATTCTCTTTCAAAAGCCATCCAGGGTTTCCCGAGTCAACAACACTCAGGGTATCATCTGGTTGACCAGGGATTGGTTGGAGATCGGCAACTTCAATCACATTTTGGGGATCTACATTCATGGTAGCATCATTTGAATCAGCCTGCATAACAAAATCTTCAGCCACAATATTTTCTCGATCTCCAAGACCAATCTGTGGTTCAACTGCCATATGGGCTTCTTGGGGAGCAACACTAATTTCAGTAAGGACAACTTCAAGGATTTCTTCAGGTGGAGGGACATTCTGGTTATTTTCTTCAGGAACAGGGGTTATATTGATGTTTGGAATGACATTATCCATACCAGGATTTGATAAAGGCAAGACAAAAGCAGAAGGTACATTCACAAAAATATTTTCTTCGGCAACAATTTCCAAAGGAGGATTGGAAACATCAAAATTCACATCAAGTAATTGATCAGCAATTTCTTCAATGATATCACCTGCAGCATGAATGAGCTTCAGCAATTTTCTTCAGATGATCAAAAGAGTAGTCAAAAATTTCCTTACCTTGACCTTCATTCTCGACCATCTTTTCTGGGAGAATTGAAGTGTCATGGGGTAACTCAGCTGATATGTTTGGCAGTATGTGTTCTATGTTTTCTTCAACATTGGTTTCAATGCTAGTAGGGACTTCTTCTGGAGGATTGTTTTCTTCAGTGGGGGCTTCAATGGGAACAGAATTAGATTCTTTTTTCTTCTTTTTCTTGGAACCAGATAACCCCTGACCAGAAGCTGGACTTGTAGACCGAAGTCTACATCTCAAGGTGTTGGAAGTTTTGGAAGTCCTCATCTTGGGACCAAGAGTTTTACTAGCTACAGTCTTAACAATTTGAACATCAGGATTTTCTCTAACAAAGTCTTCTGGAGCCTGGTCAATTTTCTCCTGACCAGGGGAAGATTCCTTCTCAGTAGATTTTCTTTTGGAAGAACGGAGGGCATTGTGCTTTCTTTTCTTGGTGGATTTGGCAAGCTTGGGATCAGATTTTTCTTCTTCTAAAGCAACTCTTCGAAGTTCAACAACACTGGGAATTGGATGAGCAATAGTTTCTGTATATACATAAAATGAAGATAAGGTTTAAAGAAAAAATAACGATAAAAGGAGGAAAGGTATATCATTGTTATTATCCTTACCTGGGAAGAGACCGTGGTTGACTAGGCCTGCATCTGTTTTTAGATCAGTCGCATCAATTGGAGTTCCAGCAGGAATTAAACCTCAGGTCTCTCGGTCATCCTCACTGAGTTCTAGACGCTTATTCAGGGGAAACATGGAGTTCAAGGAATGTAAACACCATCGGGAGCGGAAATTTGGATTTGGAATGGCCAGAAAAAAAAATTTTTCTCGCCACTGTTTGTTATCATGAGGAATGGAAGAGTCAATGAAAATCTGGGATTCTTTACCCAATTCATTCACAATACAGGTTCTTCTGGCAAAATGAATGTATCCGCGTTCACGGGATACCTTCAAGGTGTAGTAGTTCCTAAAAAGATCAATTGAGGGGATGCGATTCATTCTAAGAATGAAGGCGAAAAAGCAGTAAACCAACCTCCAACTATTTGGACTGAGTTGGGAAGGACAAACATGATAATAATCCAGCAAAGATTGGACTATGGGGATTAAAGGAATTTTAAAACCTGAATCGAGATGGTCAAGATAAATGGTGATGACTCCTGGATCAACGGTATTGGGGCGATCAGAAGGTTCGAGAGCCCATATTTTAGCATCGGAAGGGAAGTGATAATTTTCTAAGTAAGAAGCCAGGTGAGACTTCTTTACCTTGGTAGGATACCACTCTGGACCTGCATATTTTGGGTCCATTTTCTCCTTGGACATGTCCACAAGCGTGTAAGCAACGATAGTTTCATCATGAGCGTACGGAGAGGGTTTCCAGTCCAAAGGATTCCGATGGGAAGAAGAAACACCAAACATATCTTTCAGTCGTTCGATACTTGGAGGAACAATGGGTTGTGTGGAGGCACTGGGTGTTGAAGGTTGGAAGCAGGATCCATGGTGGAAACAGAAAAGAAAGAGGAAGAAAATTTGAAGGATAAAACTTGAGGAGAAGTGATAGAAAATGGCAAATGAATATATTTGATATTCTCGAAAAAGGAAGACATAGTACGGAGGAGAGAAGGTGACAGTTGACAGATAAATATATAAAGAATGAAGAGAGGTGAAAGGAGGTTTCTTGAAAAAATGGGGGGAAGTATACGATGTTCCAAGATCAATGGTCATTACTTTTCATAACTGACGCGTGGAATCAATCGGTGGATTTAGGGGAATTTCGGTTGAGAATACGAGGATGATGTATGAAAAGTGAGGGAGGACATGATAACCGTACATGGGGAAGAGACAAAATTTTTGATCAAACGGCGCAAGAGAAGATAACGTTAAGGAAGATGAAAAGTTATATTTAAGAATTTATGAAGAGTCTGACAAAAAGGAGACTTCGGCTAGTCTGCAAGATGATTTGGGAACTGAGCACAGAGATGTAATAGCACGCAAGATGGTTTGAATTAAGAAAGTTATGGTTTTATAAGGAGGGTGAACCATAAGTCAACATTCAAGTTAATGATGATATGATGACCTGGCGTTATAGTTTTTTGGAAATTATAAAGTACCTTGGGAAAGACATAAGAGCTGAACAGGGTATGTTGGATGATTTTGATAGGAAGGTTCAAACCTTCTGACCAGAGTCTCGTATAAGTTCGACCTGATCAGCAGGCTTGGGTTGTGACTAAAATATCCACTTCCGGTTGATACTGGTTCAACAGGTTTAACCGGATCCAACTGATGAGATGACAGAGCCTATAGGTTCGTTCGAGATTATAAAGGAAGGATGATCAACACCATCCAATTAGAAGCGATGATCCGATGGTCATGATTGAAAGTATTATGAGCGGGAAAATCTATATAAAAGGGGAAGGAGGATTCGTAAAGAGGTAAGTCTCTCAGATACATTCAAACACTGAATGATTCCTGATTTACTCCATTAGAACAGTTCAGAAGCTCCTGCGAGCTCTAAGGAATTATCTTCACATATCTAACTAGACCGTCGGAGACGCGACGCCGATCAAGATGATCGGCTCCGTTTCTAACCAGTGTGTTTCATTTTCTAGTGAACGAGAGACTGACAAAGGAATCAAACCAACCAGATCTGTTCAGATCTTAAGGAGTTCGTTGCGAAGGTGGCGGTTCAAGGCTATCGGGAATTTTAGCACCAACAATGTGCTTAACAAGTTTGTGATCGTCTTCATTGATGACATCTTGATTTACTCAAAGAGTGAAGAAGAGCATGTGAAACATTTAAACTTCACTTTGCAAAGGTTGAGAGAAAAGAAGATTTATGCGAAGTTTAGCAAGTGTGATTTTTGGCTCTCAAGGGTAGTATTTCTTGGCCATGTGGTTTCAGCTGAAGGTATTCGTGTTGACCCCAAAAAGGTACAAGCAATTGTTGATTGGGAGAGACCAAAGACCGTGATGGAAATAAGAAGTTTTCTAGGAATGGCGGGATACTATAGAAGATTTATTGAAAACTTTTCTAGGTTGGCTGGCCCTATGACTAAGCTAACTAGAAAAAGAAGAGAAGTTTGTGTGGACTGACGCTTGTGAAAAGATTTTTCAAGAGTTGAAAGATAGATTGACACCAAATAAATTCCTACTTGTCTGATATGATGAGGTGGTTATGTGCATGTACTTTGATTGAGCAAACTCCAAAAATTTCAAAAATCCATTTTTTACCTAGTTTGCAAAATCCCCTCTTTTCTTCTTGCTGAATTTTGACTTCTAGACCAAGAAATTGATGGATTTTTCTCAAACAAACTTTCCTAACATGTTAATCCAAGTATTATGCACATGCTAGTATGTTCAAATTGCAAATTTTGGCAAGATCGAAATTTTTCGAAAAATTATGAAAATGCCCTTCTTTATGAATTTTTCACAAGTATACTAACATCAGTCTTCTTTTTGTTTTCTTAACAGTCATTAGCGTCATGCTGCCACGAGGACGAGGGCAACTAGTAGGTGCTTGGAGAGGCAGGGGTCAAGTGCCAGCTCAACCACGAGCGAAGATCCTTCGATTTGATCGATTCAATACGCCCCAGGCGGAGTTTTTGTTTGAGTCATATTTTGAGTACTGTCACATAGAGTATGGCCAGTTACTCCATCTATGATAGCTTTGGATCTTTAGGATTAGGCAGAGGTTAGATGTCATGCAGTGGACACACCTTTTCACTACAGATCTTCCTGTATACCCTGGGTTAGTGAGGTTGTTCTTTAGCAACCTTACATCTGTCGAGGAGGCCAGAGGTCAGGGTGGTGCTTTTCGATTGATCCTTTAGAGCAGGGTCCAGGAGACACAGATCATGTTTTCCATGAGGACATTGGCTGATATCTTACAGGTACCGTACTATCCACACGAGTGTAGGTGACCTACTAGTGCTGAGGTGGACAACTACTTATTACCCTATGAGCTTCATAAGATTTGTGCTACTCTGTGGAATGATGGTCGGTGCTATCGTCCATGGAACAGTGGTCAGAGGACAGATTCGGCTCGGGTCATCGGTCGCATTGTGGGCCGAAACATCATGCCTAAAGCCAGACATCACCATCGGGTCACAGTGATGGAGGCTTTAGTGATCTATCGTATTTACATGTGGTTTGAGATCGATTTGTCCTATATCATCCAGCACACGATGTTAGATATAGTAGAGCTTCCTAGCAAGCGGAACCTTTGCTTCGGACGACTTCTGACATTAGTTTTCTAGTAGTACTTCAAGGCGAGGCTGGGGACATTGATGAGGTTACTGGAGACTTGGGTTATGCTATTGGGACTAGGACTATCCGTCAGATGCAGCTTACCCAAACAGAGAGATCTGAGGGTGAGGATGGTGATGATTCTGAGGTTCTAGAGGATAAAGGTGATGCTGGTCCAAATTCGATGATCCGGCCAGGAGAAGACACAGAGATGCATGAGGCTGATCCAGGTCATCGTGAGATTCCCGCATCATCACATTTTGAGGTCGGAGGTCCTTCACACATAGCTCCCAAGACACCAAATTTGTATGCTCAGATGTTGTCCATGACTTCTATTCTGGAGAGGATAGAGGTCAGGCAAGTGTAGATAGAGTCAAAGCAGGAGCAGATGCAGTCTCAGTTGGCACAGGTCATAGAGGATGTTAGGATTCTTAGAGAGCAGAGACAGTCTCCTAGATAGTTTGTACTAGGATTTTCTTTTTATGCTTTATCAGATGTAACTCATTGTAGAAACTTTCTATAAGTTAATGAAGTTCATTTTGTTTCACTTTGTTTTGTATTATGCATCTTCTTTTATTGCATTAAGTGATGTTTGTTCAATCATAATTACTATGCATTATTCAACAAATATATTATGCTTCATTTATCAAATTTCAAAGTCCAAGTTCTCTATTATTCATTCTAAGAATACTTGAGTCACTTTTGGATCTATTGTCACATCCACCTAGAGGATACCCTATCTGGAATACTTTGTGGAGTGATCCACAGCCCAAAAGATCAAGTTTAGGAACGATCATAACCACTTAGCACAATAACTTAATCAAAAGCAAGAACAATTCATATTTTTCAAGTAATTTAATAAAAGTCAAGGAAAGAATATCAGAAGAATCACAAGGAACATCAGAGTGCGGAAAAGATACCAATAAAATAAATAATTGAAATGTGAAAGGAGGCGGAAACCCACTCTACAACAATAATGGAAGGTAGATCGAATAAAACTAAAGATTACAACCGGTTCTCAAAAGAAGGGAAAGAAAAGGTAAGCAACTAAATTACAGTTTCTTCTAGCTTATACAATGTTTCCTAAATAACAAAATCATAAGAAACTAAGCTAGGCCGAATCTGCTCCTTCTTGATATCAGTCTCAGACTGCTAGTATTTATCAACGTGTTCACCGCAACCAGTGTGGTACTGATGCATCCAAAAACTGCTCAGCCCTTAGATCTCCTCCTAATGACCTACAAAACGAAAGTGTCAGATGTGGCTAGGCCGCGGGGGTCGGGAGTCCACCTCCGAAGGCTAAGTCAGTTGATGAACTTAATAACAAACGGCTCTGCTAGAAGCACAGAGCTAAGGAATGAAGAACTGGGAAAGGTGATCTAGATCGTAAGCCTTTGATAGCTTACGTCTACCAATGTGTATGTGAATCTGAGTCCCCCTTACCTCGTAGGCAAGTAAGGTTTATATAGAATGCACCTTCGAATCTCCTTTGTTGGATGTACTCGAGCCTTCTTCGGGTAGTCGTTGGGATCTCAACAGTTAGATCCGTTGAGCGGTAGACTTCTACTAGTTTGGGCTAGTAGAGGACTCCTGAGAAAACCTCCAGGTTATGCGATGATTATCCCTTCGATAATAATAAGCAACAGCCGCCAATTTGTGGCTGCCATCATTAGGGTAATTAACCTAATCCATAAGTTGGATTAGGGCGTGCTTGTAGTTGAATTAGTTTTCTTCCTCAACAAGCTATCTTATGGATCCGGTTCGCTCGGAAGCGAGTCGATTCCCTCTGTCTCGACCGGGGTCGAGGGTCAAACCGGGTTCAGTCAAACCGAGTATGAACCCGGTTCAATCATATTTTCTCCATATCACGAGCCCCCCCGACCAAGCGTTCGGTCGAGCCCGAGGGCTTGGTTTTTAACTGGGTTCTTTGTCAGGCAATAGTCTCTGCGTGTTCCATTAAATGTCATATCACATTTAATGTGGTGGTCACTTTTCCTCGAGCATTGTGAGGGCAATGCCATGTGTCTCTTTGCAATCGATCTATCGCGGCTCACGTAACCCAAGCGACGGTTTCCGAACGCCTGTTTTGGATTCGTGAGTTCAAACTTTCAAAACGTCTTCTAATCTCGACCATCGATGCTGAATCAATCTCGATCGTTCAGATTCCCGAACACTCGTGCGGGTGCGGGTGTTTAAAAGCTATTCGTTGTCTTCGTAGGTTTCATTCTTCTTGTCTGGAATTTGAGCCTTCGTCGTCTGCTTCGCGCCTTCTTGCTCTTGAGCTTTTGCCTCACTGAATCAGTAAGTTTACTGGTTCCTTTGCAAAGTTTTAAACTTCCTATCTCCAGTCTTAGTAGTGGTAACGAAGCTTTTGCTTCCCTTCCTTCCAAACAATCGAATAGTGATAACAAAACCCTAACTGTCCTCTGGCGCGAATTTGCTGAAGTTTTCCAAAAAGGTTTAGAGAGAAAAACCGAAACTCCTTCCGTCCTAAGTCTGGATCTTCCAAGACTCCTAGGATAACTGGCGAGTCTTCTAGGCAGCCTCAAACTTCCAGGTCTAATGGCGGACCTAGTTCTGTTCCCTCTTCTTACAAGGAGGAAACCCTTCTTTCGGCAATCCAGGATTTTGATTTCCTCTCTTATCAGGTTAGGGCTCCCCACCCTGATGAGAGGGTTGATTCAACCCTTCCGGGTGGGTTTTCCCTGTACATAGATGCACTGGAAAGCGGGGTTCGCTTTCCCTTTTTTAATCCTTTGTTCTCAGCCGTTCTGAATCACTGGGACATTTGCCCTGGAATGCTCCTTCCCAATAGCTAGCGTCTCATCGTCGGCTTCTTGGGTTTGTGTTTTGAACTTGGCGTTACGCCATCTCTTTCTCTTTTTGTGCACTTTCATATTCTTTCTATCTCCCATCCTCCCGGTTGGGTTTTTCTGTCCAAACACAATAAGGCTGAACTTGATTGGAGGGGCAACATTCTTTCCAAAAGAACTTGCCCTTCCAACCACAAAAGATGGCGCAAACGATACTTTTTATGTCGAGCACCTCAATCAGATCTCAACTTCCCGACCATCTGGAAACAGTGTACTTCCTATTCTGAAAGTAACCGGGGCCTTCCCTTATCCAAAGAAGACAAGGAATGCTGTGTTGAGGTGGAGTATCAAGAGATATATGGACTTGAGGTGGAGTAAAACTCCATCCTTCAGTACTGGGGCTTAGCTCATTGTGAGCTTCTAACCATCACCCTTCATTTTTATTGAAGTGATATGTCTTTTCATAATTCTGACTCTTGTTCTTCCTCGCAGTGCCTCCAAGAATGAATCCTGAGAACCTGCGGGTGAAGGCCGCTAGGGCCGTTGTGACAGCTGAGCAACGGTCGCCTAGAGCCTTAACCACTGATCAAGAGGCTTCTGTTCCCTCTCCCGACCCTTCTTACAGGGGTATCAGGAACATCAAGCCCATGGCTGATGCATCGGGTAAAGGGAAGAAACCGATGGTGGAGAGGTCAAATGTCCCCTCCTCCGCTCGAACCAAAAGGAAGCACGATATAGTTGATGCTTCCTCCCATAAAAAATTCAAAAATTCTGAGGATTGTGAGGAGGTCTTTACCCCTCAGTGGACCGTGAAGCCAACCGATAGGGTGACACAAGACCCTGAGAAAGCTGCAGAATGGAGCTCCCTCAGTATTATACCTTCTGATCGTCGGGAGTTTGAAACTCTGGACGATGACGCCCTTGTTAGTCAGTCCACAAGGCACTGGTTTTCCTACTTGTTTATTTTTTCATAATCTCTTATGACTTCTTCTGATAACCTCCGCCTTCCCAGGAATGCTGTGTTGAGCTTTTATCAGCACATGGAAGCATTGAGCCGAGTTAGCCACAACGGCTCCTTGTTGCAGACCTGTGAAGAGAATTTGGCTAAGGCCAATTCTGAGATAGACCGGCTGACGGCCGCTGCCAAGGAGCTGCAGAGAAAACATGAAGAGGAGATGAACTCCCTAAAGGAGGCCCTCGACTCTTCAACGGCTCGCGCTGTTGCTGCCGAGCGCGAGGCTAAGAAGCAGAAAGCAGTTGCCACGTTGTTCGGTGACAGACTTGAATTTAAATGTGTAGAGAACGAAGAATAGTTGAAGTTGGCGATTCCCAGCAAGCCCGAGCATATCAAGCCAGAGCTTCGAAAGGATTGTGTTCGGAAGTACCTGAACAGCGTACCTTTCTCCAAACTATTGGGTGCTTTCAACATCCAAGCTTACCGTTTGGGGCAAAATGACGTCTAGGAAAGAATTCTTGAATCCAACCCTTCCTTCGATACAGCTCCCTTTCGTGAGGTGTGTCACAAAGAGGTCTTCGGGAAGTTAGACATGGATCTCCCTGACTGGGCTCGGGAAGAGGATGATCCTTTTCCAGGTGACCCAAAATATGAGGAATATCTTGCTGACGAACCGCCACTCCAAGAGGAAAAGTCACAAGCCGAGTCACAAGCTGTTGCTGAAGAGGACTCAGACAACGACAATCCTGAGGAAAGCTCTTCTCATGATCCCGAGAAAAGTTCTCCTATACAGGGCTCCTCAAACAATAATGAGGAAGAGTTTTATGGAGTTATTTTTTTTTTTTTTTTTTTTTTTTTTTTTTTGTTGTAAAGATTGACCTCCTTGTTAATGAATAAATACTTCTTCTATGTTTGCCTTACCATTTCCTCATCTCCTATCGAAAGCTTGTCTTGAATATCAAAATATAAATGATAAAACTTATCACTTAACCTCACATTCCTCGACGAATGATAATCTTGTAAATATATTATGAAGAGATGTTACGGAAAGATGCCTTAATCTTCCCCACTCCTTCATTTATTGCAAATTCCACATGTTTCCCTTCTGGTACATACGAAGTCCAAACGTTTTCTTGCTTTGGTATACCATTCATTGTTTCCAATAAATTGGTAATACATCGATTCTCACAATGGCGGTGCGACGGCTGGAGGTGTTCTCACATCAGGTGCTCATTTCTACATGGCCTCCTTTTGACCGTTGATCTTGCTTGTTGTAGATTTCGAAGCGTCTTTTCGATCTGGGCCATCAGTTGCCTTTAGCTCTCAACCGTCGTCTCAATACCTGACGCTATTTAAAGCCTTCGTGGGTACTCTCCATCTATCCTGGTATCTGCAAGTTAGATTTGCAAAAGCGACATTCCGTCCTCCTGCTTGCTTCCGTATTCCTCGTACTCCAACAATAACTCTATCAGCTTCTGAACAAGTGAGCTTTTGCTATCACCCATCTCTTCCCCTTTCCCCCTCAGTAAACTGCACAGTAGTAATACTTGGGGTTTATTTAATGGGTATTACGAGTAATTCATATCTGACAGAGTGCTAGGGTTTTTCTTCCCTTTTTTTTTTTGTGTTGTTGTTGATCGTACTGATACGATTCTTTCTATGTACACAGTGGCTCCCAGAATCGACCCGAACTTTATCAGAGCGAAATCTTGTAAGAAAATCGTTCCATCGGTGGTTGGGGCCAGTGGGGTGGTTTCATCTGGTGAATCCTCTAAACGTAAGGCGACTGCTGTTGGTGAATCTTCAAGTCAAATTCCCACAGCTTCTACTGATGTCACCCCTACGTCTCTTCTGCCTGAAGTGATCACTCATTCTTCCCAGGAAGATCTTGATCACTCCGTTGTTGATGGCGTTGCTGATGCCCCTGTTGCAGAGACCGTTCGTGCACCCCCGAAGGAGATCCTTCGGACATCTGAGGCAACTATGTTGGCATCTGATGAAGGTGCGGTCCCAGCTAGTACTGCTTCTATTTCCAACTCTAGAGCTTGTTTGGCATCCTCCGCCTCTCGTTTGGAGCCGGAGGATTTTACCACTAGGAAGCGTCGTCGGTTATCTAGTGATGAAGCTCATCCTTCTCTTGATGTAGCTCATCCTTCTCATCCTTCGCCTGAATTAGTGTCAAACGAGTTTGACAAAGCATTGGAATGGTGCATTGCTGCTCGAATGACTTCTAAGAGCGCAGTTCTTTCCAAACTTCCAGACGAGGTCTTTATGAAGTCAATGGTGATGTAAGTCTTTCTTCATTATCTTTTGATTCTGAATGTTAATCTTCTGCTCCTTTTTAACACGGAAGTTGGTTGCAAGAGTCTTTACGGTAACTTCCACAACCAAGTGGAAGCAGCCTCTAGGCTCAATAGGTTGAGCAATGAAGTTTCGAGGCTTCGGGAAATCTCTGAAGCTAAAGATGCTGAGATTGCTCGCCTTAGGAAATTAGCTTGGGAGGTTGCAGGAGAAAATAATTCGATGATCGATCGTCTCCGGTCAAACTTGGATGATGCCAGGGAGAAGATCCGGCAACTGGAGCGAGGAGTTGGAAAGTCAAGAACCAAAGGATCTGAAGCGTTACCTCAAAGGCAAGATGTCATTCCTTTGCCCGAATCCCTTCCAACTGACGTTCGCAGAGCCTGCGTCTTCAAGTATTTACATAGTAAGCCCTTTGTTGATATGGTGAATGCTTATAACTTGCAGGCGTCTTGGGATGGTGAGAACGAAGTATGGGAATCGATATTAAGGAAAGATCCTCATTTTGATACGACTCCCTACAGTGCTGTTGGCCATCTTGAAGTGTTTACCAACCTGGGTCTTCCTTCTCCTGTCTGGACCAAAAATAAGATTGATCCTCCGCCTTCTGATCCGGATATTATGCATTATCTGGAAGATTCTCCTGTTTACTCTCCCCTGGAAGGATTCAATTATGACGAGCTCGCCTTGATTGCAAGTTTGATCGAGGACCATACTTCTCCTGGACAAGCTGGACAAAGAGTATGAAATTGCGGAGGATTTTATACATACTGAAATGTTTTTTGTAATCCTCATTTCTCCTCTTCTTTTCCTTGAATCCATACCGCTGCTTGACTCATGTGTTTGTCCTAGCAAAGCTGTATTGATCTTGTATGACTTCTTAATTATCACCGATGATGACTTTCTTTTCTGACCGAAGATTGTATTCAACTCTATTAATCTTATGTTTGATGTAAAGATTGGCCTCTTTCGGTCTTTTGAAGAAATAAGAAATTAACTTCATCTTGAACTTTGCTAGTCACTTGAATCGCTGTTGCACTAGGTCTTAGTTGTTTAGAACAATGCCTTCACTTAAAGATTTCCAGAGAAATTCAATAAGTCTTGAAGGAACTCACTCGGGTTTTAAACCGATGCCTTTACTTAAGGATTTCCTGAGAAATACAATAAGTCTTGAAGGAACTCACTCGGGTTTTAAACCGATGCCTTTACTTAAGGATTTCCTGAGAAATACAATAAGTCTTGAAGGAACTCACTCGGGTTTTAAACCGATGCCTTTACTTAAGGATTTCCTGAGAAATACAATAAGCCTTGAAGGAACTCACTCGGGTTTTAAACCGATGCCTTTACTTAAGGATTTCCTGAGAAATACAATAAGCCTTGAAGGAACTCACTTGGGTTTTAAACCGATGCCTTATAGTCGGATCTTGTTCTTGAATGTGGTGTATGATGCCCCCCAATCAAAAGATAATTTGTTGAAAGCCAATAATTGCATTGATTGAGTTGAAAATGATTACATCATGAACAAAATTGAAATCATTGTCAAGGATAAAATTTTTTGAGATGCCTGGCATTCCACGAACAATCCAACTCTTTCTGGGTGTTGATGTTCTTTAGCATGTAAGCTCCTGAACCGACTGGTTTTACAACCATATAAGGTCCTTCCCAGGTGGGGTCCAATTTTCTTTGGTGGCGTGGGTCTGAAGCTAAGGTGTTTCTCAACACCAAATCTCCGGCTAAATACCGATGATTCTTCACTCAGGTATTATAATGCGATGCTATCCTTCTTTGATAATGTTGAGTTCGTGCTATTGCCTTTGCCCGAACTTCTTCCAACAAATCAAGACTGTCAAGCAGTCCTTGTTCTTTCGCTTTTTCCTCGAACTCTCGATCCCGTAATGTCCCCGCCATTATCTCCACAGGTGCCAATGCTTCGGACCCATATGCTAACCTGAATGGAGTTTCTCCTGTGGGTGTTCGAACTGTAGTTCTATAAGCCCACAATACATTATGAAGTTCTTTGACCCATAAAGCCTTGTCAACTTCTAATCTTTTCTTTATTCCTTCCAGCAGCGTTCGATTGGTAACTTCTACCTATCCATTGCTCTAGGGGTATGCCACTGAGGACATACGATGCTCGATCATATAAGTTCCAGAAAATTGCTCAAATTGTGGACAGTCGAACTGAGTGCCATGGTCAGTAACGATAATCTTTGGAATCCCAAAGCGATATATGATTGACTCAAGCACGAATTTCTCCACCTTTTTCTCAGTGATTGTTGCCAGAGCACTGGCTTCAACCCATTTTGTGAAGTAATCAATTGCTACTATCAGATATTCCCATCCGCCCGATGCCTTGGTGAATTTGCCCATGATATCAATTCCCCACATCGCGAAGGGGATGGGGTCTAGAATTGAAGTCATGGTTTCCGCTGGGCGCTTTGATACCGTAGCGTGAATTTGACAATTGCTACATCGACGAACATACTCCATAGCAGCCTCTTGGATCTTAGGCCAATATAAACCAAGTCTTAGAATTTTGTGTGCCAGAGCTCGTCCACCCATGTGAGCCCCACAAATTCCTTCATGAACTTCAGCCAAAGCTGATTTCGCTCCTTCGGGACCTATACATCTCATAAGGGGTCCAAAATAAGATCTTTTGTATAGTCTTCCATTCTGAATGACAAATCTTGCTGATCGTATCTTGATCAGTCTTGCCTCTTTCGGATCCTCGGGTAGTTTGTCATCTCTCAGGTATTCGACTATCGGATCCATGTTGCTCTGCTTCAATGTAAGAAATTTCTTTCTCATGATAACTTGGAAATGTTATCTCTTCAATGTAGACCGAGGGGTCTAGATTTTTTTCTTTGGCATTGGCTAATCGGGATAGCTCATCTGCCACTGTATTTTCATTCCTCGGAATCTGAAATATCTTCAAATTCCGAAATTGCTTTTGAAATGCCTGCACAATCTCTTGATATTTCTACAAGCGAGGTTCTTTAATACCATACTCCCCTTGGACTTGGTTGACTATAAGTTGAGAGTCATTGTAAATAGTAACATCTGCAATGGATAATGCTTTTGACAACCGAAGTCCAGCTATCAAGGCCTCATATTCTGCTTCATTATTACTAGCTTCAAATGCAAATCTTAAAGCATATCAAATAATAAATCCTGTTGGACTTTTCAGCAGAATTCATGCTCCTGCTCCATCTTTATTACTCGAGCCATCCACATACCTCCCAAGTGGTTGGTATAACGGGATCTTCAATGGTGGTCTCCACTGGTGCAGTAGTTTCTACTACAAAATCGGCTAGTGCCTGAGCTTTGATTGCCGTTCTGGGCTTAAAGCTTACTTGGAACTCACTGAGTTCGACCGACCAGGCCACCATCCTTCCAGACAAATCAGGTTTATTAAGAACTTTACTAAGAGGGAAAGTCATAAATACCTCTATTGGATGAGCCTGAAAGTATGGCCGTAGCTTCCTGGCGGCTATCATGAGAGCCAAAGCTTGCTTCTCAATCTGCATATATCGCCTCTCCGCATCAAGTAACACGTGACTCAGATAGTAAATTGGCCACTGTTTATTATCTTTCTCACGAACAAGTACTGCATTGACCGCTGAAAGGGACGTCGTTAGATATAGCTGTAAAATTTCCCCCTTCTCTAGTCGGGACAAAAGTGGTGGTTGTCCCAGTGCTTCCTTTAACTCCTCGAAAGCTTTCTGGCACTCTTCAGTCCACTTTGCTTCCTTGTTGCCCCTCAAATCTTTGAGTGCCTTGAAGAATGGCAAACAGTTCTCTCCAGACTTGGAGATGAATTGATTCAAAGCGGCAATTCTCCTTGTTAAACACTGCACATCACGAACAGTTTTGGGAGCCTCCATGTCAATCAGAGCTTGTATTTTGGTAGGATTAGCCTCAATACCCCTCTGTGACACCATGAAGCCCAAAAATTTGCCTGAAGAAACTCGAAAGGCGCACTTTTCTGGATTCAGCTTCATTTGCGGCGCCAAAACGCCGCCCTGGTCTCCAGCAAAACAAAACCCCCCCCGGGGGGCCCCCCCCAAAGGCTAAGCAAGGAACCCAAACGGCCGCAGAGCAAGAAGAAGAAACGGAAAGGGATCTAGAAAGAGGCTACGCAAGAATTGGAACCCGGTCGATAGTACCCGAAACACCGCACCGATAGTAGGAGGTTATATAGACCCATGAATAACCTAGGGGCGGAGGACCGAGACGAGGTAGGAGTTACCCTGATGATGTTCCGCGCCGCGGTGAGTGTCTCGAGTGTTCCCTACCTAAGTAAGTTAGGGCGCGCCAGAATAATCTTTCTTCTTCAGCAAGCCATCTTCTGGATCCGGTTCGCTCGGGAGCGATTCGGTTTTCTCCGTCTCGACCTAGGTCGAGGGTTGGACCAGGTGTGAAACCGGTCTGATCATAAACTCTCCATATCACGAGCCCCCCAGACCAAGCGTTCGGTTGATCCCGAGGGTTTGGTTTTTAACTGGGTTCGTCGTCGAGTGATGATCTCTGCGTGCTTCATTAAATGTCATATCACATTTAATGCGGTGGTCACTTTTCCTCGAGCGTTGTGAGTGTAAGGCCACATGTCTCTGTTGCAGTTGATCTATTGTGGCTCACGTCATCCAAGCGACGGTTTCCGAACGCCTATTTCGGATTTGTGAGTTCAAACTTTCAAAACGTCTTGCAATCTTGATCGTCAATTTTGAATCAATCTTGATCGTTCAGAATCCCGAACACTCGTGCGGGAGTTTTAAAAGCGGTTCGTTGTCTTCGTAGGTTTCATTCTTCCTGTCTGGAATTTGAACCTTTGTTCGTGCCTTCGCGCCTTCCTGCTCTCAAGCTTCCGTCTCACTGAATCAGTAAGTTTACTTGATCTTTTCTTTTGTAGTTTCTTGAAACGAGTAATGGCGGACGATAGGGCTTCTTTAGTACCCCATGCTGGTGATAGCAAGTGATGCTTTTGCTTCTCCCCGCCCCCGAACAGTCGGATAGTGATAACAAAACCCTAACCGTCCTCTGGCAGGAGTTCGCTGAAGTTTCTCAAAAAGGTTTTGAAAGAAAAACCGAAACTTCTCCTGTCTTTGTCGAGTCTGGATCTTCCAAGATCGTTGATTCCTCCAGGCAACCTCAAACCTCCGGGTCCAATAGTGGGCCCGGCTCACTTCCCTCCATTTATAATGGAGAAACTCTTCTTCTGCTGTTCAAGATTTTGACCTTCCTTCCTCATATCAGGTTAGGGCTCCCCACCTTGATGAGAGGGTTGATTCATCCCTTTCGGGTGAATTTTCTCTGTACATAGATACACTGGAAAGCGAGGTTCGCTTTCCCTTTTTTAATCCTTTATTTTCCGCAGTTTTGAATCACTGGAACATTTGTCCCGGAATGCTCCTCCCCAATAGCTGGCGTCTCATTGTCGGCTTCTTGGGTTTGTGTTTTGAGCTTGGCATCACGCCATCTCTTTCTCTTTTTGTACATTTTCATGTTCTTTCTATCTCCCATCCTCCCGGGTGGGTCTTTCTTTCCAAACGCAATAGGGCTGAACTTGATTGGAGGGGCAGCATCCTTGCCAAAGGAACTTGCCCTTCTAACCACAAAAGATGGCGCGAACGATATTTTTTCTGTCGAGCGCCTCCATCAGATCTTAACTTCCCGACCACCTGGAGGAGGTTTACTTCTTCGTCCGAAAGTAACCGGGGCCTTCCCTTATCCAAAGAAGACGAGGCGGCCATCAAGAAGATCAAATCCATTCCGTGGTATCAAGAGATACATGGATATGAAATGGAGTATAACTCCATCCTTCAGTACTGGGGCTTGGCTCATTGTGAGCTTCTAACCATCATCCTTTGATTTGACTGAAGTGATATGTCTTGAATTCTGATTCTTGTCCTTCTTCTTTGCAGTGCCTCCCAGAACGAACCCTAAAAGCCTGCGGGTGAAGGCCGCTAGAGCCGTTGTGACAGCCGAGCAACGATCGCCCAGGGTCTTGATTGTAGATCAAGAGGCTTCTCTTCCCTCTCCCAACCCCTCTTACAGGGGTATCAGGAATATCAGGCCTGCAGCTGATGCTTCGGGTAAAGGGAAGAAACCAATGGTGGAGAAGGCCACCGTCTCCTCCTCCGTCCGAACCAAGAGGAGGCATGACACAATTGATGCTCCCTTCAACAAAAAATCCAAAGCTTCGATGGATAGTGAGGAAGTCTTCCTCCCTCAGTGGACCCTGAAGATGACCGACAGGGTCACTCGGGATCCTGAGAAAGCTGCTGAGTGGAGCTCTCTCAGTCTTGCTCCTTCTGATCGCCAGGAGTTTGAAGCCCTGGATGACACTTCCCTTGTGAGTCAATCTACAAGGTAACGGTCTTCTCGCTTATTCATGTTCTCCTAATTTCTTATGACTTCTTCTGATATCTTCTGTCTTCCCGAGAATGCTTGTGTTGAGCTTTTATCAACACATGGAAGCTTTGAGCCATGTTGGTCGCACCAGCTCCTTGCTGCAAACTTGTGAAGAGAAATTGGCCTTGGCCAATTCTGAAATAGACCAGCTGACTGCAGCTACTGTAGAGTTGCAGAAAAAGCATGAGGAAGAAGTGACTTCCCTCAAGGAAGCCCTTGAAGCTTCAAGAATTCGCGTCTCTGCTGCCGAGCGCGAGGCCAGGAAGCAAAGGCAGCTACCACGTTGTTTGGTGACCGCCTTGAAGTTAAGAGTAGGGATCTCGAAGATCATCTGAAGTTGGCAATCCCTAGCAAGCCTGAGCATATCAAGCCAAACCTTCGGAAGGAGTGCATCCGGAAATACCTGAACAGCGTACCTTTCTCCGAATTGCTAGGTTTCTACAACATTCAGGCTTACCGCATGGGGCAGAACGACGTTTGGGAGCAGATCCTTGGAACGATCCCTGACTTCGACACTGCTCCTTTTCGTGAGGTATGCCACCCCGAGGTCTTCGGGAAAGTTGGTATGGATCTCCCAGACTGGGCCCAGGGAGTAGAAGATCCTTTTCCAGTTGACCCTCAATATGAGGCATATCTAGATGACGAGCCGGCACTTCTAGAGGAGAAATCACAAGCCGAGTCTCAAGTTGTTGCTGTAGAAGATTCAGCCGATGACATTCTTGAGGAAGGCTCTTCTCAGGATCCTGAGAAATGTCATCCTGACCAGGGTCCCTCGGGCAACAATGAAGAAAAGGCTTAGGGTGTTGTTCCTTTGTAAAGATGTACCCTCATTTTAATGAATAGGCATTTCTTTATTCATGTTGACCTCAAAATTTCCCCATCTCTTGCCGAAGTATTGCCTTGAATATCAAAGTATTAATGATAAAACTTATCACTTAACTCTTCATTCCTCGCCGAATAATGATCTTGTAGAAATATTGTGAAGATACGTTTCGGGAAGATGCGTTAATCTTCCCCACTTCTTCATTTATTGCAAAGTCCGCACGTTTCTCTTCTGCGAAGTTCAAACGTCTTCCTGCTTTTGTGTACCATTCACTGTTTCCAATGAATCGGAAATACCTCCATTATTTTAATGGCAGTGCGACGATTGGAGGTTTCTCTCGCATCGGTGCTCGCTTCCACATGTTTCCATGTGACATCCCTTCGACCGTTGATCTTGCTTTTTACGGATTTCGAAGCGTCATTTCGATCTGGGTCGTCGGTTGTCCTTAGCCTTCAACCGTCATCTTATACCTGAGGCTATTTAAAGCCTTCGTGGGTACCCTCCATCTATCCTGACTTCTGCAAGATAGATTTGCTAAAGTGCCAAAGCAACCTTTCGTCCTTCGGCCTGCCTCCGTATTCCTCGTACTTCAACGACAGCTCTATCCATTTCTGAACAAGTGAGTTTTTTGATCTCTCATCTCTTTCCCCTCTTCCCCCGAAGTAAACCGCACAGTAGTTATACTTGGGGTTTAGTTTGTTGGTCCGTCGGAAGCTTTAGAAAACTAGGGTTTCCCCATTGTTGCTTTGTCGTTTTATTTTTCGATCGATACGGCTGTTTGTTTTTTGTATAGTGGCTCCCAAAATCAACCCGGACTTTATCGAGCAAAATCTCGCAAGAATATCGTTCCGTCGGTGGTGATTGGGGCCGGTGCGGTGGTTTCAGCTAGTGAATCCTCCAAGCGTAAGGCGGCTGGCCGGCGGTGAATCTTCAAGTCGATTCCTGCAGCTTACGTTGACGCCGTCCCTGCGCCTCCTTTGCCCGAAGTGAACGCTTGTCTTTCCCGGAAGATCTTGATCACTCCGTTGCCGGTGGTCTTTGGCGGCAATCCGCTTGGTGAGCTTGTTGGTGAGCCTGTCGGTGCACCCCCGAAGGAGACTCTTCGGGCATCCGAGGCAACTATGTT
Organism: Hakea prostrata; assembly: GCF_041222555.1. Lineage (NCBI taxonomy): Eukaryota > Viridiplantae > Streptophyta > Magnoliopsida > Proteales > Proteaceae > Hakea > Hakea prostrata. The sequence goes on from NW_028291133.1 coordinate 581,489, forward strand.
GGCGTCGATGAAGGTGTGGCCCCAGCAGGTGCTGCTCCTATTTCCAACTCTAATGCTTGTTTGGCATCCTCCTCCTCTCCTTCGAGTTGGAGGATTTTGCCACCAGGAAGCGCCGTCGGATGACAAGTGATGCAGCTCATCCTTCTCTTGGTGTAGTTCGTCCTTCTCTTGATGTAGCTCATCCTTCTCATCCTTCGCTGAATTAGTGTCAAACGAGTTTGACAGAGCGTTGGAATGGTGTACTTGCTGCTCGAATGACTTACGAGAGCGCAGTTCTTTCCAAACTTCCAGATGAAGTCTTTACGAAGTCACTTTGGTGATGTAAGTCTTTCTTCATTTTTCTCTCGATTTGGAAAAATTACTTTTCTGCTCCTTGCTAACTCGAAAGTTGTTTGCGGGAGTCTTCTTCGGTAACTTCCACAACCAAGTGGAAGCAAGTTACTAGACTCAATAGGTTGAGCAATGAAGTTTCTAGGCTTCGGGGAATCTCTGAAGCTAAAGATGTTGAGATTGCTCGCCTTCGGAATCTAGCTTGGGAGGTGGCAGGAGAAAAGAATTCGATGAAAGGTCGTCTTCGGTCGGATTTGGATGATGCCAGGGAGAAGATCCGGCGACTGGAACGGACAGTTGGAAAGTTAGGAGCTAAAGGATCTGAAACATTACCCGAAAGGCAAGCAATCGTTCCTTTGCCCGAATCCCTTCCAACTGATGTTCGCAGAGCCTGTGTCTTCAAGTATTTACACAGTAAGCCTTTTGTTGATATGTTGAATGCTTACAACTTGCAGGCGTACCGGGATGGTGAGAACGAAGTATGGGAATCAATACTAAGGAAAGATCCTCATTTTGATACGACTCCCTACAGTGTTGTTTGCCATCCTGAAGTATTTACCAACACGGGTATTCCTCCTCCGGATTGGACCAAGGATAAGATTGATCCTCCACCTTCCGATCCAGATATTATGCAATATCTGGAAGATTCTCCTGTTTATTCTCCGCTGGAAGAAGTCAATTATGACGAGCTTGTGCCGAATGCGAGTTTGGTCGAGGACCATTCTTCTCCTGGACAAGCTGGGCAAAGAGTATGAAATTGCAGAGGATTTTCTGAATATTGGAATATTTTTGTAATCCTCATTGCTTCTCTTCTTTTCCTTGACTCTTCTCAATGGTTGACTCATATGTTTGTTCTAGCAAAGTCGCATCGATCTTGTATAACTTGTTAACAGTCACTTGTAATGACCTTCTTCTTTGATCAGAGATTGTATCCAGCTCTTGTAATTGTTTTGATACTGGCCTCTTTGGATCTTCTGAAGAAATAAGAAATTACTTTATCTTGAACTTTGCTAGCCACTTGAATCGTTGTTGTATTAGGTCTTAGTTGTCTGAAACAATGCCTACACTTAAGGATTTCCGGAGAAATACAATAAGTCTGAGAAGGTACTCACTCGGGTTTTAAACCGATGCCTTATACTTAAGGATTTCCGGAGAAATACAATAAGTCTGAGAAGGAACTCACTCGGGTTTTAAACCGATGCCTTATACTTAAGGATTTCCGGAGAAATACAATAAGTCTGAGAAGGAACTCGGGTTTTAAACCGATGCCTTATACTTAAGGATTTCCGGAGAAATACAATAAGTCTGAGAAGGAACTCACTCGGGTTTTAAACCGATGCCTTATAGTTAAGGATTTCCGGAGAAATACAATAAGTCTGAGAAGGAACTCACTCGGGTTTTAAACCGATGCCTTATACTTAAGGATTTCCGGAGAAATACAATAAGTCTGAGAAGGAAATCACTCGGGTTTTAAACCGATGCCTTATACTTAAGGATAATTTTCAATAAGTCTCGAAGGAACTTACTCGGGTATTAAACCGACGCCTTGCAAAAGGAACTCACTCGGATTTTCATCCGATGCCCCGACTTAAGAAAGTTTGAAAGATTTTCCATAAGTGTTGAAGTGTTGAAGGACCCACACGAATTTTCATCCGATGCCTTATAGTTGGATCTTGTTCTTGAATGTGGTGTATGATGCCCCCCAATCAAAAGATAGTTTGTTCAAAACCAAAAATTGCATTGATTGAGTTGAAAATGATTACATCGCGAACAAAATTGAGATCATCTTCAAGGATAAAACTTTTTGAGATGCCTAGCATTCCACGAACGATCCAATTCTTTTTGGGAATCAACGTTCTTCAGCTTGTAAGCTCCTGAACCGACCGGTTTCACAACCATATAAGGTACTTCCCAGGAAGGGTCCAACTTTCTTGGGTGACGCGGGTCGGAAGCTAGGGTGTTTCTCAACACCAAATCTCCGGCTAAGTACCGACGATTCTTCACTCGAGTATTATAATGAGACGCTATCCTTCTTTGATAATGTTGAGTTCGTGCTATTGCCTTTGCTCGAACTTCATCCAACAAATCAAGACTATCAAGCAGTCCTTGTTCATTTGCTTTTTCCTCGAACTCACGATCCCTTAACATCCCTGCCATTATCTCCACTGGTGCCAATGCTTCGGATCCATATGCCAACCTGAATGGAGTTTCTCCTGTAGGTGTTCGAACCGTAGTTCTATAAGCCCACAGTACATTATATAGTTCTTCGACCCAAGAAGCTTTGTCAGCTTCGAGTCTTCTCTTTATTCCTTCCAGCATAAGATCTTTTATATAGTCTCCCATTCTGAATGACAAATCTAGCTGATCGAATCTTGATCAACCTTGCTTCTCCTGGATCCTCAGGTAACTTGTCATCTCTTAGATATTCAATTATTGGATCCATCCAGCAACGTTCTGCTTCAATATAAGAAATTTCTTTCTCATGATAACTTTGAAAAGTTACCTCTTCAATATAGACCGAAGGGTCTAGATTCTTTTCCTTGGCATTGGCTAGTCGAGATAGCTCATCTGCCACTGAATTTTCATTCCTCAAAATCTGAGATATCTTCAAATTCCGAAATTGGTTCTGAAATGCCTGCACTATCTCCCGATATTTTTGCAAGCGTGGTTCTTTAATGCCATACTCCCCTTGGACTTGGTTGACTATAAGCTGAGAGTCACTATAAATAGTAACATCTGCAATAGCTAATGCCTTTGACAACAGAAGTCCTGCCATTAGGGCCTCGTACTCCGCTTCGTTATTACTCGCATCAAATGCGAATCTTAAAGTATATCGAATAATGAATCCTGCCGGACTTTTTAATAGAATTCCAGCGCCTGCTCCATCTTTATTACTCGAACCATCCACATATACCTCCCAAGTGGTTGGTATAATGGGATCCTCAATGGTGGGTTCCACTGGTGCAGTAGTTTCTACTACAAAGTCGGCTAATGCTTGAGCCTTGATTGCAGTCTTGGGCTTAAAGCTCACTTGGAACTCACTTAGCTCAACCGACCAGGATACCATCCTTCCAGACAAATCAGGTTTGTTAAGAACTTTACTAAGAGGAAAAGTTGTAAATACCTCAATTGGATGAGCCTGAAAATATGGCCTTAGCTTCTGGCGGCCATCATGAGAGCAGAGCCGCTTCTCAATCTGCGAATATCTCATCTCCGCATCCAAGCAACACGTGGCTTACATAGTAAATCGGCCACTTGTTTCTTATCTTTCTCCCAAACAAGTACTTGCACCGACCGCGGAAAGGGATGTCGCTAGATATAGCTGTAATATTTCCCCCCTTCTCTGGCCTGGACAAGATCGGTGGTTGTCCAAGTGCTTCTTTTAATTCCTCAAAAGCTTTCTGGCACTCTTCAGTCCACTTTGCTTCCTTGCTGCCCTTCGGTCTTTAAGTGCCTTGAAGAAAGGCAAACATTTCTCTCCGGACTTGGAGATAAATCGATTTAAGGCAGACAACTCTCCTGTCAAACATTGTACATCCCGAACGGTTTTGGGAGCCTCCATATCAATCAGAGCTTGTATTTTGGCGAGATTTGCCTCAATTCCCCTCTGTGATACCATGAAACCCAAGAATTTGCCTGAGGAGACTCCAAAGGCACATTTTTCGGGGTTCAACTTCATTTGATGTTTCCTCGATCTTGAGAAAACCTCGATCAAATCTGCAATGTGATTTGCTTTTGTAAAGCTTTTCACCAAGCATGTCGTCAACATATGCTTCAACGTTCTTTCCTATCGGCTCTTTGAAAATCTTGTTGACGGCCCTCGATATGTTGCTCCTGCATTCTTCGAGGCCAAAAGGCATGACCTTGTAATAATAGCTTTCACGATCAATCATAAAAGCCGTATACTTCTCATCTTCCTTATTCATAAGGATCTGATTATACCCTGAGTAGGCATCTATCAAGAGGTCAATCCGAGGCAACGGGTAGCAATCTTTTGGGCAAGCTTTGTTTAGATCCGTGTAGTCTGTACACATCCTCCACTTCCCATTCGCCTTTTTCACCATCACCACGTTGGCCAACCAAGTTGGGCACTCGATTGGTTCTATGAAACCAGAATTCTTAAGTTTTTCAACTTCATTCCGAACGGCTTCATACTTTTCAATAGAGAAATTTCTTCTTTTCGTATCACTTGGTTTCGCCTTAGGGTCTATCCGAGTTTGTGCTCTGCAATGGCACGATCGATCCCAGGCATGTCCTCAGCAGACCACGTGAATACATCTTTATTCTGTTGAAGAAATAACTTCAATTCATCTTTAAACTCTTCCAGTTGTTCAGACCCGACATAAGTAATCTTTTTCGCATCTTCGGTACACAGCTGAATTTGCTCCAGTTTCTCCACTGGTTCGGGCCTTTGCATCTTTGTCTCTTCCCGATCATCTCGAATTTCTATGGGGAGGGCAGTAACCTTCTTCGGACCCTCCTTGTCTTTTAAATAGGCAACATAACACTGCCGAGAGATCTCTCCGGTCAAAGGAGACTTGACCGATTCCCATATCGATCGGGAATTTTATCTTCGAGGTGCTTTGTCGAAACAATAGCACCTATCTTGGATAAAGATGGTCGCCCAAGAATCATATTATAAGCTGGTAGTTCTCAAACCACCGAGAAAGTTGATTCGGACAGTTGTTTCTTTGGGAAAACATCCAATGGAAAGATCCAACTGAACCGATCCTTCCGCCACTGCAGATGACCCCCGCAAAGCCATATAGGTGTGTTGATGAAGGTTTCATCAAATCTTGATCCATCTTCAATTTTTGATACACTTCGTAAGAAATTAGGTCAGCTGCGAGACCACTGTATCAATCAATACTCTATGCACTTCCCGCCGTGCAATCTCTACCTTGATGACTATAGCATCATCGTGAGGTAAACAAACATCTCTCTCGTCTTCTTCGCTAAAGGTGATAGAATCTTCACCATTCAGCTTCTTCCGCTTCTGCGCCTCTCCGGCTCCAACAAATTTGGACTTGGATTTTAAACTCCGGAATGATTCGGGCTCTGGACCCCCGAAGATGGTAAGGATCGGTGACCGAGTAGCAGCTTCAATCACCTCCTTACCTTTTTTGGACTTCGGGGCCTCCCTTGATCGTTCGAAGCCCGACCGAACGATTCCTTTTAGGGGCAGCCGCACGTGGCCCACGTGGCTCCTCCCTTCTCCCCGCTAACAAACCGGACAAATGTCCCCGAGATATCGGTCTCTCAATATCCGCCTTCGGGTGACGACGAGTCATTAGTGTAATGACCATAGTCCTTGTGGAATCGGCAATACTTTTCCCGATCCTGCTGCTCTCCGGGTTTCAAAAGAATTTTAGGCGGCCACTTCAAAATATTTTTTCTTTTGAGGATATTCAGAATATCGGCCCGAGGAGCATTCAATGGAGTGTACTCACTTCTGCCGGGGGATCTTTGGCGCCAAGGTTGGGATCTTCCAACCCGATCACGAACATTCTTCTTTGGCTTCTCGCTTCGCTCGGGAGCCTTTTGTTCCTTATTGGAGACTTTATTATCTCCTTGGCGCGCATCTAGAATCTCCATGACTTCAGCCGCTTCGGCATCTCGTACCAACTCAGCATAAGTCGTGGGTATATCATGTAGTAATAACTCCGGGAGTTTCCGATTTGTGAGTCCCGTGAATAGAGCGGTTACGGCTACTGTTCATCCAAGTTTTCTATCTCCATCATCACCTTGTTGAATCTTTTCGAAACTCTCCGATCGATTTGTCCTTTCCCCTATCCGATAGTAAACAAGGTTTCTTCCGTTTTCTTGACCTGTATCCCACTCGGAATCGCCCTATGAATTGGCGTGCCAATTCGTCAAAGTTTACGATCCTTCCAGAGGGGAGGTTAGAAAACCACTTTTGTGCCGCTCCGTTAGAGATGATCCGAAAACCCGCATAAAATTTCATCGGAATTACTCGAAATCGCCATGGTCTCGTTGGTAATAGCCAATGTGAGCTATTGGATCTCCGGAGCCATCGAATGTTGAGAAGGTAGGCAAACGGAAGTTATGGGGAAACCGATATCCCGCGATTGGCTCAGCAAAAGGAGTTCTTCCGAATGACCGAGTATATATCCTCGGTTATCCTTCCCTTAGCCAATTGCCCTAACTTCTCATTGATGTTGGCCAATTCTTGACCAATCTGGGGTCGGGTGATCTTCAACAATACGATCACGACCTCGATTAACACGATCATCACGTGCTACTCGATCATCACTAACAGCCCGTCCTTCACGAACGTTTCTCTCGTCATGAACTCGCTCGATCATCACGAATGGTTCTTCCGACAATGGGTGAGTGAGTTCTTACCCCCAGAATCCAACCTTGTATTTGAATCAGTTGTAATCTCTTGCGGTCTATCAAACCGATCGCCTCGCCTTGGTTGATCATCAGTCCTCCGAAGTCCTCGATCTCCTTCACGAAAATTCTGATCAACATTCCGGTCTTGAGCCATTCTTTGGTCACGTGGTAATGCGCGTCTCCCCGAATCGTGTTGATCGGGTTCTTGTGGCAAAACCACTCGTCCGGTGAGCAAGCGAAGTGCTTGGCTCACCTCCAAGAGTTGAATCTTTAACTGATCCAATTGATCTTGGATTGTATCGGGAGGATTACGTCCTCCTGGCCTTTATCCACTTCGATAGGATTTTGGCTTTCCGGGGAATATCTGGATTATTCACCCCAGTGTATCTCGAACACCGGAATTGCGTTGTGCGGTGGCTGCTGCGGCTGCTGATCTAGTCACCATGGCTTTTTCAAGTCTTTCCCACAGACGGCGCCAAATGATGCGTCCAAAATCTGCTCGGCCCTTGGATCTCCACGTAATGTCCTCGCAAAACAAAAGCGTCGGATGTGGCCCGACCGCCGGGGTCGGGAGTCCACCTCCGAAGGCTAAGTCAGTTGATGAACTTAATCACAAACGGCTCTACTAGAAGTACAGAGCTAATGAATGAAGAAACGGGAAAGGTGATCTAGATAGCAGGATGTTGATAATTGAGGTCTATCAATATGTATCTGAACCTGAGTTTCAGATAGTATTCTCCTTGATCAATTGATCCGTCCCTCACCTTGTATAGTAGTGAGGTTTATATAGAGTGTACCTTCGAATCTCCTTCGTTGGATGCACTCGAGCCTTCTTCGGGTAGTCGTTGGATCTTATCAATAAGACCCGTTGAGCGATAGACTTCTACTAGTTTGGGCTAGTAGAGGACTCCTGAGATAACCGTTAGGTTATGTGATAGTTATCCCTTTGATGATGATTATCCGCAGCCGTCAGTTTGAGTCTGCTGTCATCAGGGTGATTACCCTAATCCATAAGTAAGATTAGGGCACGCTTGCAGCAGAATAATCTTTCTTCTTCAGCAAGCCATCTTCTGGATCCGGTTCGCTCTGGAGCGATTCGGTTTTCTCCGTCTCGACCGGGGTGGAGGGTTGGACCAGGTGTGAACCCGGTCTGATCATAAACTCTCCATATCAGATACTTTGCGCAGTACGGAAAATACCTCAATTAAATCTGCAATATGATTTGCTCTTGTAAAGCTCTTTACTAGCATGTCGTCAACATAAGCTTCAACATTCTTCCCAATTAAATCCTTGAAAATCTTGTTGACAGCCCTTTGATATGTAGCTCCTGCATTTTTCAGGCCAAATGGCATGACTTTGTAATAGTAGCTTTCACGATCAGTCATGAAAGCCGTAAACTTCTCATCTTCCTTATTCATAAGGATCTGATTATACCCCGAGTAGGCATCCATGAAACTTAGAGTTTCATATCCTGCAGTCGCATCTATCAAGAGATCAATCCGAGGTAACGGATAGCAATCTTTAGGGCAAGCCTTGTTGAGGTCTGTGTAGTCTGTACACATCCTCCACTTCCCATTTGCCTTTTTTACCATTACCACATTAGGTAACCAAGTTGGGCATTCAATTGGTTCTATGAAACAAGAATTCTTCAGTTTTTCAACTTCACCCCGAACGGCTTTGTATTTTTCAATGGAGAAATTCCTCCTTTTCTGGATCACTGGTTTCACCTTCGGATCTATCCAGAGTTTTTGCTCTGCAACAGCCCGATCAATTCCTAGCATGTCTTTGGCAGACCATGCAAATACGTCATTATTCTGTTGAAGAAACAACTTCAACTCATCCTTGAATTCCTCCAACTGCTCAGACCCGATATAAGTAATCTTTTTCTCATTCTCGGTACACAGTTGGATTTGTTCCAGCTTTTCCACTGGCCCGGGCCTTTGCATTTCTGCTTCTTCCCAATCATCCTGAACTTCTATAGGTAGGGCAGTCACCTTTTTCGGGCCTTCCTTGTCTTTTAAATAGGCAACGTAACATTGCCGAGAGATCCTCTGGTCAGAGGAAACTTGACCAATTCCCATGTTAGTCGGGAATTTTATCTTCAGGTGTTTCGTCGAAACAATAGCACCTATCTTGGATAAAGATGGTCGCCCGAGGATAACATTATAAGCTGGCAGTTCCCGAACCACCAAAAAATTGATTCGGACGGTCGTCTCCTTAGGAAAACTTTTGTCCCTCCGCCACTGTAGATGATCCTGCAAAACCATATAAATGTGTGGATGATGGCTCCAACAAGTCCTCATCCACCTTCAGCTTTTGATACACTTCATAAGAAATTAGGTCAGCAGCAGACCTTGTATCAACCAAAACTCTATGCACTTCTCAGCGCGCAATCTCTACCTTGATGACTATATCATCATCGTGAGGTAGACAAACGCCTCTTTCATCCTCCTCGCCAAATGTGATAGAATCTTCACCGTTTGGCTTCTTCCGCTCTTGCGTCTCTCCGGTTCCGATAAATTTGATTTTGTCTTTAAACTCCGGAGTGATTCGGGCTATGGTCCTCCGAAAATTGTAAGGATCGGTGATCGAGTAGCATCAATTACCTCCTTGCCTTTCTTAGACCTCGGAGCCCCCTTTGATCGTTCTGAACTAACTGAACGATCCCTTTTAGGGGCAGCCGAGCGTGGCTCACGTGGCTCCTCCCTTCTTTTGCTAACAAAATTGGACAAGTGTCCCTAAGATATTAATCTCTCAATATCTGCTTTTAGATGTCGACAATCATTTGTATAATGACCGTAATCCTTGTGGAATCGGCAATATTTTTCTCGATCCTGTTGCTCTCCAGGCTTCAAAGGAATTTTAGGTGGCCACTTCAAAATATTTTGCCTTTTGATGATATTTAGAATATCAGCCCAAGGAGCATTCAATGGAGTATACTCACTTTTATCGGGAGACCTTTGCCGCCAAGCCTGAGGTTTTCCAACCCGATCGCGAACATTCTTCTTCGGCTTTTGCTTTTGTTCAGGAGCCTTCTATTCCTTAGTGGAGGCTTTATTGTCTCCCTGGCGCGCATCTAAGATCTCCATGACTTCGGCCTGCTTTTGGCATCTCTGTACCAACTCAGCATAAGTTGCAGGCATATCCTGTAGTAATAACTCCAGGAGTCTTCGGTTAGTGAGTCCAGTGAAAAGAGCAATTTTAGCTACTTGCTCATCCAAATTCTCTATCTCCATCGTTACTTTGTTGAATCTTTTCAGAAACTCTCTGATCGATTCGCTCTTTCCTTGTCTGATAGTAAACAAGGTTTCTTCCGTTTTCTTAACTTGGATTCCACTCTAGAATCGCCCTATGAATTTGCGTGCCAACTCATCAAAGTTTACGATCCTTCCAGATGGGAGGTTCGAAAACCACTTTGTGGCTGCTCCGGTTAAGGATGAACCAAAAACCCTTCATAGAATTTCATCAGAATTACCTAAAACTGCCATGGTTTGTTGGTAATAGCCAATGTAGGCCGTTGGATCTCCGGAGCCATCGAATGTAGAAAAAGTAGGCAAACGGAAGTTATGGGGAAACTGATATCCCGCAATTGGCTTGGCAAAGGGGGTCTTCCGAATAACTGAATAAATATCCTCAGTTATCCTTCCCTTAGCCAACTGCCCTAATTTTTATTGATGTTGGCCAATTCCTGACCAATCTGAGTCGGGTGATCTTCAGCAATATGATCACGACCTCGAAAAACATGATCATCATGAACGGCCCATCCATCTAGAATATTCAGCTCATCGCGAACTGCTCGATCATCACGAACGGTTTGTCTAACAGTCGTTGAGTGAGTCCTCACCCCAGTGTCCAACCTTGTATTTGAATCGGTTGTACTTTCTTGTGGTTTGTCGAACCGATCATCTCGCCTAGGTTGATCGTCAATTCTCCTAGGCCCTCGATCACCTTCACGAAAGTTCTGACCGATATTCCGATCTTTAGGTAACCTTTGATCACGTGGCAATGCACGCCTCCCTGAATCGTGATGATCAGGTTCTTGCGGTAATACCACTCGTCTGGTGAGCACGCGGAGTGCTTGACTCACCTCCAAGAGTTGAATCTTTACTTGATTCAATTGATCTTGGAAAGTCTCTAGAGGATTATGTCCTCCCTGACCACCATCTACTTCAATAGGATGTTGGCTTCCCTGGGGAATGTCTGGATTATTCCCTCCAGGAATTTGAACACCGGTATCGAGTTGTGCAGTGGTTGCTGCGGCGGCTGCCGATCTAGTCACCATGGCTTTACAAGTCAGTTTCCCACAGACGGCGCCAAATGATGCGTCCAAAATCTGCTCAGCCCTTAGATCTCCTCGTGATGACCTGCAAAACGAAAGCTTCAGATGTGGCCCGACCGCGGGGGTCGGGAGTCCACCTCCGAAGGCTAAGTCAGTTGATGAACTTAATCACAAACGGCTCTGCTAGAAGCACAGAGCTAAGGAATGAAGAACTGGGAAAGGTGGATCTAGATCGTAAGCCTTTGATAGCTTACGTCTACCAGTGTGTATGTGAATCTGAGTCCCCCTTACCTCGTAGGCAAGTAAGGTTTATATAGAATGTACCTTCGAATCTCTTTCATTGGATGTACTCGAGCCTTCTTCAGGTAGTCGTTGGATCTCAACAGTTAGATCCGTTGAGCGGTAGACTTCTACTAGTTTGGGCTAGTAGAGGACTCCTGAGATAACCTCCAGGTTGTGCGATGATTATCCCTTCGATAATGATAAGCAACAGCCGCCAATTTGTGCCTGCCATCATTAGGGTAATTAACCTAATCCATAAGTTGGATTAGGGAGTGCTTGTAGCTGAATTAGTTTTCTTCCTCAACAAGCTATCTTATGGATCCGGTTCGCTCGGAAGCGAGTCGATTCCCTTTGTCTCGACCGGGGTCGAGGGTCAAACCGAGTATGAACCTGGTTTGATCATATTTTCTCCATATCAGGTACGAGTCACCAACTTGGTCTTCAGAGTGTTGACCGTCACAATCCAACGTAGTAGTACCTGCAGAAAAGTCTAACAAAATATGTTGCAAAAAGGAGTGAGTTCAAAAGAACTCAGCAAGGCAGTCATTCCATAAAACATATGCCATATGATACAAGCCATAACATGATGCAATATGATATGAAACACATGATGCAAGTATGGTTCTAACTCTATGAATGCGGTCTCTAAGGTAGACATGCTTTAAGTCAGAACACCATACTTCTTTAGGTCGGTCTCAATCACTAAAGCCGGTGGGAATTGGGTCCTGAAATCTTTCGGACAAACCTTGGCTGGGGTTTTGGTCACCGCTCTCTCACATCACCATTTGGTCTAAGTAGTGGCGCATGTCAAGGTAAAGCCTAGCCCAATGCAAGTCATCTACTCAGACATATCATATCAGATCCAGATACATCCATTCCTTGCCCCGGGCGATCCTTTCCGGTATCCTTCACACTAGAGTCAGCATAGTCCCAGACTACGGACTCATCAACCCTATTGGTCATACACAAATAATAGACGGGAAGCTCTCACGTCCTCTCACGGGTTGGTTACCGGTCTTGAGCGCCCGTGAGCCCAAGTCTAGCTATTTGCAACCCTACCAATAAATGGCCCCTTTTGGGTATCCGTAGTATGGTTTATGTCCTCTCACGGGTTGGTTAGCGGTCTTGAGGGCCCATCAAACCATACCCTACCACGGGTCGTTCGGTCTCAATGCCCTTCCGATTCGGGTCTGATACGACAGGGACATCCTAGCCACACAACTAGACAAATCCTATGTATGTCATCCAATAACCCAAGAAAGTGTAGATGGGCACCTTCGGAGAACATCCCATACTATTCCCTCCGATGCCCAAGGACAGAAGCGTCAATTACACTCCCTAATCCCAAGTTATACCTGAGCAACCACATGCTCAAGTCCAACATCTCACATACATTTGATACATCATCATAATAGAAGTTCAGTCCTAATATTGAAATGATTCATCATATGTACAAGTGACAATAATAATTAATCATTATAACAAGAGCATATGAAATCACAATACTACAGTTCTAAAGCATGTATAACAGTCCTATGATGTTGAAAAGTAATAAAGAGACCATGTTCACTAAGTTATGAAAATCAAGGCATAAGCACATAGCCTATGTATTTATGGCGATAACCATCCTTACCTTAACCGAATCGAAACTAATCCCAAAGATCTCTTAGAATAGTCCCAAACTTAGTGCTTGAACCCTAAACAACACATGTGCCACATTAGAGAAGAAAACAATCAAATCGGAGGTCAAACGGAGCAATTCGGGCTAGTACAGAGTTACTATTATATCTTGGTCGACTGGCTGGTCGACTGACAGTCGACTAGAGCAAACAGTAATGGGCTGAATATGAGATTTGTCCCGAAACTGATCTTCCGGTGCTCCGATCGATCCGAAACTTGGAGGAAATGATTATGGCAATATAAGAACACTAACACTAAGTTTCATCAAGATCCAACGGTCCAATTAGGAATACCCAAATCGAAACCCTAGGTTCTATATGCTAAAATCATGGTTTTCAATGAATTGATTGCAATTGCAAGGGAATTCATAGAATCAATTAAGGGAATGATGAATAATAGATTGAATCAATTACTAACAAGAAATCAGACCTAGCATACTATAGCAAATCAGTTTTAGGAGATGAAATCCTGATGTTATGAAGAAAATCATAAGAATGCAAGGTTAGGGATCATGTATAGGGAATATAGCATTGATAGAATGCAAATGGAGTTTAGGCAAATCAAAAGATATATTAGAAGAGGTGGTTGCAAGGTTGCAGCACCATCTTCATAGTCTCAACAGCAAGAAAGAGAAGAGGTGAGAGTAGATTAGAGTGTAAGTGAGAGAATACATACCTTGGGGAAGAAATTTGAGAAGAAGAATCAAGAATCTTGTAGGAGTTCTTCACCCACACCAAAGAGAGACCCAAGAGGAGCCTCCCACGTCCCAAGAGAGTCCCAACAGCAAAATGGGGTGAAAACCACGAAGTTCCACATAAATAGAACCCAAAATGACCAAAAACCAAATTTTCTCGGTCTAGATTCCCTTGGTCAACCAAACAAGAATAGCAACTTCGGACAGGGATTTGGAAGGCTATACGGGTTCAAATTGAGTGGAATTTACTCCTACAAGTCAATCAAGAAGCCTAGTTTCCATAAATACCTTCGGATTGAGCCCGGGAATTCATTAGGTGCTTCAACTAATTCAATCTTCTTTGATACGCAGACAGGATTGGCTAGACATAGTTCAGCAACTTCGGACAAGGATTCGGAGGGCTATACTGGGTCAAATTGAGTGGGGTTTTCTCCTACAAGTACTCATGAAGTCTAGTCTTGGGAAATACCTTCGTATCGATCACGGGAGTTCATTAGGTTCACCAACTAAGCTCACCTTCTTCAGGTTGCAGATTCAAAACAATCACTGACAATGCATCCAAGTATGGAGCACCATCAACCATATCCATTGGTTTCGGGTCAAACACCATGTCTTCCATAAAGAGGGCCCACAAGGACAACTTCCATCATTTCGAGACATGGATCTACACTAAGGGAAAGATCGGCATGACTTCCTAAGGTTTTCAAAGATAGTAACATTGAAATCAAGGTCCAACATCAAGGTCTAACATTAAACAAGTCTTTCTTCACCCAAAATAAATAGGGTGCCCCGGGATAGGTTTGGGCTGGATTTCACACTTATGACTCAAGAGTGTTCCATTATTGTTTCATGTGGTTAGGATTTCCTTGAACTATGGGCTCTGATACCACTCTGTCACATCCACCCAGCTGGTACCCTATCTGGAATACCTGAGTGTGTGATCCACAGTCCCGAAGATCCAGTATTCAAGGAAATCATCCTCCCACATTCACAATAATATAATCAAGAACAAGATTAAATCAAATGTTAATTTTTTTTATCAAAAGATCAAGATAAGGTTCAAGAATACAATCAGAGTGCGAAAATGATACCAATAGAATAAATCAAAAGGTAGAGTGAGGCGGAAACTCACTCCACAGCAGCAACAGAAAAGTAGATCAAAAAGGAAGATTACAACCGACTCCCAAAACAATAAGGGGAACAAACAACTAAGGTCTCAACGAAATTATAAAAGATCAAAAAGAGAATGAGACGATGTCCCATCGCTGGCACACAAGTGCTAAAGCCGAACTACTCCTGATAAGCATCAGTCTCATACTGATAGTCTTCACCGATGTAGTCACCATAGGTAGTACCTTGAGTACTATAATTAATCATCAACATTGGTGAAATCCAGCCCTATCCTAACCCTAACCTTGACCCGGAAACCCTGATGTTTGTAGGTCTGAAGACCCGAAGTAAAGGAAGAAGCCAACTATGGGCCATCTCAATGGAAGGCATGGTGTTTGACCCAGAACCCATGGAAGTTGATGATGATGTTCCATACTTGGAAGCTTGTTCAGAACTAGAAAGGAAACTGCACCTTGTTGAAGATGAGTCTTGTTGATGGACTTGAAGTATAGTTAGACATGATTCAAAGGCATTTCTCTATACTAGGTAAGTCATATGTTGTGTTGGGAAAAGCTCATTAGGTTTGGACTTGAGTTGGGACTTCAATTCCCTGACTTGGCCTTTGCTGACTGGCTTGGTCGACTGGGCCAATTGACCAACAGGGTCAGAATCTGCCAAAATCTTATGTTTAGGTCTGTTGATGCTCTATTTAATAGGAGTACGAGTTTCATAGCCTCCTCTGTTTCTAAAACCCTCAGAGAACGTGGGAAGACTCTCTCAAAGCCTCTCCTTACTGATTGTGAAGAACTTTGCAAGATCTCAAGCTTCTCATCTTCTATTCTCCAATCAAAGGTTAGTAATCTCTCTTGTGTCATATGGATCTACTCTTTCTATGTTCTTTATGATTGAGACTATGAAGAAGATGTTGCATCCTTGCAACCATCTCTTCTACAATCTCCTTCCATTCTCAAGGTTTTATGATCTTCATATTGATCTTCGCCATGATCATTGTGAAATCTTCATGAAACCATGATCATTCATTCGATTCGATTTCTTAAGCATGTTAGATCTGTTTTGCAAGATGTTTTCATGTCTGATCTCTTGCTTATCTTCTACTAGAATGAGATCCTATCATCTCTAGTTTTTCCTTTGGATTCATAGCACGTTTTCATCGAAAACTAGGGATTTTACCAAATTAGAAAGTCACGATTCCAAATTAGTAAGTAGTGTTTTTTGATCATTGTTAGTGGCTAATCTATACTATTTTAGTGTTAGATTAATGTTTTAGAGGTTTCCTCCAAGTTTCGTAGAATTTCGAATCTTGTAGATTGAGTTTCAAATCAAAAACCACATTTTTCCTTCGTACTGTTTCAGGTGGTCGATTGCTTGGTCGACTGGACCATGCTACCACCCAATCGACCAAGCAAGGCCGTAGCTGTGTTTTTCATCCGATTTGATTCATTTGATCTTATCTTTTAGGCCTCTTTCTTAATGATGTATCTATGATTGTTAGGGTTTATTTGCTAAGTTTGGAACCACTCTCTTTGATCTTTGGATATTCATCGAAGCTATTTAAGGTAAGGACAGTTATTTCCATAATTACGTAGATTGCGTGAATCTTAGTTTCTATTTTGGGATTCTCTTAGTTCACTACCATAAATGTATTCTCTTATTGTTCTATTACTGATGCAAATACTTTAACTATAGTAGTATCATGTTCATGTATTCTTTTGATTATGAATACTTATTCTTATCAGTTACATATGCGATTGATCATGTTTATGTGTATTTTTCTATATGATGAGATATCGGTTGTGGATGTTATGACCGATTTGAGAATGTGATTGAATAGGTATGATTTGGGATTGGAAGGTGTCCTTTTGACATTTTTGTCCTTGGACATCAGTGGGAATAGTATGGGATATTTCCAATGGTGCCCTTTGACACTTTCCCAGATTATTGATTTTCATACTTAGGGCTTGTCAAGCAGTGTTTGGCTAGGATGTCCTCGTTATATCAGATCTGATTCGGAAGCGTGTTGAGACTGAATGATCTGTGGTAGCAATGGGAATTTGTGGGCGCTCAAGACAGGTAACCAACCCGTGAGAGGACATGAATCACATTGTGGGGGCCATTTATTGGTAGGGTTGCAAATAGTAGACTTGGGCTCATGGGCGTTCAAGACCGGTAACCAATCCGTGAGGAGACATGAGAGCTCCCGTCTATTATTTGTGGATGACTAGTAGGGTTGATGAGTCCGTAGTCAAGGACTATGTTGACTCTAGGTGAAGGATACCGGAAAGGATCGCCAGGGGCGAGGAATGGACGTATCTGGATCTGAGTTGATATGACTAAGTAGATGACTTGCATTTGGCTAGGTTTTACCTTGACATGCACCAATACTTAGACCAAACGATGATGTGAGAGAGCGATGACTTATACCCCAACCATGGATTGTCCCGAGGGATGAAGGACCCATTGCCAACCGAGGATGTGTGAATGACCTTCTTAAAAGAAGTATAGTGCTATGACTTAAAACATGTCTGCCTATAGAGACCAGCATACATAGAGTTAGGTTCATACATACATTGTCTGTTTCATATCACATTGCATCATGCTATGTTCTACAATCATGTTATTTATGTTGTTGTGGATTAACTTGCCTTGCTGAGTTCTTTTGAACTCACTCCTTTTTGTGCAAATATCTTTTGTTAGATTATTCTACAGATACTGAGTATTATGACAGCTAGTATGAGGAAGCACAAACTGAAGAAGTGTACTACACGCAAGGTGTTGGCAACTATGAAGATTCCGGTGATGATCCCTCAAGTGATCACATTACGTACCATGATTAGCCCTACCGTGGAGTGGGAACGTCTATGCTTGGTTGATGAAGTCTATGTTTATGAAGACGTTCTTTATAAAGTAGAAAACACTTAGTTTGATTATCATTTCCTTACTTTCCTTTGAGAACAGTTGTAATTTCTCTTTTGACTTATGAGCTCCATTCCGCTGTAACTGTGGAGTGAGATTCTGCCCACTCTACTCCTTTTTGATTATATACACATTTGGTTTCATTTTTCCACACTCTGATTACATTGTCATTTTCTTTCCTTATCTGGATCTCTTGTTTATATTATTACACATTGATTATATTCTGTTCATGATTATGTTATTATTGTTTATGTGGGAGGATGATTTCCTCGATACTTGTTCTTCGGGGCTGTGGATCACACACTGACCATCATAGTTAACAGGAGTAGTATTACATGCATGAAAGTCTAACAAAAGATGTTGCAAAAAGGAGTGAGTTCAATCCATAATAACACATGAAAACAAATCATACCGAATGTAATATGATATGAAACAGACAATGCAGATATGCTTCTAACTCTATGTATGCTGGTCTCTATTGGCAGACACGCATTAAGATAGAACACCATACTCCTCTGGGTAGTCTCAGTCACTCTTCCCTCACGGCTTTGATGCACGTCTTTTGGGTTCTCCACGATAATTGGGTCAAGGCATCCTTCCCAGACATTCCATGGCTGGGGTTTAGGTCAACACCATCGCTCACCACCATTGGTATGAGTATTGGCGCATGTCAGGGTTAAGCCTAGCCAAATGCAAGTCTTCTATTGAGTTATATCAACTTAGATCCAGATACTCCAATTCCTCCCATCCCGGATCCTTTTCCGGTATCCTCCCTAGAGTCAGCGTATCTTTATGGCTACAACCAACTCAAACTACGGACTCATCAACCCTATTGGTCAGTTACATCAAGTTAATAGGAAGTTCCATGTTTATCTCACGGGTTGGTACCAATCTTGAGTTCCAGGGCCCATGTTCCACCTCTACAACCGTACCAATGAATGGCCTCTCACGAGTATCCACAATGTGATTCATGTCCTCTCACGGATATGACTCACATGTATCTTAAGGGCCCACAAATCCCCATTGCTACCACAGGTTGCTCGGTCTCAATTCCCTTCCGATCGGGTCTAATATAACAGGGACATCCTAGCCAAACACTTCCAGACATGCCCTAGGTATGTCAACCAGTAATCAGGGAAAGCGCCAAGGGGCACCATAGGAAAATGTCTCATACCACCTCCACTGGTGTCCTAAGGCAGGAATGCCAAAAGGGCATTCCCCATTCCCCAATCACAACCTAGGCAATCACATTCTCAATCAGTCATTCACAAGCACAACTGATAATACAAAACATAAGTAATAATCATTCATGATTGAAATAACAATTGAATTATAAGAACAAGTACTACTGTAATTGAAGAACTTCAGCAGCAATATAAAGAAACTAAATACAGCAGTAGTAATGATCATGTAATCTAATTCAAAGACATGCATATTAGGTTATTAGGGATCAACCATCCTTACTTTAAGTAATCTTATAGAATTTCGTGGAATAATGAGGAAGAGATCCAAGACTAGCAATTAAAACCTGAACAAGCATATAATAATAATTAGGAATAAGACCTAGAAGATTAGTAGTCAAACGGATCAAATCGGACGAAGAAGCAATCTGCTGTTACAGTTGGCAACTTGGTTGGTCGATTGGGTCAGTAGACCAACATGTAGACCATTGGGGGTATAAAACCCTAATTTGGTCATAACTTCTTCGTTTGAAGTCCGATTGCTCCAAAATTCGAAAGGGAGCTTCCTAGAACATATTAAGACTATCTAAGAAGGTCAAATCATCAAATCATGGTCAAAATATAGGATCTTGATTGAGCCATAAAAATCTAGGGTTTCATCATATATAATCCATGGCTCTCATGGAAAGGCTAGGGAGAATAAAGATTCACCCTAGGGAATAAAGAATAAGAAATCATATCAAGAAAAGCTTTGGGGATGATCCAACAGATAAAAGAAAATTAGGGTTCTCAATTGAATATCCTCTCTTGAAGGTTCCCCTAGATTGGTTCTCAAAATAACCCAAGGTAGGTTCACAGAGGGTAAGGGAAACATAGAATTAATATTTCAAAATCAAGAATGGCATTGGGGAGGTTCCTTTAACAAAAATATTAGGGTTCTCAATTGGGTAACCTTTCTTGAAGATAACCCAAAATTTCTTTAACAACATGCACAGGGTAGCTCACAAAAGAGCGAAAGGAAAGATAGGGATCCACCCCGTAATCATGGGGACACAAGGGAAGGTCATGGTAATGGTATGAGACCTTCCCCACAATCACCAACTTTGGTAGGAAAAACAATAACAAGGGAATAATCAAGAATTCAGGTAAAATCAAGAAACAAGAACATCACCATATGGTTTCAAGAATATAGAGTGAATGGGGGATTCACTCTATGGCTAAGAGGATCAAAGAATAGGCCATTACAGTAGTGTAATACCTTTCTCATAATCAGAAGATCAGAAGTATAGAAGAAAGAATAAATCAAAGAAGAAACGAATCGATTACTAACCTTTTAGAAGAAGAATCGACGAAGAAACTCGAACGGATGCTTGAGGATCTTCCTTGGCTTTGGAGGAGAGGTTCTAGGGTTCTTCCCACGATCTCCAGAGGCTTGGAACTGATTATGAGTCAAAAACACAAAGTTCCCCCCTTTAAATCATATTAAAAGTTCCAAAGTTACTAGGATTTCCAAAATTGACCATTATAACCCTGTTGGTCGAGCCAGTCGACCAACCAAGACAGCAACTCCATAATTGGGATTTGATGGTCCAAACTTCATTATTTTTGCATGGGCTTCATACAACACCTCAAACAACTTACCTAGCTTTGAGAGATGCCTTCAAACCATGTCCAGATAGGCTTTAGGTCCAACAACCAGGCTCTCCTTCATCAATGTGCAGCTTCTTCTCCAACTCAAACAGGGTTTCCAAGTATAGAGCACCATCATCAATATCTATGGGTTCAGGATCAGACACCATGTCTTCTACTGAGATGGCCCATAGTTGTCTTCTACTTTCACTTCGGGTTTTTGGACCTATAGACAACAGGGTTTCCGGGTTAGGGTTAGGGCTAGATTTCACAGGATTCACTTACCTCAACGAAATTTACAAACAAATGAGGGAAACAGATCCAGATCGCAATCCATGCTTTCCTCACCTTCCAGCACGTGTCTTCTGCCTCCTAACCGTCCATAGCAGTAATCCCAAATATAATAATGAGTTAAAAACACATGATTTGCTATTTATAGAGGACATGGGGCAAATTAGGCTAAAATCCCACAAGCAGAACATGGCGGTCGCTTGGGGCGGTTGATTGACCCAATCAACCGCCTTAAGCAACCGCCCCCTAGTACTTTGCAGTACATGGGTGCTTTGCTAAAGGGGGTTGACTCCCAACCTCAACCTAACCCTAAACAACACATGGGGGAGGTCTTAACTTCAATCCAGACACCTTCAAACATCTCTTGACTCCTACTTGGGATCCAACTTCCTAGCAAGGCAGGTTCTTCATCAAGAGAATCCAGATCCATGGGTTTAGGGTATGGATCATGGACTTCTATCTGGACACTCCACAACTTAATCTGGATTGACCTTTGGGTTATCGGACCTACAATATGGATTCTGGGTTAGAAATACGAGGTTTCTACCATTCACTTCTAAGAAAATTTGAGTCCCTCCTGGATCTATAACTCATGAATGTTCCATTATTGTTTCATGCAGTTAGCATTGTCCTTGAACTGTGGGCTCTGATACTAGTCTGTCACATCCATCTAGCCGGTACCTTATCTGGCATACCGAGTGTCTGATCCACAGCCCCAACGATCAGTATCGAGGATATCAATCTCCCACATCTACAATAATATAATAAAAAACAAGACAAAAATAAATGTTAAGCTATATTTGTCACATCCACCCAGCTGGTACCCTACCTAGCATACCCGGGTATGTGATCCACAGCCCCAAAGACTAAGTATCGAGCAACCATGCCTCCCACATACGCGAAAACACAATCATAAACAATATAATCAAAGAAATGACACATAAACAATGAGATCAAGACAATATTAAAAGAGAAAACATATCAGAGTGCGGAAGTAAAAGATATCCAAATCATAATGTAATCAGAGTATAGAGAGTGAGCGGAAATCACTACCTAACATGCAGCGGAAAGTAGATTGAATATCAAAAGGGTTACAAATCCAAGTCTCAAAAGATAACATAAATAGTTAAACATCTAAACTAAGGTTTCTTTAGTTTTATACAAAGTGTCCTCATAGGTGTAAATAAAAGACACTAGGCACGGCCGCTCCCATGCTAGGGTAGAGCTAATCCTGGAACGTAGCATAATCACCCGTGGGATCCTCAAAGTAATCTTCATAGTAGCCAACACCCGAAGGGTAGTATGCTTCAACAGAGATCTCCTCATAGTGAGGGCCATCAAGTCCTTCAACACCTGTAGGATAGTCTAACAAAACATTGCACAAAAGGAATGAGTTCAAAAGAACTCAACAAGGCAGTTATTCCATAATACATAAATCACATGATCCAAAACAAACATAACATGATGCAAGATGATATGAGACAGACGATGTATGAATGAGTCTAACTCCATGTATGCTAGTCTCTATTTCACCAAAAAAAAAAGTATGCTAGTCTCTATGGTAGACATGCTTTAAGTCATAGTACCATACTTTCTTGAGTAGGTCCGTCACTCGGCTTCGATAGGCAATGGGTCCTGCATCCCTTGGGACAATCCATGGTTGGGGTTTAAGTCACCGCTCTCTCACATCACCATTTGGTATAAGTATTGGCGCATGTCACGGTAAAGCCTAGCCCAATGCAAGTCATCTACTTAATTGTATCAGGTAAGATCCGGATACTTCCCCTATGGCTACAACCGACTCAGTTCGGTATCCTTCACATTAGAGTCACATATCCTATGGCTACAACCAACTCGGACTACGGACTCATAAACCCTATTGGTCATCCACAAATAATAGACGGGAAGCTCTCACGTCCTCTCACGGGTTGGTTACAAGTCTTGAGCGCCCACGCACTCGTGAGCCCAAGTCTAGCTATTTGCAACCCTACCAATAAATAGCCTCTAGCAAGTATCCGCAATGTGATCTATGTCCTCTCACAGGTTGGTTACAAGTCTTGAGCGCCCACAAATCCACATTACTAACACGGGTCATTCGGTCAATGCCCTTCCGATTTGGGTCTGATACAACATGGACATTCTAGCCAACACCACTAGACACGTCCTATGTATGACATCCAATAATCCGAGAAAGCGTCAATGGGCATCTTCGGAAACATCCCATACTATTCCCTCCAATGTCCAAGGACAGAAATGTCGAAAGGACATTCCCCAATCCCGAATCATACTTATCCAATCACATCCTCAATTCCATCATATCATACATAAATGATACTTCATCATATGAAAAGAGATATAATGTAACATGAGCAATCACATATGTAATTAACAAGAATAAATAATCATGATAACCAAAATAATATATAACATGGTACTACTGTCTTGCAATACATACAGCAATCATAAGATGTTAAGGCTATAACAAGGAATGTAAATCTACTAAATTTCCAACATAGCAGCATAATCCATGTAATTATGATAATAACCATCCTTACCTTAATTCGAGATGAAGATGGGCCAAAGATCAAAAGAGGAAGGTCCCAAAGATAGTACTTAGACCCTAGACAAACATAGATGTAATATTAGAAGAGAAATCAAGAAAATCGAAGGTCGAACGGATCAAATCGGACAAATACACAATGTTGTATTCCTTTGGTTGACTGACTTGGTCAACTGGGTCAGTTGACCAAGTGAACAGTGTCGGGCTAAAATAGTGATTTTTTATCCAAAACCTATCTTCCGGAGCTCGGATCACTCCGAAATTTGGAGGGATTTTTATGAACAGTAAATGAACACTATCTAGCAAAGAATTAACATCAAACAATGGTCTAATTAGGAATTCCCAATTTGAAACCCTAGGTTCTAAATGCTAGAATCATAGTTCTCAATGAAATCAAATGCAAATGCAAAGAACATTAGGGAATCAGCTAAGGGATGTGATGAACAATAGATTAGAATCATATGCTAATAAGAAATCAGACTTAGCATGCTATATAAATCAGTTTAGGATAAGAAATCAAGTTGCTATGAAGAAAATCATGTAAATGTATAGATAAGAATCAAAATGGGGGTATAGCATAGATGGATTAAAAGGGGCTTATGCATTTGCAAGGAAAGAACACATGAAGTGGTGGTTGCAAGGTTGCAGCAACATCTTCATGGTCTCAACAGCAAGAAAGAGAAGAGGTGAGAGTAGATTAGAAAGTGAGAAAGAGAATCCATACCTTAGGGGATGATCCTTGAGTAGAGAGGCAATGATTGGCAATGATTTATGCAAGATTCCTTCACCACTACCAAGGGAATGTCTTGGGAAGCTCTCTCCACGTTCTCAGGAGGCTATGAATAGAATAGGGTTCTAACTCCGAGGTTCACTTAAGTAGAGAGTAGAATATCCAAAAAGCATCAATTTCTCGGATTTAAAAATCCTTTAGTCAACTGGCTTGGTTGACTGGCCCAGTCGACCAAGCTAGGTCAGCAAGCTTTGGTTAGGGAATTGGAAGGCCATATTAAGTCAAAATCACTTGGGCTTTCTTCTATAGCTCAATCAACAAGTCTAGGTCAAAGTATTTCCTTCGAATCAAATCTGGAAGTGCATTAGATACTTCAACTAAACCTCCCCTCTTCTAGGTGCAGCTTCTCACTAAACACTGACGGTGCATCCAAGTAAGGGGCACCATCGTCAATGTCCATGGGCTCGGAATCAAACACCAAGTCTTCAACTAAGAGGGCCAACAATTCTCTCCTTCCTCCAATCCAGGTCTTCGAACCTACAAACAACAAGGATTCTAGGTCAAGTCAAGGTTAGGATAGTAGGGCTGGATTTCACATTCTCCCCCCCCCTCTTAAAAGAAATTTCGTCCTCGAAATTGAAAGCGTACTTGAGCTTCCAAAAAGATGAGGAAACTTCTCCTTCATGTCTTCTTCTTTCTCCCATGAAGCTTCTTCAAGGGTGTGATTCTTCCACCGAATCTTTACCAAAGGAATTGTACAATTCCGCAACTGTTTGTCCTTCTTGACTAGGATTTTGGCTAGCTCTTCATCATAGGAAAGATCAGCACTAAGTCCTCCAGGTGCTTGTTGTAGTATGTGTTCTGAGTTCTTTATGTACTTCCAAAGCATCGACGTATGAAACACATTATGAACTCCAGCAAGAGATGGGGGTAAGTCCAAACAGTATGTGACAGGTCCAACCTTCTCAAGAATCTCAAAAGGTCCAACGAAACGAGGGCTAAGCTTTCCTTTCACATTGAATCTCATCACACCAAACTTTCTCTCCAATCTGAAATTCCAAATCGGTCCTTCTCTTATCCGCATAGGATTTCTTTCTTGACTGGGCCGATTTGATCCTTTCTTTTATCATATCCACCATTGCACTTGTAGCTTCAATCATTTCCGGACGTAACACTTTCCTTTCACCAGTCTCAGTCCAATACAAGGGTGTCCTACAAGTGATTCCATACAAAGCCTTGAATGGAGCCATGCCTATAGTTGCTTGATAACTGTTGTTATAGGAAAACTCAACCAAAGCTAAGTGTTCATCCCAATTTCCACCCATATCCACAATGCAAGATCTAAGTATATCTTCCAAAATCTGAATTGTCCGCTCAGATTGTCCATCAGTTTGTGGATGATGAGCAGTACTCAAGTTTAACTAGGTTCCCAAGGCTTTCTGCAAACCATTCCAAAACCTCGAGGTGAACCTAGGATCTCTGTCAGAATAAATTCTCATAGGCACTCCGTGCAGACGAACCACATTGTCCACATAAAGCCTAGCTAGCTTATCCAAAGTATGAGTGATCTTCATAGGAATGAAATGGGCTGATTTGGTCAACCTATCAACGATTACCCATACAGTGTCATTGCCTTTACTTGTTCGAGGCAAGCTAGTCATGAAGTCCATAGAAATATCTTCCCACTTCCAACTAGGAATAGGAAGGGGCTGAAGCAATCCAGACGGGGGTTGACGAACGGCTTTCACACGTTGGCAAGTCTCACACTTGGCAACAAAATCTTCCACGTCAGCTTTCAAACCAATCCACCAAAAATGTTCCCTTAAGTCCTTATACATTTTGGTACTTCCCGGGTGTACTGTAAAGATTGACTGGTGTGCTTCCTTCAATAATTCCTTCTTAATTTCTTCAACAGCCGGCACACAAAGTCTACCTCTAAACAATAAAGCACCATCCAAAGACATACTAAAATTAGGGTCCAATTCGGGTTTCAAAGAAATCTTCTTAATCTTCTCCTTCAATTCTTGATCGGAACCTTGCAGAGCAACAATTCTTTCTCTAAGGGTGGATCTTGCTGTCATGGCAGAAAGAACAAAATCCGAACCTTCATAAACAACTTCTAAACCAAAACCCGTAATCGAAGACAACAAAGGTTGACTCAAGGCATTCAAGTCCAACACTTCCTTCTGACTTTTCCTGCTAAGAGCATCACCAACCACATTCGCCTTACCAGGGTGATACTGAATGTCGCAGTCATAATTAGAGACCAATTCTAACCATCTTCTTTGTCTGATAATCAACTCCTTCTGGGTAAAGAAGTATTTCAAACTTTTATGATCTGTGAAAATAGTGATTTTCTCACCATACAGGTAATGTCTCCAAATCTTCAAAGCAAAGACAACAACAGCAAGCTCTAAATCATGAGTGAGGTAGTTCCGCTCATAATTCTTCAATTGTCGAGAAACATAGGCCACTACCTTACCATGTTGCATCAACACGCAACCCAAACCAATCTTAGAAGCATCAGTGTAGACTGTAAAACCTGTAACAACCCCCATTTTCTAACCCGAAATCCGTATTGCAGGTCCGAGAACCCGAAGGTCTAGTCGGATTAATTTTGTGGAGTGTCCAGATAGGAGTCCATGATCCATATCCAGAACCCATGGATCTGGATTCTCTTGTTGAAGAATCTGCCTTACTAGGAAGTTGGATCTCTGGTTGAAGGCAAGTGGTGTTTGGAGATGTCCGGAATGAAGGTAAGACATCCCCCATGTGTTGTTTAGGGCTAGGTTGTGTTTGGGTTTCAACCCCTTGAGCAAAGCACCCTTGTATAGCAATATACTTGGGGGCGGTTGCTAGTGGCGGTTGATTAAACCAAGCGACCGCCTTAAGCGACCGCCCGGTTCGCTTGCGGGAAAATGCCCTATTTTGCCCCCTATTCGTTATAAATAGCATCCCTCGCCCTATTAACGCATTATTATGTTCGGGATTGCTATTTTGGGCGATTAGGCAGCAGTGGAAACGTGCTAAAAGGTGGGCGATGTGCTGTTAATGATCTGGAACCTTTTTCCTTCTATTCTTGGTGATTCTGATTAAGGTAATGAATCTCCATCTTCTATTCTCTTCTTTTTAACCTCTGATTGATATGAACCCACCCCCATTTTGTTAGTGATTACCCAATTGATTTGTTGTATCTCCCTTTTCAATGTTCTTGATGAGATCCTGTCCAGAAACGAATCCCCGCATTTGTTTAATGGATGGATCCCATCAAGGGGAATGATTTGGGTAATAAATCTTTGTTAATTTTAGGGTTTCTTGTTACCCCCTTGTTCTAGACCTATTAAGCTTGAAATTCGGACTAAGATCATCCCAAAACGGATTGAAATCGGATGATAAAAAGTCTGATTTTCGGAGTTGGAAACTGTCTGAAACAGGGGCGGTCGCTTGTGGAGGTCGCTTAACTTAAGCAACCGCCACAAGCAACCGGCTGGTTTCCAGTAACTGTGTAGGTTTGATTTTTGAATTGTTTTGACTCTTGACTCTTATACATTCTTGTAACCCTATGCCTAGGTGTTCTCTGTTTCAAATAAAAGTCTTATAATAGTTTTTGGATTGCAAGTTAGAGGACTTCTACTAAATTACAGGTAAGGACATGCATTCTTATTTATATGCAATTACATATACATGATGATTCAGCTGTTCTATTTACTATTCTTTGATCATGTAACTTGCTGTAATTGTATAAAGCATGTGAATCTTATTGTATACTTGTTGTTAGTGGTGTTCTTTGATGTACTTCATCTTTTATGATATTGCACAACTGTTCATGGTATGATAAAGAGTGATTGTAGTGTAGTTGTGATGGAAGGGGTATTCCTTTGGGATATCTTAGCTTGGGATATCAGAAGGCTGTGGAATGGGACACATGCCTGCTGATGTCTCCAGCACTATCATGATTACTGGATGACATACTTAGGAGTGTCTAGAATTGCATGGCTAGGTACCCCACATGCTATTACCCTTTCGGCAGGGGAATTGAAGTCGGGTGACCCGTGACTATGTTTCATCCAACAGCGGTAACCAGTCCGTGCGGAGACTCAGTGGTCCACTATTGGTCATGTAATGGTAGGGTTGCATATGTTAGGGTTGGGCTCATGGACGTCCAAGGAACGGACCGGGTGTCGTGAGGAGTCATGAGAGCATCCGCCCCAATAATATGTGGATGACCATAGGGTTAAGGAGTGGAGTCCAACAGCGGTAGCCAGTCCGTGAGGGTTCTCACTCCTAGGTTGCGAAGGATACTGAACCGAGTTGGTTGGTGCCATAGGGGAAGTATCTGGACTCCATATAGTATGTTACCATTATGACCTTGCATTGGATTAGAAACCCCGACATGCGCCAAGTACTCATTGCCAATGGTCGTGGTGAGAGAGTGTTGACTTAACCCCCCAACCATGGTTTGAGAGCCAGGTGTGGACTTACCCCTTTGCCCAGGATCCCTACAGAGGTAACCAGTCCTTGCCGGATCAGAGTGATGAGACTTACCCAAAGGAGGGCTGGTGTATATCTTAAAGCATGTCAGCTGATTAGAGACTTGCATAGTTAGATCTTAGTAGCATTCATATTTCTGCATATCATCCATATCATTTCATATGTGCATTCGTGGATTGTATTGACATATATATGAGAATTGCTTGTTCCTTACTGAGTTCGTTGGAACTCATTCCTTTCATTGTATGTATTATATAAACTGTACAGATGGTTGCACAATGTCGGAAGTTGGAGATGATTCATATGAAAGAGCCTTCTCGTATGAAGCTGATGTGGCACAGACAGTGATACATGAACTTGCAAAGCCTCCTGAAGATGAAGATTATTTAGTTATTCTTTTTGCTTCCGCTGATCTCGATATTACTTTTGATTCTTGATCTTCCTTCTTTCGTTCATTCTTGGATATTTATTGGAGTATTTGGACTCCTGTAACCTTTTTATTAATTATTGTACTATTCTTGCTCTTGATTCATGTATTTGTATTTATTATTATTGATAGACTAAAACCATGGATCCTGTGACGGATCGCACCCACGGGTCGTCGGGCGGGTAACCAGGCCCGGCGGGCGGGGTGTGACAAAACCACTGGAGTTATCAGGTATAGTCAAAACCGGGGCACTTGTCAATCTAACTTTCAACTCTTCGAAATTCTTCTCACAAGCTTGGGTCCACACAAACTTCTCTTCCTTTCTAGTTAGCTTAGTCAAAGGAGCAGCCAGCCTAGAAAAGTTTTCAATAAACCTTCTATTGTATCTCGCCAATCCTAGGAAACTTCTTATTTCTGTCACGGTCTTCGGTCTTTCCCAATCGGCAACTGCTTGCACCTTTTCAAGATCCACACGAATACCTTTGGCTGAAACCACATGGCCAAGAAATACTACCCTTGAGAGCCAAAAGTCAAACTTCCTAAAGTTAGCATAGAGCTTCTTTTCTCTCAACCTTTGCAACGTCAAATTTAGGTGTTTCATATGCTCTTCTTCACTCTTCAAATAGATCAAGATGTCATCAATGAAGACAATCACAAACTTGTCAAGCGGTTCATGAGATCCATGAGCACAACAGGAGCATTAGTTAAACCAAAAGCCATAACTCTAAACTTATAATGTCCATATCTTGTTCTAAACGCTGTCTTGAAGATATCAATTGACTTCACCTTTAACTGATGATATCCAGACCTCAAATCAATCTTGGAGAACATGGCTGCACCTTTCAACTGATCGAAAAGATCATCAATCCGGGGCAGCGGATTTCTATTCTTGACGGTCAACTTATTCAAATCCCGGTAATCAATGCATACACACATACTACCATCCTTCTTCACAAACAAAACCGGAGCTCCCCAAGGTGATACGCTAGGCTGTACAAAACCTCTCACTAAGAGCTCATTCAATTGTGTTTGTAATTCTTCCAACTCGGTAGGTGCCATTCTATATAGAGCTTTAGATACCGGGGCAGCTCCTGGAATCAAATCAATAGAAAACTCAACTTCTCTATCAGGGGGCAGTCCTGACAGATCATCTGGGAACACATCAGAAAAGTCACTAACAACCTTGACTTCTTCAAGCTTCTTCCCTTCCTTGACCTTGCTTCCAGGTGAAGCACTTTCCACCAATGCATGGACTTGCATCAATGCGGTCAAAGTTTTCTTACTAACTCTTCCCTTCTCACCTAGGAATTCAAAAACTGAATTTCCACACATCTGAAACTGAATTCTCTTCAAAGAACACAAGATTACAGCATTGTGGGATGTCAGCCAATCAATTCCCAAGATCACATCAAAGTCTTTCATGTCAAAAAGCACTAAATTTGCCTTCAGATTCTTTCCACAAAACCAACACAGGACAATCTTCTAACACTCTATCTAGTTTTACAATAGACCCAATAGGGGTACTAATCATCAAACAACTAGATAAAACTATTGGGTGTTAGGTTAGTTTTCAAAGCAAATGCAGATGAAATGAATGAATGAGATGCACCTGTATCAAATAGAACAAATGCATGCATAGAAGCAACTAACAATGTACCTGTTACCACATCATGACTTGTATCTTGTTCAACACCAGACATGCTGAACACTCTGCCAGAGGGAGGGGCGGGGGCACTCTTCATAGTAGGGGCAAACGGCTGAGCAGGTCTCTTCAGGCAACTGCGAGCAAAATGCCCAGTCTACTTACAGTGAAAGCAAGCAAGGTCCTTCGGTCCAACCGGAGTCGCTACAATAGGAGGTCTCTGAAACATAGGTCTAGGATTAACAATCTCAGGCCTAGAAGGTTGCACAACTCCTGTAGGTCTAACTCCACTAGACTGACCATGCTGGCCCACGTGAGCGAAACTGGAACTCTGACCAACACTCCTTGGCTGAAAGGTAGGAGCGGGATATGGTGCAGGTCTAACAAAACGACGCTCAGTGCGGTCAACAAAGCCAAGGTTCCTTGGCTGCCAACGCCTTTGAACACGGGAGCTCTCTTTCTCAGTCTCTTCAAGCTTCTTCGAATTCTGAACCACCTGGGCATAGCTCTCAAGAGGGAGAACGGTGAGGTATGCCTTGATCGACAGTCGCAGACCCTTGAAGAACTTTTTCGCCTTAGCTTTGTCAAGCTTCATGGAATCAGGGACGAAAAAGAAAAGTTCTTCAAATTTCTGCTGGTAGTCTAGCATAGACATCGAACCTTGAACAAGCGCCACGAACTCGGCCTCCTTGGCATCCTTCACTGCCTCTAGGAAATAATTCTTACAGAAAGCCTCTTTAAACAAATCCCACAAGACAACACTGGCATGCAGACCCTCGAGAATAGGCCGAGTAGAAGTCCACCATGCATCGGCTTCGTGCTGAAGCTTTGGCTCGGCAAAAAGAACCTTTTGGGCATCCGAACATTGCAAGTTCCTGAAGGCTTTCTCTAATTCCCGCAGCCATTTTTTGGGAAAAAGAGTATCCTTAGTGACACCAGTGAATGAAGGCACTTGCAATTTCAAGAAGCTTTCCATCAACCGGGTATGTGGGGTCCCAGTGAACCTCTTTGCATATGGGTATGCTACATTAGGGTTCCCATGCCCACTAGCACGAGTCTCGCTATGGAGTGTCATGAAGCTAGACATCATCTAGTTAAACTGATTGGCCTGCTGCTGCATCATGTTACTCATGACGCTAGCAATGTCTTGAAAGCTTCCAATATCTCTAGAGCACCCGGAATGTCATTTGTGGTATGACTATTCTCTTGTGTCTACTGGTCAGAACCACCAATGGGCACTTCTTCATTTCCGGTGCTTTCACAGCCAACGAGACGATTTCTAAGGACAACCATTCTGCAAAACCAAAAGATAACAACACAAAATTCAAAGATTCGTCAACAACCACATGACCATATGATTAGAATACTTAAATCATACTTAGAATCATCAATATAGCAAGAAAACAATCAAACATTGGTCAAAATTCCAAAATTCCAAAATTCCAACCAAAAACCAACATTTAGCATTCAGCCCTCCTTTGGTCGATTGGTTGGTCGACTGACAATCGACCAAGGCACTGCTGAACTTGAAAATCAGGTTTTAAACTTCATTTCTAACTCATTTCTCTTGAGAGAGGGCTCTGGAGAACAATCTTGCAAAGGTTTTCAAAGAGATTCCAAGTGGTTTAGAGCTTCAATAAAATCAAGACAACATACATTGAAGATCAAAGCAAGGTAAACACTATTCATCATCTTCTCAAGTTGGGTTCTTCACTTAGATTTCTTGAAACACCATGTTAAACTTGTTGTTCTAGGTTAGAAACATGTTTATGCATGCCTTGCAACATATTCCCATAGTTTCCTTGCAAAAACAAACCTTAAACATCAAGTATAAACAAAAACACCAACTTGTTTTCGCTAATACAACCAAAATCCCCAAATTTAGTAAAATTTCGATACCTCTCAAACCGCTAGGAATTTTAACACCAAAACAGTTGCTACATGCAAGAAATGATATGCTAGATGTACTCATGCAATTCGTTTCAACTAATTCCAACATTTCCAAAAATCCCATTTTTTACCTAAATGCAAAAATCCCTATTTTGAAGTTGCTGAATTTTTCGCTTTTAGATCGCGATTTCGATGGATTTTCTTCATATAAACTTCATAAACATGCAATTACAAGTATCACGCACATGCTAGTATGTTCAATTTGAATTTCCCGAAAATCGAAAATTTCCAAAAATTACAAAAATGCCCTTCTTGCTAAACTTTTAGGTAATTCTCTAACATTCGACTTGTTTGATCTTTTTCTACATACACAGGCATTATGCAGAGACAGGGATGAGGAGGAGGTCAAGGACGAGGTAGGCTAGTAGGAGCTAGGAGAGGTAGAGGTCAGGCTCCAGCTCAGCCACGAACGGAGGTTATAGACCGACACCGCTTCACTACACCACAGGCAGAGTTTCTTTATGAGACGTACTTTGGGCACTGCCGCATCAAGCACGGGGGACTCCTACAGTTACGAGAGTTGAGGACATTCAAGATTAGACGGAGATTTGACACGATGAGATGGACACACTTGTTTACAAAGGATTTACCAGTGTATCCTGAGTTAGTTCGGCTGTTCTACATCAATCTGACGTCGTTCAAGGAGGGTCAGGGAGGAGATCAGCTTCAACTAGTGGTAGAGAGTTAGATCAGAGAGACACGGATCAAATTCACCACAAGCACACTTGTAGAGATTTTCGAGGTACCTCACTACCCGCATGCATGTGTATGGATATCACCAGGTAAGGAGTTTAGCAGACATCTACTTCCCTATGAGTTACATGAGATCTGTACTACACTATGGGATGATTGTCGATGCTATCGTCCATGGATCAATGGTGAGATGACACCGTCAGCTAGGGTCATTGGCCGGATAGTGGGTAGGAACATCATACCGAGAGCAAGACATCACCATAAGGTGTTCGTGATAGATGCCTTACTCATTTATCAGATCTATATGAGATTCGAGATAGATTTGACCTATATCATACAAAATGTCATGATCGAGATCGTCGAGCACCCGAGTACTAGGAATCTTTGTTTTGGGCAGCTATTGACACGCATCTTCAGTTACTTCGGGGTCAAGATGGATGATACAGAGGTGATTGACACTAGGGATATGGGTTACCCCATTGGCACGAGGACCATTGGACTGATGCAGCTAGATGATTGAGATCACCAAGTCAGAGGATGAGTCGAGTACGAGGATGATGCTGTACCAGTGGATGAGGGGCAGGATGATCCAGATTGAGATGATCAGGATGGAGATGATGCAGAGATGCGTGATGCCGATCCGGATGGTCATGGGATTCCCGCACCACACTTTGAGGTTGGAGGTCCATCACATGCAGCTCCTGAGACATCGGACTTCTATGCCCATATGCTTTCCATGACTTCCATGCTAGAGAGGATGGAGGTCAAGCAGGAGCAGATGTTCAGGATGCATGAGAGGATGGAGGTGAGACAGGCACGGATGGAGTCGAGATAGGAGCAGATGCAGTCTCAGCTCACTCAAATTTTCGATGATGTCAGGGCACTTAGAGATCAGAGGCGGTCTCCTAGATAGATAGATTGTACTAGGATTTCAGTTTATGCTTTTCATATGTAACTTGTCGTAAAACTTTCTTAACTTAATGAAATTCACTTTGCTTCACTTTATTATTGTGTATTATGCACTTTCTTCTTATTGCATAAGTGATGCTAGTTAAATCATAATTATGGTTTATTATTCAACAAACAACTTATGCTTCATTAATTAAGTTTCTAGTCCGAGTTATCTATTATTCGCTCTAAGAATACAAAAGTCAATTTTGGATCTATGACCTAGGAATGTTCCGATATCATTTTTGTCATTGGGGTTTCACTTGAACTTGGGCTGTGATACCACTCTATCACATCCACCCATCCGGTACCCTACCTGGCATACCCGGGTATGTGAACCACAGCCCTGAAGATCAAGTATCGAGCAACCATGCCTCCCACATACGCGATAACACAATCATAAGCAATATAATCAAAGTAATGACACATAAACAATGAGATCAAGACAAGATTAAAAGAGGAAACATATTAGAGTGCGGAAGTAAAAGATATCCAAATCATAATGCAATCAGAGTATAGAGAGTGAGCGGAAATCACTCCCTAACTTGCAGAGGAAAGTAATTCGAATATCAAAAGGGTTACAAATCCAAGTCTCAAAAGATAACATAAATAGTTAAACATCTAAACTAAGGTTTCTTCGATTTTATACAAAATGTCCTCATAGGTGTAAATAAAAGACACTAGGCACGGCCGCTCCCACGCCAGAGTAGAGCTAATCCTGGAACTTAGCATAATCACCCATGAGATCCTCACAGTAATCTTTGTATTAGCCAACACCCGGAGGGTAGTATGCTTCATCGGAGGTCTCCTCATAGTGGGGGCCATCAAGTCCTTCAACACCTGTAGGATAATCTAACAAAACATTGCACAAAAGGAATGAGTTCAAAAGAACTCAGCAAGGCAGTTATTCCATAATACATAAATCACATGATCCAAAACATAACATGATGCAAGATGATATGAGATAGACGATGTATGTATGAAAACTAACTCTAGGTATGCTAGTCTCTATGGTAGACATGCTTTAAGTCATAGCACCATACTTTCTTGGGTAGGTCCAGTCACTCAGCTCCGGTAGGCAATGGGTCCTGCATCCCTCGGGACAATCCATGGTTGGGGTTTAAGTCACCGCTCTCTCACATCACCATTTGGTATAAGTATTGGTGCATGTCACGGTAAAGCCTAGCCCAATGCAAGTCATCTACTCAATCGTATCAAGTTAGATCCGGATACTTCCCCTATTGTAACAACCCCCGTATTTCTAACCCGGGATCCATATTGCAAGTCCGAGAACCCAAAGGTCTAGCCGGGTAAATTTGTGGAGTGTTCGGATAGAAGTACATGATCCATACCCTGAACCCATGAAAAAACTCTTGTTGAAGAGCCTGCCTTGCTTGGTAGTTGGACCTCTAGAAGGCAAGTGGTGTCTGGAGATGTTTGGAATGAAGGTAAGACCTCCCCCATGTGTTCATTAGGGTTATGTTGTACTTGGACTTCAACTCCCTAAGCAAAGCACCCTTGTATAGCAATATACTAGGGGGCGGTTGCTAGTAGCGATTGATTGGACCAAGCGACCGCTCCAAGCAACCACCTGGTCCTTGTTGCGGGGTTTTGCCCTACTTTTCCCCCAGACTTCTATAAATAGCAACCCTCGTCTATTTTATGAATATTATATTCGGGATTGCTGTTTTTGGTGGTTAGGCGGTAGTGGAGACTTGCTGAAAGGTGTTCTGAAGTGCTGTCAGTTTCCTGGAAGCTCTTTTGTCTTTTCTGGCTGATCTGGTTGAGGTAAGTGATTCCCTGTTAACTCATACTCTACCTTTGGCTATGATTAAAGTAGATTTGTTTTCCTCTTTGGTTGTTCATGATCCTCTTATTACACTACCTACCTTTTTAATGCTCTTGATGAGGTCAGGTCCAAAAAAGAAACCCTGTTTTCGTGAAAAGACTAATCTAATCAAGGGGAGGATTCTGGGTAACCAATTTGGTGTCAATTGTTAGGTTTCGTATTACCCTTGGTTGTGGGAGTGTTAGGTTTGAAATTCGGACTATGATCATTCAAAAATCGGATGATCAGAAGCCTAAGTTTCTGATTGAAACTCACTGTTTTTGGGGCGGTCACTAGTGGCGGTCACTCAGCCTAAGCGATCGGCCCAAGCAACCGGCTGGTTTCAAGTGACCACTCGACTTTTGGATTTTGTCCAATTTGATTCATTCGACTTACATATTATTGTAAAGGTGTCCTCTATTTCCAATAAAAGTCTTATAATTGTTTTTGGTTTGCAATCTAGAGGACTTCTACTTATTTACAGGTAAGGACATACAACCTCATCTTTATGAAATGACTTGAACATGCTAGCCCAATGTCTTTCAATACTATACTTTCATTTTATATACTGTTGTAACTAAGAATAGCATGTGGTATGATGATGATGATGGTTTGTGGTTTTGATGGAAAGGGTATTCTGTTGGGATATCTTAGCTTGAGATATCAGAGGGTCGTGGTATCGGACACATGCTCGTTGATGTTTCCAGCATTGTCATAACTACTGGATGACATACCTAGGTAGAGTCTAGAGTTGCATGGCTAGGTACCCCACATACTACTACCCTTTCGGTAGGGGAATTGAAACTGGATG
Organism: Hakea prostrata; assembly: GCF_041222555.1. NCBI lineage: Eukaryota > Viridiplantae > Streptophyta > Magnoliopsida > Proteales > Proteaceae > Hakea > Hakea prostrata. Next base: position 618,336 of record NW_028291133.1, read on the forward strand.
ACCCGTGATGACGATGATGTGACTCTGTTTCATCCTATAGCGGTAACCAGTCCGTGCGGAGACTCAGTGGTCCATTGTTGGTCATACAATGGTAGGGTTACATATGTTAGGGTTGGGCTCATGGACATTCAAGGAACGGACCGGGTGTCGTGAGGAGTCATGAGAGCATTCTGCCCCAACAATATGTGGATGCCCATAGGGTTATGGAATGGAGTCCAATAGAGGTAGCCAGTCCATGAGGGTTCTCATTCCTAGGTTGCGAAGGATACTGAACCGAGTTGGTTGGTGCCGTAGGGGATGTATCTGGACTTCATGTAGTATGTTACCATTATGACTTGCATTGGATTAGAAACCCCGACATGCGCCAGTACTCATGCCAATGGTCGTGGTGAGAGAGTGTTGACTTAACCCCAGCCATGGTTTGAGAGCCAGTGTGGACTTACCCTTTTTCCCAGGATCCCTACAGAGGTAGCTAGTCCTTGCTGAATTAGAGTGACTAGACCTACCCAGAGGAGGGCTGGTGTATATCTTAAAGCATGTTAACTGTAAGAGACTTGCATAGTTAGATCTAATAGCATTTATACTTTGCACTTAATGCATATCATATATTCATTTCTGTTGATGTTGACATATGGATGAGAATTATTGTTGTTCTTACTGAGTTCATCAGAACTCATTCCTTTATTTGTCTATGTTATATTAGCCTGTACATATGGAGGATATACGCCAGAAGATGGAATGGTTTCCCATGAAGGAAACTTCTCGTATGAAGAGGATGTGGCACCGGCAATGGGAAATGGAGATAGCCTATGCATGAGCTCCTGTGAGTGCATGTAATGCGCTTATAGCACCCATTGATGGGTGGAGGAGACAGTTTGCCTATCGTATGGAGAAGAACTGGAGAACCCCTTTTCTTGAAAAACATGAGAAACATTATCTAGCTTTAGAGAAGGAAACTAGAAAGAACATCATTTAATTCTTTTTTATTTGGTTCCGCTGAACTTATATTCTTTTGATCATTTATTTCTTTCCTTGATTTTTTTATTGGATTATTTGGACTCCTGTACTTATTCTTGCTCATGATTATCTTTATTTGCATTTATTATTATTGATGGGTAAGACCGTGGATCCTGTGACGGATCACTCCCACGAGTTGTCGGGTGGGTAACCGAGACCAGTAGGTGGGGTGTGACACCTATGGCTACAACCAACTCGGTTCGGTATCCTTCACACTAGAGTCACGTATCCTATGGCTACAACCAACTTGGACTACGGACTCGTCAACCCTATTGGTCATCTACAAATAATAGATGGGAAGCTCTCACATCCTCTCACGGGTTGATTACCGGTCTTGAGCGCCCGTGAGCCCAAGTCTAGCCATTTGCAACCCTACCAATAAATGGCCTCTAACGAGTATCCGCAATGTGATCTATCCTCTCACTGGTTGGTTACCAGTCTTAAGCGCCCACAAATCCACATTACTACCACGGGTCGTTCAATCTCAATGCCCTTCCGATTCGGGTGATACAACATGGACATCCTAGCCAACACCATTAGACACATCCTATGTATGACATCCAATAATCCAAGAAAGCGTCAATGGGCATATTCGGAAACATCCCATACAATTCCCTTCGATGTCCAAGGACAAAAATGTCAAAAGGACATTCCCCAATCTCGAATCATACTTATCCAATCACATTCTCAATTCCATCATATCATACATAAATGATACTTCATCATATGAAAAGAGATATAATATAACATGATCAATCACATATGTAATTAACAAGAATAAATAATCATGATAACCAAAATGATATATAACATGGTACTACTGTCTTGCAATACATACAGCAGTCATAAGATGTTAAAGCTATAACAAGGAATGTAAATCTACTAAATTTCCAACATAGCGGCATAATCCATGTAATTATGGACCGTCCTTACCTTAATTTGAGATAAATGGGCCAAAGATCAAAAGAGGAAGGTCCCAAAGATAGTACTTAGACCCTAGACAAATATAGATGTAATATTAGAAGAGAAATCAAGAAAATCGGAAATCGAACGGATCAAATTGGACAAATACACAATGTTGTATTCCTTTGGTTGACTGACCCGTCAGTCGACCAAGTGAACAGTGTCGGGCTGAAATAGTGATTTTTTATCCAAAACCTATCTTCCGGAGCTCGGATCACTCTGAAATTTGGAGGGATTGTTAGGAACAGTAAATGAACACTATCTAGCAAAGAATTAACATCAAACAATGGTCTAATTTGGAATTCCCAATTTGAAACCCTAGGTTCTAAATGCTAGAATCATAGTTTTCAATGAATTCAAATGCAAATGCAAAGAACATTAGGGAATCAACTAAGGGAAGTGATGAACAATAGATTAGAATCATATGCTAATAAGAAATCAGACTTAGCATGCTATACAAATCAGTTTAGGACAAGAAATCAAGTTGCTATGAAGAAAATCATGTAAATGTATAGATAAGAATCAAAATGGGGGTATAGCATAGATGGATTGAGAGGGGCTTATGCATTTGCAAGGAAAGAACACATGAAGTGGTGGTTGCAAGGTTGCAGCACCATCTTCATGGTCTCAACAGCAAGAAAGAGAAGAGGTGAGAGTAGATTAGAGAGTGAGAGAGAGAATCCATACCTTGGGGGATGATCCTTGAGTAGAGAGGCAATGATTTATGCAAGATTCCTTCACCACTACCAAGGGAATGTCTTGGGAAGCTCTCTCCACGTTCTCAGGAGGCTAAATGAATAGAATAGGGTTCTAACTTCGAGGTTCACTTAAGTAGAGACTTGAATATCCAAAAAGCATCAATTTCTCGGATTTAAAAATCCTTTGGTCAACTAGCTTGGTCGACTGGCCCAGTCAACCAAGCAGTAGACCAAGCTAGGTCTGCAAGCTTTTGTCAAGGAATTGGAAAGCCAGACTAAGTCAAAATCACTTGGGCTTTCTTCTATAGCTCAATCAACAAGTCTAGGTCAAAGTATTACCTTCGGAATTAAATCCGGAAGTGCATTAGGTACTTCAACTAAACTTCCCCTCTTCTAGGTGCAGCTTCTCACTAAACATTGACAATGCATCCAAGTAAGTGGCACCATCGTCAATGTCCATGGGCTCAGAATCAAACACCAAGTCTTCAACTAAGAGGGCCCATAATTCTCTCCTTCCTCCACTCCAGGTCTTCGGACCTACAAACAACAAGGATTACGGGTCAAGTCAAGGTTAGGATAGGGCTGGATTTCACAATATTAACTGCCCTACTTGAAAAACAGCCTTAAAGGGACCACTTTCTCTATTTAAATCACACTTCAAACACTTCCAGCTTCGAGTTTGGCTTTGGGGAAAAAGGTTATCTAGGGCTACTAAGGTTCCAAGACTCTCAAGAGGCTTCAACAACTTCACACAAACTATTTAGATCAACAACACAAGGTAATTTTCATTCTTACTTCTCTTTCTTTTCAAATTTCATTACCAACGACATGATTTTCTTCAAAACTGAGAAATGCTTGTTGTTATTAGTTAGAAACATAATTAGGGGTATTTAGATACATGCTCCAACCATTTTCCAAACAAGCCAAGCTTCAACCAAAAAGATTTCCCGCACTTTGCATCAATTTTCACTATTCACTTTACAAAAATCCCAACTTTACAAACACTTATCCCATTTTCAAACCAAAAGGGATTTTGACACTAATGCGTCCAAAATATTCTCAGCCCTTAGATCTCCTAAGAGTGACCTGCAAAATAAAGCGTCAGATGTGGCCCGACCGCTAGGATCGGGAGTCCACCTCAAAAGGCTAAGTCAGTTGATGAACTTAATCACAAACGGCTCTGCTAGAGCACAAAGTTAAGGAATGAATAATAAGAATACGATTCAGATAGTAAGCATCTGAGTGTTTTCGTCCGTCCTCTACCTTGTGGGTAGGTGATGTCTTATATAGAGTGTACCTTCGAATCTTCTTCGTTGGATGTATTTGAGCCTTCTTCGGGTAGTTGTTGGATCTTAACAGATAGATCCGTTGAGTGTTAGACTTCTACTAGTTTGTACTAGTACATGATAATAGTTTGTACTAGTAGATGACTCCTAGGATAACCCGACTGTTATCTGATGGTTATCCATATGATAGCGATGAGTAACAGCCGCCGAATTCTTCTAGCTATCATTAGGTTGATTAACCTACTCCAAAATTATCGGATTAGGGCATGCTTGTGACTGAGTTAGTTTTCTTCCTCAACAAGCTATCTTCTGGACCCGGCTCGCTCGGAAGCAAGTCGATTCCTTTCGTCCAGACCGGAGTCGAGGGTCGAACCAAGAATGAACCAAGTTCGATCATATTTTCTCCATATCACGAGACCCCCAGACCAAGTATTTGGTCGATCCCGAGGGCTTGGTTTTTAACTGGGTTCTTCGTCGAACAATAGTCTTGCATAATCCTCAACCCATTGAATGTCATTTCACATTTAATGTGGTTGTGTCGCTTTTTCCTCGAGCATTGTGAGGGTGACGCCACGCGTCCTTTTGCAGCCAAAACTATCGTGGCTCACACAATCAAAACGACGGTTTCTGAACGCCTGTTTTGGATTCGTGAGTTCAAATTTTCAAACCATCTTCAAATCTCGATCGTTGATGCCGAATTCATCTCGATCGTACACGTCCTCGAACACTCGTGCGGGTGCTTAAAAGCAGTTCATTGTCTTTGTAGGTTTCATTCTCCTTGTCTGGAATTTTGAAACCTCGTTGTCTTCTTTGCGCCTTCACGATTCTCTTGTTCTCGAGCTTTCTGCCTCAGCGATTCAGTAAGTTTATTGACTCCTTCGCAAAGTTTACTTTCGTCTCCAGGTTTCTTTTTTCTCTAGAAACCACAATTAGACCTTTCATTAGTGGAGGATAGTAGGGTTTCTTTTGAAACTTCTCCTGTGCCTAGCGCCGGTAAAGGCGATAGTGGTGATGAGGCCTTTGTTTCTGTCCCCTTTGAGCAGTCGGATAGTGACAAGAAAACCCTAACTACTCTCTGGTGTGACTTCGCAAAAGTTAGCCAACAGAGAAAAGTAGAAGAAAAAGCTAAGACTTCTTCTACCATTCCTGAGTCTAGACCATCCATGACTCCTAAGGTGATTGCCGAATCCTCCGGTCAGTCAAGACAACCTACTAGGTCCGCAGGTGGACCTGATTCTGTTGCTTCCTCCTATAATGAGGAAAGTCTTCCTTTAGCCATCCAGGGCTTTGACTTTCCTTCTTCGTATCATCTTAGGGCTCCCAATTCTGATGAGAGAGTTGATTCGACCCTTCCGGACGAATTTTCCCTATATATAGATACACTGGAAAACGGGGTTCACTTTCCCTTCTTCAATCCTTTGTTCACGGCCATTCTGAATCATTGGGACATTTGTCCCGGAATGTTTCTTCCGAATAGCTAGCGTCTCATCGACGGCTTCTTGGGTTTATGCTTTGAACTTGGCATCACACCTTCTCTTCCTCTTTTTGTACATTTTCATGTTCTTCATGTTCTTTCTATTTCCCATCCTCCTGGTTGGGTTGTGCTTTCTAAGCGCAACAAAGTGGAGCTTTACTAGACGGGCAGCATTCTTGCCAAAGGAACTTGCCCTTCCAATCATAAAGGATGGCACAAGCGGTATTTTTTCTGCCGAGCGCCTCAATCAAATATTAACTTCCCGACCATCTGGAAGCAGTATACTTCATACTCTGAGGGTAACCGGGTCCTTCCATTATCCAAAGAAGACAGAACGGCCATCGGGAAGATCAAGTCAATTCCATGGTATCAAGAGATACATGGATATGAGATGGAATACAACTCCATCCTTTGTACTGGGGGTTGGCTCAACATGAGCTTTCTAACTGCCATGTTTCACTTTCTTGAAAATACTGCGAATTCTTTCAACTATGACTTTCGTCTTTCTTTGCAGTGCCTCCAAGAATGAATCCCGAAAGTCTTCGGGTGAAGGCTGCCAGGGCTGTTGTGACTGCTGAACAATGGTCTCCTCAAGCCTTGACTATAGAACAGGTAGCTTCTGCACATCCTCCAGACCCTTCCTACATGGGTATCAAGAACCTGAAGCCAGTGGTTGAGGCTTCGGGGAGAGGGAAAAAACCAATGGTGGAAGAGGTAGACCTCCCCTCTCCCATTCGAACTAAAAGGAAGCACAACTTAGCTGATGCTTTCACCCCGAAGATATCCAAGAAGAATAAAGACTCTGAGGAGATCTTCATGCCTCAATGGACGCTGACGCGGACAGATCGAGCAACACAGGATCCTAAGAAGGCTGCTAAATGGAGCTCTCTCGGTCTTTTACCCGCCGATCGTCAGGCCTTTGAAGCCCTGGAGGATGACGTTCTCGTTCGTCATTCCACAAGGTATTATTTTTCTTGATCTTTTGCTAATTGCTTTGTAATCTCCCATGAGATTTTCTGATAATCTTTTTGTCTTTCCAGGAATGTTGTGTTGAGCTTTTATCAACACATGGAGGCATTGAGCCGAGTTGGTCGCAATGGCTCCTTGCTGCAGACCTGTGAAGAGAATTTGGCGAAGGCCAATTCTGAAGTGGACCGGTTGAAGAAAGCAGCCGAAGAGTTGAAGGAGAAGCACGATGAGGAGATGAATTCCTTGAGGAAAAAACTTGACTCATCAATTACTCGTGCTGTTGCTGCCGAACGTGAGGCTAAGAAACATAAGAATGAAGCTACTGCTTTTGGTGAGAGCCTCAAGTTTAAGTCCTTGGAGAACAAAAGTCTGTTGAAGATGGCAGTTCCTAGCAAGCTCGAGCATGTTAGACCGGATCTTCGGAGGGATTGCATTCGGAAAGTATCTGAACAGCGTCCCTTCACTAACTTGCTGGGCACCTTCAACCTTCAAAGCTTACCGAGCGGGGCAAAATGATGTCTGGGAAAAGATCCTTGAATCTAATCCTTCGTTCGACACAACTCCTTTTCGGGAGGTGTGTCACAAGGAAATCTTCGGGAAGCTTAAGCTGTCTTTCCCTGACTAGGTTTTGGAAGAGGAAGATCTCATTCCGGCGGACCCAAACATTGAGGAGTACCTTGCTGATTCACCGCCCCTTCCCGAAGAAACTCAAAAGCCTGCTTGAAGAAAGATTCCTGATAAAGACTCTTCAGCCGACAGTGAGGAAGAATCATAGGAAAACCATCTCTTTTCTTCTTCTTTTTCTTTTTTTTTTTTTTTTTTTTTTTGGTAAGGGTTGGCCCTCTACAATTTTAATGAAATAGAAATCTGTCTTCTTTTTCTCGAACTCTTCCCCTGATTGCCTCTTCTTTTTCTCGAACTCTTCCACTCATTGCCTTAATACTTCCTCGTATCATTCCCAAGGAATTATCTTAAGAATAATATGTGAATGATATAAGTTATCACGTAGATTAACTTGTACCTTAATGGGAGATAACGTTCGGGATATCATGTAGATGCGTTCGGGAGAGACGTGTTCGGCTTCTGAACTATGCCATCTGAATTTTTATCTCCCAATTGCTCCTTCATTTATGACGAAGTCCAAACATTTCTTCTTGTATTCGTATACCAATCGCTCCTCCCAAGGAGTTGGAAATACTCTATTATTTAATGCTGGTGCGACGGTTGGTATTTGGCAGTATCCTCGTATCAGGTGCATACTGTTCCACGTGGAAACTTTGTTCAACCTTCGAATTTGAAGCGCCGTTATCCCCTGACCGTTGATCCTGCGTTTTTAGGAATTCGAAGCGTATCTTCCACCCTGTCCCTTGATTGTCTTGGGCTTTCAACCATCGCATCTCTCTTTGAGGCTATTTAAGCTCCTCAAGGGTACTTCATCCTTATCTCGCTATCTGCAAGTTATTTTCTGTCGATAGATTTGCAAAATGACATTCCGTCTTCCTTTGCTGTATCCGTACTCTTGTCCTCCAACATTATCTTCGATCAGAATCTGAACAAGTAAGTCTTCCGCTCTGTCTATGTCACGAATTCTTCTTCTCCCTGAGTAATCTCCACAGTATTCATACTAGGGGTTTACTTATTACGGAAGTTCTGAGTAGTTCATGTTCAACAGAGATCTAGGGTTTTCCCTTTTCTGTATGTTGTTGGATTCTCGTAATGACACTGCTTCTTCGTATTTGCAGTGCCTCCCAGAATTAACTTGGACTTTATTAGGGCGAATTCCTGCAAGAAAACTTCTCCAGTACCGACGAAGGTTGCTCCCTCTGAGGTGATTGCCGCTGGTGAGTCTTCTAAACATGAGGAGACTTCTGTTGGTGAATCTTCAGGTCAGATTCCCACAGTTTCTGCTGATGTTTCTCCTACGCTCCCTTTGCCTGAAGAGACCGTTCGGTCCTCCAAGGAGGACGTGGCTCCCTCCATTGTTGCTTGTACTGTTGATGCCCCTGCCGAAGAGACCGTTTGGTTTTCCATGATGAAGACCCTTCGGGCATCTGAGGAAGATGGGGTCCCTGCAGGTGCCACTCCTATTTCCAACTCTAGAGCTTGTTTGGCATCCTCCTCCTCTCCTTCTCTGGAGCTGAAGGATTTTGCCACTAGGAAGCACCCTAGGTTGGATGATGATGTATATCACCCTTCTTGGTCGTTGAAGAGGTCTGACTTTGTGACAGGCAATTTTGACAAGGCATTGGAATGGTGCACCTCTGTTCAGATGCCTGCCGAGAACAAAGCCCTCTCCACGATCCCAGACAGAGATTTCATGAAATCTCTGGTGATGTAAGTTTTTCTTCATTACCTTTTGTTCCGAAGATTTTTCTTTTGCTCTTGACTAACTCTGAAGTTATTGCAGGAGTCTCACGGGTAACTTCCACAACCAAGTGGAGGCAAACTTTAGACTAAGTAGACTGAGTGATGAAGTTTCCAGGCTTCGGGAAGACTCCAAAGCCCAACGCTGAGATTATTCGTCTTGGAAACCAAGCTTGGGAGATTGCACGAGAGAAGAATTCCAAGATCGAACGTCTTCGTTCGGATTTGGATGATGCCAGGGAGAAGATCCGTCAGCTGGAGCGGGAAGTAGGAAAGCCAAGGGCGAAAGGGTCTGAAGCGGTACCCCAAAGGCAAGCTGTTATCCCTTTGCCCGAGTCCTTCCCAACTGATGTTCGCAGGGCTTGCATCTTCAAGTATTTGCACAGTAAGCCTTTTGTACATGCTGAACGCTTATAACTTGCAGGCATACCGGGATGGCGAAAACTAAGTATGGGAATCGATATTAAGGAGAAATCCTTATTTCAACATGACTCCCCACCGCGCCAATTGTCATCCTAAAGTGTTTGCAAAGCTGGGACTTCCTCTTCCTTCCTGATTTGAGGATGCAACAGACCTTCCACCTCCAGATCCTGATATAATGCATCATCTCGACGATTCTCCTCCCTATTCTCCTCTGAAAGGATTTAGCTATGAAGAGCTTGCCTTGAATGCAAGCCTGATCAAAGATCAGACTTCTCCCGGTCAAGCTGGATAAAGAGTATGGAATTGCGGAGGATTTTGTACTTGAAGAATGCTTCGCAATCCCCGAGGGAGAAAAACAAATAATGACATATGTTTTCCCGACTCTGTTCTTCTTCTTCTTCTTGAATCTGTGTTGCTTCTTGACTCTGTGTTACTTCTGACAAAGTTATTTGAATTCTTGACCGGATGATGACTTTCCTTTTTGACCGGATGAAGAATGTATCTCAACACTTGTTATCTCATATGTATGTTTGATGTAAAGGTTGGCCCCTTCTGGTCATTTCAAGGAATAAAGAATTAACTTCAGCTTTGAACTTTTGCCTGCCACTTGAGTCATTGTTGCAGTAGGTCTTAGTTGTTTCGAAACAATGCCTTTACTTAGAGATTTCCGAAGAAATTCAATAAGTTTGAGAAGGAACTCACTCGGGTTTTAAACCGATGCCTTGTAGAAGGAACTCACTTGGGTTTTAAACCAATGCCTTTACTTAAGGATTTTCGGAGAAATTCAATAAGTCTGAGAAGGAACTCACTCGGGTTTTAAACCGATGCCTTTACTTAAGGATTTCCGGAGAAATTCAATAAGTCTGAGAAGGAGCTCACTCGGGTTTTAAACCGATGCCTTTACTTAAGGATTTCTAAAGAAATTCAATAAGTCTGAGAAGGACCTCACTCGGGTTTTAAACCGATGCCTTGTAGAAGGAACTCACTCGAGTGTTAAACCGATGCCTTGTAGAAGGAACTCACTCGGGTTTTAAACCGATGCCTTTACTTAAGGAATTCCGGAGAAATTCAGTAAGTCTGAGAAGGAACTCACTCAGGTTTCAAACCGATGCCTTGTGATTTTGCCGCTGGATCTGTTCTTGAGTGTTGTATGATGCCCCCAATCAAAAGACAGTATGTTGAAAACTGATAATTGTATTGATTGAGTTGAAATTTGTTACATCATGAACGAAAATGAGATAGTCTTCAAGGATAATATTTCTTCAGATGCCTGACATTCCACGAACGATCCAACTCTCTCTGGGTTGTCATGTTCTTCAGCTTATAAGCCCCCAAATCGACTGGTTTAATAACCATATATGGTCCTTCCCATGAAGGGTCCAATTTCCTTTGATGGCATGGATCTGAAGCTAAGGTATTCCTCAATACCAAATCTCCTGCTATGTACCGACGATTCTTCACTCGGGTATTATAATGTGACGCTATCCTTCGTTGATGATGTTGAGTTCGTGCAAAAGTGCTATTGCTTTTGCACGAACTTCATCCAACAAATCAAGGCTATCTAGTAGTCCTTGTTTGTTCGCTTTTTCTTTGAACTCTCTGTCCCGTAGTGTTCCAGCCATTACTTCGACAGGTACCAAAGCTTTAGATCCATAAGCCAGTTTGAAAGGAGATTCTCCTGTGGGTGTCCGAACCGTAGTTTGGTAGGCCCACAGTACATTCTAAAGTTCTTCGACCCACAAGGCTTTATCAGCTTCGAGTATTCTCTTTATTCCCTCAAGTAACGTTCGGTTTGTAACCTCTACTTGGCTGTTGCTTTGGGGGTATGCCACTGATGACATACGATGCTCGATCAAGTAAGTCCCACAAAATTGTTCGAATTGCGGGTTATCAAATTGAGTGCCATGATAGGTAACGATTATTTTTGGCATCCCGAACCGATATATAATTGACTCGAGCACAAACTTCTCCACTTTTCTTTCAGTGATGGTTGCTAGGGCTCTAGCCTTGACCCATTTGGTGAAGTAGTCGATTGCTACTATAAGATACTCTCTTCCGCCTAACGCCTTGGTGAATTTGCCCATGATATCGAATCCCCCACATCGTAAAAGGGATGGGATCTAGAATCGAAGTCATGGTTTCAGCTGGGCATTTAGATATTGTAGCATGGATTTGACAATTGCTACACCGACGAACAAATTCCATAGCAGCTTGCTGGAGTTTACGCCAATCTAACCCAAGCCTTAAAATTTTGTCTACTAGGGCCCGACCGCCCATGTGAGCACCACAAATTTCTTCATGCACTTTGGCTAGAGCTGATTCCGATCCCTCGGGACCCAAGCATCTCAGAAGGGGTCCAGAATAAGACCTTCTATATAGCCTTCTATTCTGCATAATGAATCGTGTTGATCGCACTTTGATTAATATTGCCTCTTTCGGATCCTCTGGTAGTTTATCATCTCTCAAATATTCTACTATTGGATCCATCCAGCAACGCTCCGCTTCAATATAGGAAATTTCCTTCTCGTGATAACTTGGAAATGTTATCTCTTTTCTATATAGACCGAAGGGTCTAAATTCTTTTCTAAGGCATTGGCTAATCGGGATAGCTCATCTGCCATTGTATTTTCTTTTCTTGGGATTTTACATACTTTCGATTTCCAGAACTCTTTCTGCAATGCTTGCACAATCTCTTGGTATTTCTGTAACCGGGGTTCTTTAACACCATACTCCCCTTGTACTTGGTTGACAATAAGCTGTGAGTCACTAAAAATAGTTACGTCCTGCTATTGCCAATGCTTTTGACAATCGAAGTCCAGCTACTAGGGCTTCGTACTCTGCTTCGTTGTTACTTGCTTCGAATGCAAGTCTCAATGCATATCGAATAATAAATCTTGCCGGACTCTTCAAGAGAATTCCAGCCCCTGCTCCCTGCTTGTTACTCGAACCATCCACATATACCTCCCAAATGGTCGAGATAGTAGGTTCAACAATTTCTTCCATTGGTGCAGTAGTTTCTACTATAAAGTCGGCTAGTGCTTGAGCTTTGATTGCCGTTCGAGGCTTAAAGCTCACTTGGAACTCACTGAGTTCAACCGACTAAAGCCACCATTCTTCCAGACAAATCAGGTTTACGAAGAACTTTACAAAGGGGAAAAGTAGTAAATACCTCGATTGAATGAGCCTGAAAGTATGGCCGTAGTTTTCTAGCTGCTATCATAAGAGCTAGAGCCTGCTTCTTGATCTGAGAATTCCGTGTCTCTGCGTCAAGTAGTACGTGGCTGACATAATAAATTGGTCACTGCTTCTTGTCTTTTAACCGAACGAGTACTGCGTTGACTGCCGAAGAGGATGCTGCTAAATATAACTGTAAGATTTCTCCCTTCTTGGGTCGAGACAATAGCGGTGGTCTTCCCAATGTTTCCTTCAGCTCTTCGAAAGCTTTCTGACATTCCTCGAGTCCACTTTGTCTCCTTACTGCCCCTCAAGCCTTTAAGTGCTTTGAAAAAAGGTAGGCACTTTTCTCCGGATTGTGAGATGAAACGGTTCAAAGCGGCTACTCTCCCTGTTAAGCATTGCACATCCCGAACAGTTTTTGGGGCTTCCATATCAATCAAAGCCTGTATTTTGACAAGATTAGCCTCAATACCTCTTTGTGATACCATGAAGCCCAAGAATTGCCTGACGAAACTCCGAAGGCACATTTCTTTGGATTCAGCTTCATTTGGTATTTTCGCAACACTGAAAATACCTCTGTTAAATCTTCAATATGTTTCGCCCTTGCAATGCTCTTTACTAGCATATCGTCAACATAAGCTTCGACATTTTTCCCAATCAAGTCTTTGAAAATTTTGTTGACGGCTCTCTGATAAGTAGCTCCTGCATTCTTCAGGCCGAACGGCATGACTTTATAATAAAAACTTTCACGATCAGTCATGAAAGCCGTAAAATTTTCGTCCTCCTTGTTCATGAGGATCTGGTTATATCCTGAGTAGGCGTCCATGAAATTCAATGTTTCATATCCTGCAGTTGCATCTATCAACAGATCAATCCTAGGCAATGGGTAAAAGTCTTTAGGGCAAGCCATGTTGAGATCTGTGTAATTTGTACACATTTTCCACTTTCCATTTGCCTTTTTGACCATTACCACATTGGCTAACCGGATTGGGCATTCAATTGGTTCAATGAAACCAGAGCTCTTCAATTTTTCAACTTTGCCCGAACGGCTTCGTATTTTTCCATGGAGAAATTTCTCCTCTTTTAAATAACTGGTTTCATCTTTGGATCTATCCAAAGTTTGTGCTCTGCAATTTGTCGATCAATTCCTGGCATGCCATCTGCAGACCATGCGAACACATCACTATTTTATTAAAGAAAAGACTTCACCTCTTCTTTGAATTCTTCCGATATAAGTAACTCTTTTTTCATCATCGGGATACAACTAGATTTTCTCCAGTTTCTCTATTAGCTCAGGCCTTCGCATTTCTGCCTCGTCCCGATCATCTCGTACTTCAATTGGTAACGCCGTTACCTTTCTCGGGCCCTCCTTACCCTTTAAATATGCAACATAACATTGCCAAGAAATTCTTTGGTCAGATGAAACTCGACCAATTCCCATCTCTGTCGGGAATTTTATTTTTAGGTGTTTCGTGGAAACGATAGCACCTAACTTTGATAAGGATGGTCTCCTGAGGATGACGTTGTAAGCTGGGAGCTCTCGAACCACTAAGAAATTTACTCGAACGGTAGCTTCCTTGGGGAAGCTTCCAATTGACAGGTCCAACTGGACCGATCCTTCCGCTATTGCAAACGATCCTACAAAGCCATATAGATGTGTGGATGATGGCTCCATCAAGCCTTCATCCACCTTAAGTTTCTGATAAGCTACATAAGATAAATGGTCTGCAGCAGACTCGGTGTCAACTAACACCCTATGTACTTCTCGGCGTGCAATCTCTTCCTTGATGACTATGGCATCATCATGAGGTAAACAAACGCCTCTTTCATCTTCTTCGCCAAAGGTGATCGAACCCTCACCATTTGGACTTTTACGCTTCTGTGTTTCTCCGGTCCCAACGAATTTGGATTTTGCTTTCAGCTTCCGGAGTGATTCAGGCTCGGGACCTCCAAAAATTGTAAAGATCGTTGAATGTAAAATCCGGCCCAAACCTAGCCAGGGCACCCTATTTGTTTGGGATAAAGAAAGACTTGTTTAATGTTAGACCTTGAAGTCGGACCTTGATTTCAATGTTGTTATCCTTGAAAGCCTTAGGAGGCCATGTCCAACCTTTTCCTTAGGGTAGATCCTGTGAAATCTGGCCTTATCCTTACGCTGACCCGGCCCGGAATTTGTATTGTCTGTAGATCCAATGACCCGAAGTGGTGGGAGAAGTCCTTGTGGACCCTTTTGGTTGATGATTTGGTGTCGGAGCCCAAGCCCTTGGACATTGACGATGATGCCCCTCACTTGAGAGCATTGTCAGTGTTAGTTTTGAATCTGCGCACCGAAGAGGGGTGAATTAGTTGAAATACCTAATGAACTCATGTGCTCAATCCAAAAGTATTTCCCGAAACTATACTTCTTGATGGACTTTTAGGAGAAAACCCCCACTCAATTTGACCCCATATAGCCCTCCAAATCTCTGTCCGAAGTTGCTGAACTATCTGGAAAATCCTGCTTGCGCATCAAAGAAGGTGAGCTTAGTTGGTGGATCTAATGAACTCCCATGCTTGATCCAAATGTATTTCTGAAAACTAGACTTCTTGATTGACTTGTAGGAGAAAACCACACTCAATTTGACCTTGTATAGCCCTCCGAATCCACATCCGAAGTTGCTAAACTATTTCTGAAAATTTTGTTGAAACTACTGTTGGTCGATACAGTTGGTCGATACCATCAACCCAATGTATCGACCCAACAAGCCCAGATTCGAAGAAAAAGGTGCTTTTTGGATATTCCTTCCTCCTTTTAAGTGAAACCTCAAACCTAAAACATTATTTCACTCATTTCAACATCTGAGAACATGGGAAAGCTCCTCTAAGCCTCCTCCTTGGCTTGGGTGTTGATCTTCTTCAAGAATCCTTTGTCTCTCTTCTCTAATCTCTTCTACAAGGTATGTAATCTCTCACTCTCTCTCTAATCTACTTCTACCTCACCTTATTCTTGCTGTTGGGGCTATGAAGGAGGTGTTGCAACCTTGCAACCACCTCTTCTAATGTCTCTTGTGATTCCTATAAACCCCATTCATTCTATCAATGCTATGTATCTCATATTGATTCTTAACCTTGTCTTTCTTATGAAATTCCTCCATAGCAACATGATTTCATCTCCTAAACTGATTCCTATAGTATGCTAAGTCTGATTATATGTTAATAATCATTCCTAATCTATTGCTTATCATTCTCTTGATTGAATCCCTGATATCCCTTGCAATTGCATTGATTTCATTATGAAACTTGATTTTCTTGCTCTCTTACTTCGATTCCTCTTCATGGCAACATGAGTTCATTTTCTTAATCTGATTTTCTTTAGCAATGAGGTCTGATTATATGTTAGTAATTGTCTATATTCTGCTGCTCATCATTCTATTGATTAAATTCCTAAGCTCTCTTGCATTTGCAATTGATTCCATTGAAGACCGTGAATTCCAGCTCTTGAACTTGATATGTCAATTTGGGGTTTTCTAAATAGACCATTGGATCATGTTAATTCCTTGATAATTAGTGTCTCTATATTGTGTTTGAACTGTTCCCCAAGTTTCGTATCGATCCGAGACCCGAAAGACCAATTTTGAGCCAAAACCCAAACTTGCTGTCCGAGACCTTTTGGGTTGATACAATGGGTCGATACCATCGACCAACAAGGTTGCTGTCAGAAACTTTTGCTAGTTTTGATCCATTCAATCTCCGATTGTTTTGATTTCTTCTCTAATCCTTCATGTATGTTTGTTTAGGGCTTTAAGACTATATTGGACCATTCTCTTGTGACTTTGGATCATCTTCTTCACAATTTGAGGTAAGGACGGTTATTGCCATATATCATAGGCTGTATGACTTTTACACTGTTGTTGGTAACTTAGTAGACCTAACTTATTAATTGATTTTAGACATCATATGACTACTGTAGTTACCTTATGACAGTAGCACCATGCTTAATTACTTGGCTTATCATGTTTACTTATTCTTGTCATTTATTTATACACTGTATTATGAGATGTTATGACATGTTTTCAATATGATAATGTATTGTTGATATGTAATGGATGCAAATAAGCATGTGATTGCTTAGGTATGATTTGGGATTGGGGAGTGCCCTACTGGTACTTCTGTCCTTGGACATCGGAGGGAATAGTATAGGATGTTCTCCGAAGATGCCCATCGATGCTTTCTTGGATCATTGGATGACATACATAGGACTTGTCTAGATGTATGGCTAGGATGTCCCTGTCGTATCAGACCCGAATCGGAAGGGCATTGAGACCGAACGACCCGTGGTAGTAGTGTGGATTTGTGGGCGCTCAAGACCAGTAACCATCCCGTGAGAGGACATAAATCGCATTGCGGATACCCGAAAGGGGCCATTTATTGGTAGGGTTGCAAATGGCTAGACCCAGCTCACGGGCACTCAAGACCGGTGAAATGATCCGTGAGGGGACGTGAGAGCCGTCTACTATTTGTGGATGACCAATAGGGTTGATGAGTCTGGTGGGTAATATCCGTGAATCTAGTGTGAAGGATACCGGAAAGGATCCCGAGAGGGGAGGAATGGACGTATCTGGAACTGACATGATATGACTAAGTAAATGACTTGCATTGGGCTAGGCTTTACCGTGACATGCGCCAATACTTAGACCAAATGGTGAAGTGAGAGAGTGGTGACTAAAACCCCCAACCATGGATTTGTCCGAGAGGGATGCAGGACCCAATTCCCCCCCGGTGATGAGTGACTGAGACTACCTAAAGAAGTATGGTGTTATGACTTAAAGCATGTCTACCTTAGAGACTAGCATACTTAGGGTTAGAATCATATATCATCATTGTCTCATATCATATTGCATCATGCTATGCTGTGCATCATATGATTTATGTTATTATGGAATAACTTTCCTTGCTGAGTTCTTTTGAACTCACTCCTTTTTGCAATATATTTTGTTAGACTTTTCTACAAGTACTTCTACTGTTGACTTTGACGGTCAACATTTGAGGACTAAGTTGGTGACTCATACCACTTTGGCTACGGTGATTACATCGGTGAAGGCTATCGGTTCAAGACTCAGATCCGGCCTGGCTTAGTTTCTTATGATTATGTTATCGAGGAGACATTGTATATGTTAGAAGAAACTGTAACTTAGTTGCTTACCTTTTTATTTCCCTTCTTTGGAGATCTGGTTGTAACCTTTACCTTATTTCGATCTACCTTCCGCACACGTTTGTAGAGTATATTTCCGCTATACTCTATAGTTGTCTTTTGATTTGGTACTTGTTATTCCGCACTCTGATGTTCTTTGTGATCCTTCTGTGATCATTTCTTAATTTTTATTATTAGATTACTTGAATACCATAATTTGTTCTTGCTTTTGATTATATTATTGTGCTAATTGGATATTATCGTTCCTAAACTGGATCTGTTGGGCTATGGATCACTCCCGGGTAACCCAAATAGGGTACCCCCTAGGTGGATTTAGGGCGGAATGTGACATCAATGACCGAGTAGCATCAACCACTTCCTTACCCTTCTTAGACTTAGGAGCCTCCTTCTGTTGGTCTAGGCTAACCGAACGGTCCCTTTTTGCACCTGCATCACGTGGTTCCTCTCGTCTTCTGCTGACGAAATTGGACAAGTGTTCCTGGGATATCAATCTTTCAATATCCGCCTTTAAATGTCTACAATCATTGGTATAATGATCATAATCTTTATGGAAACGGCAATACCTTTCTTGATCCTGCTCCCCAGGTTTTGTAGGAAGCTTCGGAGGCCACTTCAAGATATTCCGTTTCTTGATAATATTTAAAATATCAGCCCAAGGAGTATTTAATGGAGTATACTCACTTATGTCGGGAGATCTCTGCCGCCAGGCCTGATGAGGCTTTCCGACTCGATCACGAATATTCTGCTTCAGCTTCGCTTGTTCTCCAGGAGCCTTTTGTTCTTTTGCGGAGGCTTTATTGTCCCCCTGGCGTGCGTCTAAGATTTCCGTGACTTCCGCCTGCTTTTGGCATCTATGTACCAATTCAGCATAAGTTGTAGGCATATCTTGAAGTAATAACTCAAGAGTCATCTGTTAGTGAGTCCAGTGAACAAAGCAGTTTTAGCTACTTTGCTCATCCAAATTCTCTATCTCCATTGTAACCCTGTTGAATCTTTTCAGGTATTCCGGAATCGATTCACTCTTCCCTAGTCTAATAGTAAACAAGGTTTCCTCGGTCTTTTTGATATGGATTCCACTCTGGAATCGTCCTACGACTTTGCATGCCAATTCGTCGAAATCCACGATCCTTCCTGACGGGAGATTTGAAAACCATTTTTGTGCTGCTCCAGTCAGGGACGAACTGAAGACCCTGCAAAGAATTTCATCAGAATTACCTGCAATTGCCATAGTTTGCTTGATAATAACGATGTGGGCCGTGGGATCTCCGGAGCCATCAAACGGGAAAAAGTTGGCAAACGGAAATTGTAAGGAAACTGGTATCCAGCTATAGGCCCGGAAAATGGAGTCTATCGAATAACCGAATAGATATCATCAGTTATCCTCCCTCTCGTCAATTGCCCGAGCTTTTGATTGATATTGGCCAATTCTTGACCAATATGTCACGATCATGGCCTCGAACAACACGATCATGATCACGAACAACCCGATCATTATCACGAGCCGCACGATCATTATCACAAACAACACAATCATTATCACGAGCAACGCGTCTGACAGTTGGCGAGTGAGTTCTTATTCCTGCCACCAACCTTGTATTTGAATCGGTAGTACTCCCTTGCTGTCCGTCGAACCGATCTTCACGCCTAGGGAGATCTTTAGTTCTCCTAGGTACTCGGTCGCCTTCCCAGAAGTTTTGACCAACATTTTGTTCATCGATCAGTCTTTGATCCCGGTGTGATGCGCGCCTTCCTGCATCACGATGATCGGGTCCTTGTGGTACCACCACTTGTCTGGTCAGCACACGGAGTGCCTAACTTACCTCCAACATCTGGAGTTTCAGTTGGTCCAGTTGATACTGGAGTGAATCTGGAGGATTATTACCTCCGTGACCACCATCTACTTCAAGGGGTCGACTTCCTTCTAGAATATCTAGATTGTTTATTATGGGAATTTGGACACCAGCATCTTGCTGTGCAGCAGCTGCTGTTGCCGCTGATCTAGTCACCATAGCTTTCTGAAACGTTTCCCACAGACGGCGCCAAATGATGCGTCCAAAATCTGCTCAGCCCTTAGATCTCCTGAGAGTGACCTGCAAAATAAAGCGTCAGATGTGGCTCGACCGCTGGGATCGGGAGTCCACCTCCGAAGGCTAAGGCAGTTGATGAACTTAATCACAAATGGCTCTGCTAGAGCACAAAGCTAAGGAATGAATAATAAGAATACGATTCAGATAGTAAGCATCTGAGTGTTTTCATCCGTCCTCTACCTTGTGGGTAGGTGATGTCTTATATAGAGTGTACCTTCAAATTTTCTTCGTTGGATGTATTTGAGCCTTCTTCGGGTAGTCGTTGGATCTTAACAGATAGATCCGTTGAGTGATAGACTTCTACTAGTTTGTACTAGTAGATGACTCCTAGGATAACCCGATTGTTATCTGATGGTTATCCGTATGATAACGATGAGTGACAGCCGCCGAATTCTGCTAGCCGTCATTAGGTTGATTAACCTACTCCAAAAGTATCGGATTAGGGCGTGCTTGTGACTGAGTTAGTTTTCTTCCTCAGCAAGCTATCTTCTGGAACCAGCTCGCTCGGAAGCGAGTCGATTCCTTTCGTCCCGACAGGAGTCGAGGGTCGAACCAAGAATATAAACCAAGTTCGATCATATTTTCTCCATATCAAACACCAAACCAATTCCTACATGACTATTTCAACATGAGGAAGGTGCTCATACACTTCATTTGGTCAAAACCCAACTTTCCAAAAATCACAAAACCTTGCCCAAAAGAGGATTCCTTCTTCTAAAGTTGCTGAATTTTCACACCCACACTACAAAATTGATGGATTTTCTTCAAACAAACCATCCTAGAATGTTTATCCAAGTCTTTTGCACATGCTAGTATGTTTGAATTGCAATTTTGACAAAATTGACATTTTCAAAAAATTACGAAAATGCCACTCTTCCATTCATACATTGCATTGCTTAACTTCCTTTACTCATGCAATGCAAATCTCAACTTGTCTCTTCATATTCCCATCGAACCACCACAAAGAAAAACACTTAAGGGTTAGGAGAGGTAGAGATGAGGATCAGAGTACTATTCCTTCGCCACAAACATAAGTAATACAAGGATAAGGAGGCAACAATCCAAATTCCAGATGAGCTTTAAGATCAGGATGAAGATGATGAGGAGGAGGATCAGGAGGTTCAGTTAGACGAGGAGGGAACTACTCCAGCTCGACGGTTTTGAGGATGGAGACACACAAATACACTATAGAAGATCAATTGACACGACTAGAAGAGTAGTCTCAAGCTATAAGAGATCAGTTCGGTTCTCAGGAACAATTTCCTAAATAGATAGCACTAGGATTGTCATCGAGTCTACGGTTGGGGGCAGAGTGATTAGCTTCACTATCAAGGTGCTAGCCTGCATTCTGGATGTTTCGTACGTATGGGATTCTCACTAGTGGATTCTGGCTAGCACATACATCACAGAGGCTTCGTGACACAGCTAGGTTAGAGGATGAGGATGATATTGCCAAGGCTGATGACACAGAGGATGAGGATGTCGGTGACAGTGATGATGGTCATGATGATGGTGTTGATGATGGTGATGATGATGATGATGATGATGATGGTGGTGGTGGTGGTGGTGGTGGTGGTGGTGGTGGTGGTGGTGGTGGTGGTGGTGGTGGTGGTGGTGATGTTCCTGCTCAAGGTCAGGGTGAGATTCCGAGACACGAGGAGATTCCTATACCACGCTTCCGTGAGATTGGAGGTCCATCACATACGACTTCTAAGGTTCCAAGTGTGGCTTCTCATCAGTCATTGATTCCTTCCACACTTAAGAGGATAAAGGCTCGACGGGAGAGAATAGAGTCCAATATGTATACTTTGAGAAAAAGATTTGCACGACTGAAGAAGGAGTTCAAATCTAGGAGGGACCAGAAAGATCATCGGAGTCGATCACTTAGATAGGTAGTGCTAGGAGTTTCCTTTTATGCTTTCGTATATGTATTTCCTTTTAGACTTGTAAAAATATCTTATGTGATTAATGAAATTCAGTTTGTTTCGCTTATGTTATTGTAAATTATGCATTTTCTTTTGTTGCCTTAGTAATTGTTAATGTTTAGTTATGACTTAAAACTCATGACGACTACTCACGACCATTACTCCCAAGGACAACTCCCGACTCAGACTCATACGACAACACACAATGACAACATGACTCACAACAAAGACTCACTCACAAAGACGACCCTCAACGACAATTTTCAACTCAAGACTTAACTCACAACTCGACACACCAACACAATTACTTAAAACTGACAACTTAACTCTAACCATGACTACAACCCAAGTACAAATCATAAACTTTAATTATTGTGTATTATTCAACTAAGATGTATTATGCTTCATTTATTTAAGTTTCTAATCCAAGTTTTCTATTATTCACTTCTAAGAAAGTTTGAGTCACTTCTGGATCTATGACTCAAGGATGCTTCATTATTGTGTTCTATGATTATGATTGTCCGAAAACTTGGGCTCTGATACCATCTGTCACATCTCACAAAATCCACCCAGGGGGTACCCTATCAGGATTACCCGGGGAAGTGATCTAGGGTCCCGACGATCTAGTTTAGGAATGATCATAACCACTTAGCACAATAATATAATCAAAAGTAAGAACAAATCTTTTATATTCAAGTGATTTAATAATAAAAGTCAATAAAAGATCTCAGAAGGATCAAAAAGAACATTAGAGTGCGGAAAACAATATCAATAGAATAAATAGTCAACATGCGAAATGAGGTGGAAATCCACTCTACAACAACAACGGAAGGTAGATCGAATAAAAGTAAAGGTTACATCCCGTTCCCAAATGAAAGGAGAACGAACTAAACTACGGTCTCAACGAATCCACTAAGAGGTCAAAAAGGGAATGGGTCAATATCCCATCGTTGGCACACAAGTACAAAAGTCGAACAACTCGTGACAAATATCGGTCTCGTACTGATAGTCTTCACAGACGTAGTCACCATGATCAGTAGTGTATGAGTCATCAATTTGGTCTTCATAGTGTTGACCATCATAGTCAACAGTAGTAGTACCTGCAGGAAAGTCTAACAAAAGATGTTGCAAAAAGGAGTGAATTCAAAAGAACTCAGCAAGGCAGTTATTCCAAAATAACATAGATAAATGATACAAAACATAACATGATGCAAGATGATATGAGACAAACGATGCATGTATGAATCTAACTCTATGTATGCTGGTCTCTATGGTAGACATGCTTTAAGTCATAGCACCATACTTCTTTGGGTAGGTCTCAAATCACTCTTCCATCAACCATTTAAGATATCTTGGGTTCTCCGATGGTAATTGGGTCCTACATCCCTCGGGACAATCCATGGTTGTGGTTTAAGTCACCGCTCTCTCACATCACCATTGGTATAAGTATTGGAGCATGTCACGGTAAAGCGTAGTCCAATGCCAGTCATCTACTCAGTCGTATCATGTCAGATCCGGATACTTCCCCTATGGCTACAACCAACTCGGTTCGGTATCCTTCACACTAGAGTCACGTATCCTATGGCTACAGCCAACTTCAGACTACGGACTCATCAACCCTATTGGTCATCCACAAATGGTAGACGGGAAGCTCTCACGTCCTCTCATGGGTTAGTTACCGATCTTGAGTGCCCGTGAGCCCAAGTCTAGCTATTTGCAACCCTACCAATAAATGGCCCATTTCGGGTATCCGCAAGGTAATTTATGTCGTCTCACGGGTTGGTTACTGGTCTTGAGCGTCCATCAAACCACATTACTACCACGGGTCGTTCGGTCTCAATACCCTTCTGATTCGGGTCTGATACAACAAGGACATCATAGCCAACACTTCTAGACAAGTCCTATACATGACATCCAATAATCCGGGAAAGCGTCGATGGGCATCTTCGGAGAACATCCCATACTATTCCCTTCGATTTCCAAGGATAGAAATGTCAGTAGGACATTCCCCAATCCCAAATCATACTTATCCAATCACATTCTCAATTTCATCACATCATACATAAGTAATACTTCATCATATCAAAAAGTAAGTCATAACATCACATGATCATTCTACCAAAAAAAAAAATCACATGATCCATCATATATGTAATTGACAAGAATGCATAATCATAAGCAAGAGTATATAAATATTGTAAAACCCAGCCCTAACCTTGACCCGGGAACCTTGTTATTTGTAGGTCCGATGACCCGGAGTAAAGTAAGAAGTCAGCTTTGGGCCATCCCAGTGGAGGACTTGGTGTCTGGCTTTGAATCCATGAGAGTTGATGATGAAGTTCTATTTATGGAAACTGAATCTTGATGAAGATCGAATTAGTTGATGGACTTGGAGTGCTCTCTATCTTGGTTTGAAGGCATTTCTACCTATTAGGTAAGTCACTTGACTTGTGTGCAAAACCCCTTTAGGATTGGATTTGAGGGCCTTCAATTCCGTTTTGGATTTGGCGCATTGGTCGAGGACCGTCGACCAATCCCCGACCAATGAGTCTGTCTTTGGCAATTAGGTTTTTCTTGCTCTATTTAAGTCCAATCTCGAGTCCACTTCGTATTTGCTGCCTCCAAACTCTTTGGAACGAACCAAAGACCTCTGCAAGTCATCTCCTTTGCATCCTTGGTGTTTTCTTGACGGATCTTCGTCGAAACTCTTCCTTTTGCATCAAAAGGTATGTCTACTCTCTCTTCTTCTCCTCCATCTTTGTTTTTCTTTCCTTTTTGAGTTGAGACAGAGAAGAGATGCTGCATTCTCGTTGCAAACATCTCGGACTTGTTCTCATGATCATCCTAAGGATTTGAGGCTAGAACAATGATCTTAACCATGATCATTGCAAGCTTTTGAAGGAATCATGATCAAACCATGGTCTAATCTTGTTAAACTCTGATTTGAATTCGATCTCCTTGGATCTTCTATTTTGATCATGTTAGTAGTTAATTCTGTGTTTCCTTTTCATAATCCATGATCTATCAATCTCTAGTTGTTCTCTTCTACCATACTATGTGTTCTTCATGAATCATGATAGTTACATATATGGTAGGTTTTATTTCCTTATTTAGATTTATGCTTTTAAGCCTATTTCCTTGAAGATCTAAGTATGTGTTCATGATACCTTTACCTGAAGCAATGATCCATCCTCCTATTGTTCTTGTCTTTGATTTCTATTTCGAAATCATCAAGATCCATGGTTGATTTAATTATGGTAACTTTTTGTTTCCTATTTTGGATCTTGATGGCTTGATTGGATTAGTGTTTTGAGGTCCCCTATATGTTAGAATACTACTGATGTAGTTTACCCTTGATTAGTACCCTTTGAACCACCAAATTCAGATTTCATATCTTAAAACTCTTTTTAGTCTATCGCCGCATTGGGCGATTGATTGGTCGATGGACGTCGACCAATCCACTCGACCAATGAGTTCAGCAACCGAATTGGTCGTGTTGGATGTTTTGGTATCTTTTCTGTTAGGGATCTTTCCTAATATGTTGTATATACTTGTTTTAGGACCTTCTTCTCAAGTTTGCCAAGATCTTACTTGACTTCTTAGGATTCCTTTGCGAATTATAAAAGGTAAGGATGGTTATCTCCTTAATTACATAGATAGCATGAATCTAGTTTCTATATTTGAATATCATGGATATGTTTCCTAAATTAGATTCTTACAATGATATACTACTGTTGAATAACTTTGATTACAGTAGCATTGCTTATTCATATTAAATTAATTCATGTATGATTTACTTACCAATTATATACAAGTGATTGTAGTTATTGATTTCTTTCCATATATGAAGTTACCATATATGTGATGATATGAATTGATGCATGTGTATGCTTAAGTATGGTTTGGAAAGGAGAGGTGTCCTTTTGACACTTCTGTCCTTGGACTACTACGGGAATATTATGGGATGTTTCCGAAGATGCCCCGGACACCTCCAAAGGGATGACATACAGGATTGTCTAGTAGGTGGCAGGATGTCGAGGAGACCCAAGGAGGGGTAGAGACGAACGACCCGGGAGAAGGGGACAGGGCGCCAAGACCGAACCAACCGGAGAGGACAGGAATCACATGGGGGCCATAGGAGGGGCATAGGAGACTGGGCCACGGGCGCAAGACCGGAACCAACCCGGAGAGGACGGAGAGCCCGACCAATGTGGATGATCAATAGGGTTGATGAGCCGAGCGGGGACAGAGGACTCAGGGAAGGATACGGAAAGGATCGGGGACGAGGAATGGAGACGGATCGACGATGTAACAAGAGAAGACGCAGGCAGGACCCCGACAGTGCCGACTTAGCCAAAGGGAGAGAGGGGACAACCCCAGGGCGAGGGATGAAGGACCCAACAACGGCCAAGACCGGAAAGAGGAGAGAATCCAAGAATCAAATGGTGAGGATGTGAGGGACCCCAAAGAAGAGGATGACAAAGCAGACCAAAGAGACAAACAAGAGAGAAACAGATGTCAAGAAGGGAAACCGCCAAGAATGGAAACGGAGAAAAAGACAAGTGTTAGACACGAGAGAGAAGAGGCCCAGAAGAAGCACAAGGAAGAGGAACCGGAAGGTGAGGACCAAAAAAAGACGAGGGAGAGAGAGCCACAGAGGGAAGCGGAATGAGATTTACACTATAAGGATGTGCAAAAGTGGAGAACAAAGACAAGAAGGATTAGATTTTGTCTAGTTATAAGAGCACGGGGAAAGGGGAGACAAGAACGAAAACACGAAAGAATTCATGGACATGGTTATCTGACTTTATAGATGTCAGATTATGTTATGTTTAGGGGAGGGATACCGAACGATTGGGGGATCACACTCCGGGTATGCGGATAGGGACTGGGAGGACGTGACAAATATGGTACTATTGTCCTAAAGTATGTACACCAGTCATATGATGTTCAAATACAACAAAGAAGCTAAGCCTACTAGGTTACCAACATCAGTGTAAGATTCATATAGTCTATGCATATATGGAGATAACCGTCCTTACCTTGAGTCGGGATGAAGATAATCCAATGATCAAAAGAGAATGATCCAAAGATAGTACTTAAACCCTAGACAAACATAGATGAAAGATTAGAAAAGAAATCGGGAAAATTAGAAGTCGAACGGGTCAAATCGGGCAAATACACAATGCAGCCATCAATTGGTTGACTGGCTTGGTTGACTTACCCAGTCGACAAAGTGAACAGTGTCGGGCTGAAATAGTGGATTTGGTCCGAAACCGATCTTCCGGAGCTTGGATCACTCCAAAATTTGGAGGGATTGTTAGTAACAATATAAGAACACTATCTAGAAAGTAATTAGCATCATCTAATAGTCTAATTAGGATTCCCCAAATTGAAACCCTAAGTTCTATACGCAAGAATCATAGACTTCAATGAAATTATATGCAAATGCAAGGAACATTAGGGAATTAGCTAGGGGAATTGATATGCAATAGATTAGAATCATATACTAACCTAAAATCAGACTTAGCATACAATAGAAATCATTTTATGTGAAGAAATCAAGTTGAAATGAAGAAAATCATGGTAATGTATAGACAAGAATCAAAATGGGGGCATAGCATAGGTAGAATTGAAAGGGGTTTATGCAATGGCAAGGATATATAATACATGAAGAGATGATTGCAAGGTTGCAACATCATCTTCATGGTTACAACAGCAAGTAAGAGAAGGGTTTAGAGTAGAATAGAGAGAGAGAGAGAGAGTACATACCTCAGGGATGATCCTTGAGAGTGAGACACAAAGATTCTTGAAGAAGATCTTCACCAACACCAAGGAATGGCCTAAGAGGAGCCTCTCCACGTTCCAAGAGAGTCCCAACAATAGAATAGGGCTTAAGCTACGAAGACCACTTAAATAGAGCTCAAAAAGACCCAAAAATCAGATTTTCTCGGGCTTAAATGCAATTGGTTGATTGATTGGTCGACTGGGTTGGTTGACTGGCTCAGTCGACCAAGCAATGACAACAACTTGGGGGAGGGAATTGGAGAGCCAGATTGAGTCAAAATCACTTGGGCTTTCTCCTACAAGTCAATCAACAAGTCTAGGTCAAAGAATTGCCTTCGAATCATGTCCGGGAGTGCATTAGGTTCCTCAACTAAACTCACCTTCTTCAAGGTGCAGTTTCTTATCAAACACTGACAATGCATCCAAGTATAGAACACCATCATCAAACTCCAAGGGTTTCGGGTCAAACACCATGTCTTCTACAGAGAGGACCCATAGAGACATCTTCCTTCACTTTAGGACATTGGATCTACCCTAAGGGAAAGGTCTGACATGTCTTCCTAAGACTTTCAAAGATAGAAATACTGGAATCAAGGTCCAACATCAAGGTCTAACATTAAACAAGCCTTTCTTCACCCAAAACAGATAGGATGCCCTAGCTAGGTTTGGGCTGGATTTCACATCCCCCATTCCCCAATTATACTTAAGTAATCACATTCCTAATCAATCATTCACAAGCACAACTAATAAATCAATACATGGTGAAATAATCATTCTTACATGATCAAAATGATAATTGAATTACATGAACAAGTCCTATTGTAGTTACAGTACTTACAGCAGCAATACAATTATAAGAAAATATAAGAATAGTAGTATGATCATGCAATCCGAATCAAATACGAGTAAACATGCATTTTAGGTTTTTAGGGAACAATCGTCCTTACCTTAATTAATTTCAAAGAATTCTGAAGAAAGAAAGAGAATAGGTCCAAAGTTAGCAAATAAACCCTAAACAAGCATAGTTCAAGCATTAGGAACAAACCCTCGAAGATCGGAAGTCAAACGGATCAAAACAGACAAAAAATTCAGCTACTGTCACTATGGGCAGGTTGGCTTGGCAGCTTGGGGCAATCGACCCCAGTGTACTGTACGGACAGAAACTCTAAATTTTGATCCGAAACTCAATATTCTAAACACTCCGAAATTTTAAGGGAAACTCTAGAATAGTAGTCTAAGACTATCAAGCATAGATTAGGCATCAACAATGATCAAAATGATAGAATTCTAAATTAATCAAAAACTAGGTTTTAACTGAAATCAATCCGTGAATTATACTGAGAGGCTAGAGAGAATGAAATTCACTCTAGAAAGAAAAGAACAGTTGATCTTAGATAGAAATAATCATAGGAATGAATCTAGCATGCTTTAGAAATAAAAAAAAACATTGAATGACCACACATCCATGAAGACTCATCCTAAAATCAAGTTGTGTAGATCATAAAAACATTGGAGTGAATGAAGATTCACTCACAACTATAGAGATTGAGGAATAGGTATTTGCAATGATACAAAACCTTCTTCATAATTACAGAGATGAGAAAAATTTATAATAGTATAGATCAATGAAGAATAGTATGAGTGATTATTAACCTTAATGAAGGAGATTCGCCGAAAAGCTTGAGGATTCAAAGATGATCTTCCACAACTCCAATGGGAAGGCTTGAGAGAGGCTTCCCACGTTCTCCAAAGGCTTTAAAAACAAGTGGGGCTGATTACCACGAAGTTCCATTAAATAGAGCATCGAAAACCTAAAAATCAGAGATTTTACACTTAAGCCCCTGTCACTGTGGGCAGATTGGCTGGGTCGCTTGGCCCAATCGACCCAGGCTAATAGCAAGCCCAAAACAGGGAATTGAAACTCCAAACCTCAAAATTTTCAATGGGACTTCTCCCAACTCAACTAGTGACTTACCTAGCATAGGAGGACCTTCCAAAACATGTCAAACTAGGCCTCAAGTCCATCAACCAAGCTCTTCAACACCGAGGTGCAACTTCTTCTCCAAATCAAACAAGGTTTCCAAGTAGGGAACCCCATCATCAATCTTCATGGGTTTTGGATCAAACATCATGTCTTCCATTGAAATGGCCCACAATTGCCTTCTTCCTTCACTTCGGATCTTCGGACCTACAAATAAATGGGTTTCTGGGTTAGGGTTTGGGCTGATTCACAAGGTGATCCATGACTCGAGATCTATAATCTACCTCAAATTCAAAATCCAAATTTGGACACTAAAATGTGAAGATTAGCTGCCAACCACCATATTGCAATCCTTCTTGATATGGTACATCTACCGCGCATATATCTGCCATGGGCATGTACGAGTGAAAATAGAAGAGCGGATTACAAAATAGGTATTTGGCTCCTTTCCTAAAGGAAATCTTCTCCTAAATATCCAATGAATTATAGGATTGAGTCACGTTTAATATTTTAATTGAAGGATATATTTGTTCAAAACTGTTAGTGGAGCACATGGTTTTCCCCTAACAAGAAGGTGTGATCCACAACTCGAGATCTATTATCTACCTGAAATTCAAAATCCAAATTTGGACACTAAAATGTGAAGATTAGCTGCCAACCACCATATTGTAATCCCTCTTGATATAGTACACTGTCGTGCATAGATGCGCCATGGACATGCACAAGTGAAAATAGAAGAGCGGATTACAAAATAGGTATTTAGCTCCTTTCCTGAAGAAAATCTTCTCCTAAATATCCAATAAATTATCGGGTTGAGCCACATTTATTATTTCAATTGAAGGATATATTTGTTCAAAACCGTTAGTGGAGCACATGGTTTTTCCCTTGACGAGAAGGTGATCCACGACTCGAGATCTATAATCTACCTCAAACTCAAAATCTGAATTTGGATACTAAAATGTGAAGATTAGCTAGTTGCCAACCACCATATTATAATCCTTCTTGATACATAGTACGCGACATAGATGCGCCATGGGCATGCACAAGTGAAAATAGAACAGCAGGTTATAAAATAGGTATTTGGCTCTTTTCTTTGAAGGAAATCTTCCAATTGGTACCCAATAAGTTATAAGATTCAATCACATATAATATTCTAATTTAATAACTAATATAAATCAAATAAATATCCTTGAATCAAAATATCACACATGCCTTAATATTATAACTCATTGTACATTTAGGAGAAGATCCAAAATCTCTCAGTAATGGCCCAAATCGTTACCTTTCAACAAAGCGAAGCTTTACCACAAAAAAAAACAAAGCGAAGCTGATTTAAAGTATATCGTTCAAATATGATTATCTCGCGAAAGGAGAAGCTAATAAGAGAAGCGTTACGTTTTTTCGTCAAAGTGGGACTCACCACTGATGGTGAGAAACCTCAGAGTTTTTATTTCTGTGTCCTGGGGAAACTTAAAGAATCCGCGCCGTTGGATTAGAAACTGGTTTTGACTTGAATGCTCATTTTCTTGACAACTGGTTCTCCCGGTTTTCCCACTCACTTTATAACGCCCTTCTCTGCTACGCTTCTTCCAGTCTCTCTCTTGGTTTCGTCAGTCTTCTCTTCCTCCTGTTGGGTTTAATCTTCCCTTTTGATCCTTTTTCTTCGTCGTCTCTAATGGCGACGGCGGTCGACTTCCTAGGATATTCGAAGATGGATGAGCAGATCGCTATCCAAGAAGCTGCTTCGGCTGGACTAAAGAGCATGGAGCATCTGATTCGTATGCTCTCCCATCAAAATTCTCAGAACCCGCAGCCGCAGAACCAGTTAGATTGCCGAGAAATCACAGATTTCACAGTTTCTAAGTTTAAGAAGGTGATTTCGCTTCTGAATCGAACCGGTCATGCTCGATTTCGTCGAGGTCCTTCTCCTTCTTTTTCCTATTCATCCTCGTCGGCTCCGCATCAATCTCAAACCCTAAACATAAATCAAAAGCCATCTCCGACTCGAACTCTCACTACGGTCGGTCAACCCCAACCCCAACCCCAAAGCCAATCCCAATCCCAATCCCAAACCCTGACTCTTGATTTCACAAAGCCGAATCTGGTGAACGCTTGTCCAAACCCAAGTGAAGTTTCGACCAGTCAGTTCTCAAAGGACAGCTTCAGCATCTCTCCTCCTATGTCTTCTACTAATTCTTCCTTCATGTCATCAATCACCGGAGACGGCAGCGTATCTAACGGTAAACTTGGAACATCTCTATTTGTGTCCCCGGCACCAGCAGTCTCCGCCGGAAAACCGCCTCTCTCTTCATCTTACCGTAAA